>NC_133140.1:87047661-87383180 GCF_048418815.1 Hemitrygon akajei | reverse complement strand
TGACTTTATAGTTAGGCATAGCTCAAATACCATCCATAAATTTGTTGATAATCCAACCATTGTTGGTAGAACCTCGGATGGTGATGAGAGGGTGTACAGGAGTGAGATTTACCAGCTAATTGAGTGGTGTCGCAGCAACAACATTGCACTCAACGTCAGTAAGACATAAGATCTGATTGTGGACTTCAGGAAGGGTAAGACGAAGTAACACATACCAATCCTCACAGAGGGATCAGAAGTGAAGAGAGTGAGCAATTCTATTTCCTGGATGTCAAGACCTCTGAGGATCTAACCTGGATCCAATATAGCAATTCAGCTATAAAGAAGGCAAGACAGCCGTTATATTTCATCAGAAGTTTGAAGAAATTTGGTTTGGCAAATAAAACACTCAAAAACTTCTATAGATGGACTGTGGGGAGTATTCTGACAGGCTGCATCACTCTCTGGTATGGGGGGGGTGAATATTCTGACAGGCTGCATCACTCTCTGGTATGGGAGGTGAATATTCTGACAGGCTGCATCACTGTCTGGTATGGGGGGGTGAATATTCTGACAGGCTGCATCACTGTCTGGTATAGGGGGTGAATATTCCGACAGGCTGCATCACTGTCTGGTATGGGGGGGTGAATATTCTGACAGGCTGCATCACTGTCTGGTATAGGGGGTGAATATTCTGTCAGGCTGCATCACTGTCTGGTATGGGGGGGTGAATATTCTGACAGGCTGCATCACTGTCTGGTATGGGGGGGTGAATATTCTGACAGGCTGCATCACTGTCTGGTATGGGGGGGTGAATATTCTGACAGGCTGCATCACTGTCTGGTATGGGGGGGGTGAATATTCTGTCAGGCTGCATCACTGTCTGGTATGGGGGGGTGAATATTCTGACAGGCTGCATCACTGTCTGGTATGGGGGGGTGAATATTCTGACAGGCTGCATCACTGTCTGGTATGGGGGGGTGAATATTCTGACAGGCTGCATCACTGTCTGGTATGGGGGGAGAATATTCTGACAGGCTACATCACTGTCTGGTATGGGGGGGTGAATATTCTGACAGGCTGCATCACTGTCTGGTATGGGGGGGAGAATATTCTGACAGGCTACATCACTGTCTGGTATAGGGGGTGAATATTCTGTCAGGCTACATCACTGTCTGGTATGGGGGGGGTGAATATTCTGACAGGCTGCATCACTGTCTGGTATAGGGGGTGAATATTCTGTCAGGCTGCATCACTGTCTGGTATGGGGGGGTGAATATTCTGACAGGCTGCATCACTGTCTGGTATGGGGGGGTGAATATTCTGACAGGCTGCATCACTGTCTGGTATGGGGGGGTGAATATTCTGACAGGCTGCATCACTGTCTGGTATGGGGGGAGAATATTCTGACAGGCTACATCACTGTCTGGTATGGGGGGGGTGAATATTCTGACAGGCTGCATCACTGTCTGGTATGGGGGGTGAATATTCTGACAGGCAGCATCACTGTCTGGTATGGGGGGGTGAATATTCTGACAGGCTGCATCACTGTCTGGTATGGGGGGTTGAATATTCTGACAGGCAGCATCACTGTCTGGTATGGGGGGGTGAATATTCTGACAGGCTGCATCACTGTCTGGTATGGGGGGGGTGAATATTCTGACAGGCTGCATCACTGTCTGGTATGGGGGGTGAATATTCCGACAGGCTGCATCACTGTCTGGTATAGGGGGTGAATATTCTGTCAGGCTGCATCACTGTCTGGTATGGGGGGGTGAATATTCTGACAGGCTGCATCACTGTCTGGTATGGGGGGGGTGAATATTCTGACAGGCTGCATCACTGTCTGGTATGGGGGGGTGAATATTCTGACAGGCTGCATCACTGTCTGCTATGGGGGGGGTGAATATTCTGACAGGCTACATCACTGTCTGGTATGGGGGGGGTGAATATTCTGACAGGCTGCATCACTGTCTGCTATGGGGGGGGGTGAATATTCTGACAAGCTACATCACTGTCTGCTATGGGGGGGGGTGAATATTCCGACAGGCTGCATCACTGTCTGCTATTGGGGGGGTGAATATTCTGACAGGCTGCATCACTGTCTGCTATGGGGGGGTGAATATTCTGACAGGCTGCATCACTGTCTGGTATGGGGGGGTGAATATTCTGACAGGCTGCATCACTGTCTGATATGGGGGGGTGAATATTCTGACAGGCTGCATCACTGTCTGGTATGGGGGGGTGAATATTCTGACAGGCTGCATCACTGTCTGATATGGGGGTGTGAATATTCTGACAGGCTGCATCACTGTCTGATATGGGGGTGTGAATATTCTGACAGGCTGCATCACTGTCTGCTATGGGGGGGTGAATATTCTGACAGGCTGCATCACTGTCTGGTATGGGGGGTGAATATTCTGACAGGCTGCATCACTGTCTGGTATGGGGGGGTGAATATTCTGACAGGCTACATCACTGTCTGGTATGGGGGGGTGAATATTCTGACAGGCTGCATCACTGTCTGGTATGGGGGGTGAATATTCTGACAGGCTGCATCACTGTCTGGTATGGGGGGTTGAATATTCTGACAGGCTGCATCACTGTCTGGTATGGGGGGTGAATATTCTGACAGGCTGCATCACTGTCTGGTATGGGGGGGGTGAATATTCTGACAGGCTGCATCACTGTCTGATATGGGGGTGTGAATATTCTGACAGGCTGCATCACTGTCTGGTATGGGGGGGTGAATATTCTGACAGGCGGCATCACTGTCTGCTATGGGGGGGTGAATATTCTGACAGGCTGCATCACTGTCTGGTATGGGGGGGGTGAATATTCTGACAGGCTGCATCACTGTCTGGTATGGGGGGGTGAATATTCCGACAGGCTGCATCACTGTCTGGTATGGGGGTGGTGACCATTCTGACAGGCTACATCACTGTCTGGTATGGGGGGTGAATATTCTGACAGGCTACATCACTGTCTGGTATGGGGTGGGGTGAATATTCCGACAGGCTGCATCACTGTCTGGTATGGGGGGTGAATATTCTGACAGGCTACATCACTGTCTGGTATGGGGGGGGTGTGAATATTCTGACAGGCTGCATCACTGTCTGGTATGGGGGGTGAATATTCTGACAGGCTGCATCACTGTCTGGTATGGGGGGGGTGAATATTCTGACAGGCTGCATCACTGTCTGGTATGGGGGGGGGGGGTGAATATTCTGACAGGCTGCATCACTGTCTGGTATGGGGGGTGAATATTCTGACAGGCTACATCACTGTCTGGTATGGGGGGGAGAATATTCTGACAGGCTGCATCACTGTCTGGTATGGGGGGGTGAATATTCTGACAGGTTGCATCACTGTCTGCTATGGGGGGTGAATATTCTGACAGGCTGCATCACTGTCTGCTATGGGGGGGTGAATATTCTGACAGGCTGCATCACTGTCTGGTATGGGGGGGTGAATATTCTGACAGGCGGCATCACTGTCTGGTATGGGGGGGTGAATATTCTGACAGGCTGCATCACTGTCTGGTATGGGGGGGTGAATATTCTGACAGGCTGCATCACTGTCTGGTATGGGGGGGTGAATATTCTGACAGGCTGCATCACTGTCTGGTATGGGGGGTTGAATATTCTGACAGGCTGCATCACTGTCTGGTATGGGGGGTTGAATATTCTGACAGGCTGCATCACTGTCTGGTATGGGGGGTGAATATTCTGACATGCTGCATCACTGTCTGGTATGGGAGGGTGAATATTCCGACAGGCTGCATCACTGTCTGGTATGGGGGGGTGAATATTCTGACAGGCTACATCACTGTCTGGTATGGGGGGTGAATATTCCGACAGGCTGCATCACTGTCTGGTATGGGGGGGTGAATATTCCGACAGGCTGCATCACTGTCTGGTATGGGGGGGTGAATATTCCGACAGGCTTCATCACTGTCTGGTATGGGGGGGGGTGAATATTCCGACAGTCTGCATCACTGTCTGGTATGGGGGTTGAATATTCCGACAGGCTGCATCACTGTCTGGTATGGGGGGTGAATATTCTGACAGGCTACATCACTGTCTGGTATGGGGGGGTGTGAATATTCTGACAGGCTGCATCACTGTCTGGTATGGGGGGTGAATATTCTGACAGGCTGCATCACTGTCTGGTATGGGGGGGGTGAATATTCTGACAGGCTGCATCACTGTCTGGTATGGGGGGGGTGAATATTCTGACAGGCTGCATCACTGTCTGGTATGGGGGGGGTGAATATTCTGACAGGCTGCATCACTGTCTGGTATGGGGGGGGTGAATATTCCGACAGGCTGCATCACTGTCTGGTATGGGGGGGGTGAATATTCCGACAGGCTGCATCACTGTCTGCTATGGGGTGTGAATATTCTGACAGGCTACATCACTGTCTGGTATGGGGGGGTGAATATTCTGACAGGTTGCATCACTGTCTGGTATGGGGGGTGAATATTCTGACAGGCTACATCACTGTCTGGTATGGGGGGTGAATATTCTGACAGGTTGCATCACTGTCTGCTATGGGGGGGGTGAATATTCTGACAGGCTGCATCACTGTCTGCTATGGGGGGGTGAATATTCTGACAGGCTGCATCACTGTCTGCTATGGGGGGGTGAATATTCTGACAGGCTGCATCACTGTCTGCTATGGGGGGGTGAATATTCTGACAGGCTGCATCACTGTCTGCTATGGGGGGGTGAATATTCTGACAGGCTGCATCACTGTCTGGTATGGGGGGTGAATATTCTGACAGGTTGCATCACTGTCTGCTATGGGGGGGTGAATATTCTGACGGGCTGCATCACTGTCTGGTATGGGGGGGTGAATATTCTGACAGGCTGCATCACTGTCTGGTATTGGGGGGGGTGAATATTCCCACAGGCAGCAGCACTGTCTGGTATGGGGGGGTGAATATTCTGACAGGCGGCATCACTGTCTGGTATGGGGGGGTGAATATTCTGACAGGCTGCATCACTGTCTGGTATGGGGGGTGAATATTCTGACAGGCTGCATCACTGTCTGGTATGGGGGGGGTGAATATTCTTACAGGTTGCATCACTGTCTGGTATGGGGGGGGTGAATATTCTGACAGGCTGCATCACTGTCTGGTATGGGGGGGTGAATATTCTGACAGGCTGCATCACTGTCTGGTATGGGGGGTGAATATTCCGACAGGCTGCATCACTGTCTGGTATGGGGGGGTGAATATTCCGACAGGCTGCATCACTGTCTGGTATGGGGGGTGAATATTCTGACAGGCTGCATCACTGTCTGGTATGGGGGGTGAATATTCCGACAGGCTGCATCACTGTCTGGTATGGGGGGGTGAATATTCTGACAGGCTGCATCACTGTCTGGTATGGGGGGGTGAATATTCCGACAGGCTACATCACTGTCTGGTATGGGGGGTGAATATTCTGACAGGCTGCATCACTGTCTGGTATGGGGGGTGAATATTCCGACAGGCTGCATCACTGTCTGGTATGGGGGGGTGAATATTCTGACAGGCTGCATTACTGTCTGGTATGGGGGGTGAATATTCTGACAGGCTGCATCACTGTCTGGTATGGGGGGGTGAATATTCTGACAGGCTGCATCACTCTCTGGTATGGGGGGGGTGACCATTCTGACAGGCTACTTCACTGTCTGGTATGGGGGGTGAATATTCTGACAGGCTACATCACTGTCTGGTATGGGGGGGGGGTGAATATTCCGACAGGCTGCATCACTGTCTGGTATGGGGGGTGAATATTCTGACAGGCTACATCACTGTCTGGTATGGGGGGGTGTGAATATTCTGACAGGCTGCATCACTGTCTGGTATGGGGGGTGAATATTCTGACAGGCTGCATCACTGTCTGGTATGGGGGGGGGTGAATATTCTGACAGGCTGCATCACTGTCTGGTATGGGGGGTGAATATTCTGACAGGCTACATCACTGTCTGGTATGGGGGGGAGAATATTCTGACAGGCAGCATCACTGTCTGGTATGGGGGGGTGAATATTCCGACAGGCTGCATCACTGTCTGGTATGGGGGGGGGTGAATATTCTGACAGGTTGCATCACTGTCTGGTATGGGGGGGGTGAATATTCTGACAGGCGGCATCACTGTCTGGTATGGGGGGGTGAATATTCTGACAGGCTGCATCACTGTCTGGTATGGGGGGGTGAATATTCTGACAGGCTGCATCACTGTCTGGTATGGGGGGTTGAATATTCTGACAGGCTGCATCACTGTCTGGTATGGGGGGGTGAATATTCCGACAGGCTGCATCACTGTCTGGTATGGGGGGGTGAATATTCCGACAGGCTGCATCACTGTCTGGTATGGGGGGGTGAATATTCCGACAGGCTTCATCACTGTCTGGTATGGGGGGGGTTGAATATTCCGACAGGCTGCATCACTGTCTGGTATGGGGGGGTGAATATTCCGACAGGCTGCATCACTGTCTGGTATGGGGGGGTGAATATTCTGACAGGCTACATCACTGTCTGGTATGGGGGGGTTGTGAATATTCTGACAGGCTGCATCACTGTCTGGTATGGGGGGTGAATATTCTGACAGGCTGCATCACTGTCTGGTATGGGGGGGGTGAATATTCTGACAGGCTGCATCACTGTCTGGTATGGGGGGGGTGAATATTCTGACAGGCTGCATCACTGTCTGGTATGGGGGGGTGAATATTCTGACAGGCTGCATCACTGTCTGGTATGGGGGGGGGGTGAATATTCCGACAGGCTGCATCACTCTCTGGTATGGGGGGGGTGAATATTCCGACAGGCTGCATCACTGTCTGCTATGGGGTGTGAATATTCTGACAGGCTGCATCACTGTCTGGTATTGGGGGGTGAATATTCTGACAGGCTGCATCACTGTCTGGTATGGGGGGTGAATATTCTGACAGGCTGCATCACTGTCTGGTATGGGGGGTGAATATTCTGACAGGTTGCATCACTGTCTGCTATGGGGGGGTGAATATTCTGACAGGCTGCATCACTGTCTGCTATGGGGGGTGAATATTCTGACAGGCTGCATCACTGTCTGCTATGGGGGGGTGAATATTCTGACAGGCTGCATCACTGTCTGCTATGGGGGGTGAATATTCTGACAGGTTGCATCACTGTCTGGTATGGGGGGTGAATATTCTGACAGGCTGCATCACTGTCTGGTATGGGGGGTGAATATTCTGACAGGTTGCATCACTGTCTGCTATGGGGGGGTGAATATTCTGACAGGCTGCATCACTGTCTGCTATGGGGGGTGAATATTCTGACAGGCTGCATCACTGTCTGCTATGGGGGGGTGAATATTCTGACAGGCTGCATCACTGTCTGCTATGGGGGGGTGAATATTCTGACAGGCTGCATCACTGTCTGCTATGGGGGGGTGAATATTCTGACAGGCTGCATCACTGTCTGGTATGGGGGGTGAATATTCTGACAGGTTGCATCACTGTCTGCTATGGGGGGGTGAATATTCTGACGGGCTGCATCACTGTCTGGTATGGGGGGTGAATATTCTGACAGGCTGCATCACTGTCTGGTATTGGGGGGGGGTGAATATTCCCACAGGCAGCATCACTGTCTGGTATGGGGGGGTGAATATTCTGACAGGCGGCATCACTGTCTGGTATGGGGGGGGTGAATATTCTGACAGGCTGCATCACTGTCTGGTATGGGGGGTGAATATTCTGACAGGCTGCATCACTGTCTGGTATGGGGGGGTGAATATTCTTACAGGTTGCATCACTGTCTGGTATGGGGGGGGTGACCATTCTGACAGGCTACATCACTGTCTGGTATGGGGGGTGAATATTCCGACAGGCTGCATCACTGTCTGGTATGGGGGGTGAATATTCCGACAGGCTGCATCACTGTCTGGTATGGGGGGGTGAATATTCCGACAGGCTGCATCACTGTCTGGTATGGGGGGTGAATATTCTGACAGGCTGCATCACTGTCTGGTATGGGGGGTGAATATTCCGACAGGCTGCATCACTGTCTGGTATGGGGGGGTGAATATTCTGACAGGCTGCATCACTGTCTGGTATGGGGGGGGTGAATATTCCGACAGGCTGCATCACTGTCTGGTATGGGGGGGTGAATATTCCGACAGGCTTCATCACTGTCTGGTATGGGGGGTGAATATTCTGACAGGCTGCATCACTGTCTGGTATGGGGGGTGAATATTCCGACAGGCTACATCACTGTCTGGTATGGGGGGTGAATATTCTGACAGGCTGCATCACTGTCTGCTATGGGGGGTGAATATTCCGACAGGCTTCATCACTGTCTGGTATGGGGGGTGAATATTCTGACAGGCTGCATCACTGTCTGCTATGGGGGGTGAATATTCCGACAGGCTACATCACTTTCTGGTATGGGGGGTGAATATTCTGACAGGCTGCATCACTGTCTGGTATGGGGGGTGAATATTCTGACAGGCTGCATCACTGTCTGGTATGGGGGGGGTGAATATTCTGACAGGCTGCATCACTGTCTGGTATGGGGGGGGTGAATATTCTGACAGGCTGCATCACTGTCTGGTATGGGGGGGGTGAATATTCTGACAGGCTGCATCACTGTCTGGTATGGGGGGGGGTGAATATTCCGACAGGCTGCATCACTCTCTGGTATGGGGGGGGTGAATATTCCGACAGGCTGCATCACTGTCTGCTATGGGGTGTGAATATTCTGACAGGCTGCATCACTGTCTGGTATTGGGGGGTGAATATTCTGACAGGCTGCATCACTGTCTGGTATGGGGGGTGAATATTCTGACAGGCTGCATCACTGTCTGGTATGGGGGGTGAATATTCTGACAGGTTGCATCACTGTCTGCTATGGGGGGTGAATATTCTGACAGGCTGCATCACTGTCTGCTATGGGGGGGTGAATATTCTGACAGGCTGCATCACTGTCTGCTATGGGGGGTGAATATTCTGACAGGTTGCATCACTGTCTGGTATGGGGGGTGAATATTCTGACAGGCTGCATCACTGTCTGGTATGGGGGGTGAATATTCTGACAGGTTGCATCACTGTCTGCTATGGGGGGGTGAATATTCTGACAGGCTGCATCACTGTCTGCTATGGGGGGTGAATATTCTGACAGGCTGCATCACTGTCTGCTATGGGGGGGTGAATATTCTGACAGGCTGCATCACTGTCTGCTATGGGGGGGTGAATATTCTGACAGGCTGCATCACTGTCTGCTATGGGGGGGTGAATATTCTGACAGGCTGCATCACTGTCTGGTATGGGGGGTGAATATTCTGACAGGTTGCATCACTGTCTGCTATGGGGGGGTGAATATTCTGACGGGCTGCATCACTGTCTGGTATGGGGGGTGAATATTCTGACAGGCTGCATCACTGTCTGGTATTGGGGGGGGTGAATATTCCCACAGGCAGCATCACTGTCTGGTATGGGGGGGTGAATATTCTGACAGGCGGCATCACTGTCTGGTATGGGGGGGTGAATATTCTGACAGGCTGCATCACTGTCTGGTATGGGGGGTGAATATTCTGACAGGCTGCATCACTGTCTGGTATGGGGGGGTGAATATTCTTACAGGTTGCATCACTGTCTGGTATGGGGGGGTGACCATTCTGACAGGCTACATCACTGTCTGGTATGGGGGGTGAATATTCCGACAGGCTGCATCACTGTCTGGTATGGGGGGTGAATATTCCGACAGGCTGCATCACTGTCTGGTATGGGGGGGTGAATATTCCGACAGGCTGCATCACTGTCTGGTATGGGGGGTGAATATTCTGACAGGCTGCATCACTGTCTGGTATGGGGGGTGAATATTCCGACAGGCTGCATCACTGTCTGGTATGGGGGGGGTGAATATTCTGACAGGCTGCATCACTGTCTGGTATGGGGGGGGTGAATATTCCGACAGGCTGCATCACTGTCTGGTATGGGGGGGTGAATATTCCGACAGGCTTCATCACTGTCTGGTATGGGGGGTGAATATTCTGACAGGCTGCATCACTGTCTGGTATGGGGGGTGAATATTCCGACAGGCTACATCACTGTCTGGTATGGGGGGTGAATATTCTGACAGGCTGCATCACTGTCTGCTATGGGGGGTGAATATTCCGACAGGCTTCATCACTGTCTGGTATGGGGGGTGAATATTCTGACAGGCTGCATCACTGTCTGCTATGGGGGGTGAATATTCCGACAGGCTACATCACTTTCTGGTATGGGGGGTGAATATTCTGACAGGCTGCATCACTGTCTGGTATGGGGGGTGAATATTCTGACAGGCTGCATCACTGTCTGGTATGGGGGGGTGAATATTCCGACAGGCTGCATTACTGTCTGGTATGGGGGGTGAATATTCTGACAGGCTGCATCACTGTCTGGTATGGGGGGGTGAATATTCTGACAGGCTGCATCACTGTCTGGTTTGGGGGGGTGAATATTCCGACAGGCTACATCACTGTCTGTATGGGGGGGTGAATATTCTGACAGGCTGCATCACTGTCTGGTTTGGGGGGGTGAATATTCTGACAGGCTGCATCACTGTCTGGTATGGGGGGCGTGAATATTCCGACAGGCTACATCACTGTCTGCTATGGGGGGTGAATATTATGACAGGCTGCATCACTGTCTGGTTTGGGGGGTGGGGGGTCTACTGCACAGGTGTGAAAGAAGCTACAGAAAGTCAAAAAATTAGTCAGCTCCTTCTTGGGTACTAACCTCCATGGTATCCAGGACATCTTCAAGGAGCGGTGTCTCAGAAAGGCGTCATCCATTATTAAAGACCCCATCACCAAGAACATGCCCTCTTCTCGTTGTTGCCATCAGGTAGGAGGTACAGAAGCCTGAAGGCACACACTCAGTGATTCAGGAACAGCTTCTTCCCCTCTGCCATCTGATTCCTAAATAGACTTTGAACCCTTGAACTCTATTTCCTTTTTTAAAAAAATGTATTATTTCTATTTTGCTCTATTTTAAATCTAAATATTGAATATACTTATTATAATTGATTTAATTATTTTTTCTTTTTATATTATCATGTATTGCGTTGATCTGCTGCCGCTAAGCTAATAAACTTCACGACACATGCCAGTGATAATAAACCTGATTCTGATTCTGATCCCGTGTTCCAGTCCATATTGATTTCTTGAATCAACAACACTGAATCAGATTAATTTATTGTCACATCATCTGGGTCTTTAATGTAATCATAAAACAACTTTGCCTCAATTTACAACAGTAACAATCCGTATTACACTACACACCACTGCTGGACATTGCAAAATGGTGTAAAACACTTTCAAAATGCACACCACTCCCTCACCTGTTATCACGCTGATGTGCCTTAAAAGTTAAAGATAATGAATAACTTAACACTGACGAAACAAAACTGCGGTTTGAACTAAAACTTAAAAACTACAAGCTGCGTGTTTAAAAATTTGCCTTTGCCTTCTCCATCTATCATCTCCCAGCTTCTTACTTCATCCACCTCCTGCCCCTCCCTCCTCCCTACCTGGCTTCGCCTATCACCTTCTAGCTCGTCCTTTTCCCCTGCCCCCACCACCTTTTTATTCAGGCATCTTCCCCCTTCCCCTCCAATCCTAGTAGGGTCTTCCCCCTTCCCCTCCAATCCTAGTAGGGTCTTGGCCCAAAAGGTCAAGAATTTATTCCCTTCCATCGATGCTGCCCACCCTGCTGAGTTCCTTCAGCATTTTCTGTGTGTTGCTCTGAATTTCCAGCTTCTGCAGTAACTCTTGTGTTTAGAGTTTTAAAATGTTTAATATTTATTTTGACAAAACAGACATAGAACATTACAGCACAGAATAGACCCTTTGGCCCACAATGTTGTGCTGGCCCTTTAACCTACTCTAAAATCAGTCCTGCTCTTCCCACCCACATAACCCTCCATGTGCCTATCTAAGAATCTCTTCATTACCCCAGATGGATAGTATCTGTTTTACCACCACCCCTCACCCAGTAACTGTGTAAAAACTACCTCTAACCTTCCTTCTGTACTTTCTTCTAATCACGCTAAAATTCTGCTCCGTGGTATTAGCTATTTCCACCCTGGGAAAGTGTCTCTGGCTATTCGCTCAATCTGTGCCTCATATCATCAAAATAAATTATCTCACTGTAATATCCCAAGCTGACTGGCTTGTGTGCTTGGGTGAACAACGCATCTACAAGACAGACTCCTTGATCACACAGAACCCACTCAGAGCAACACACAAAATGCCAGGGCAGTCTTGGTCTGAGACATGGACTGTTTATTCCCCTCCATAGATGCTGCCTGACCTGCTGAGCTCCCCCAGCATGTTGTGTGTTGCTCTGGCTTTCCAGCATCTATCTGCAAATCTCCAGTTTCTTCCCATAGTCGCATGTACATTTACATTTACCTGTATTAGGCATTGACTGTGGTGTGCTGGTCAGGGCACAACATACAACAAAAAAACAGCACTCAACAACTACGAAGAATAAAGAATTATGTAAAAAATAAAGTTCCGGTAAAATATGCACAAATACAGTATATAAATACCAGCAAGAATTTCGAATGCAAACAGATTTTAAAAAGTGGTTAAAATGTTAACAGTGAGCACATTTACTCAGGCAATAAATAGAGGGGGTGGGGTACTAACTAGAGTGGTTGATCAGATTAAAGCGCACAATGCTGGAGGAACCCATCATCTATGGAAATGAATAAACAGTCGATGTTTCAGGCCGAGACCCTTTGTCAGGACTGGAAAGGAAGGGGGAAGATGTCAGAGTAAGACAATGGCGGAGGGGAAGCAGGTTGATCAGATTAACTGCTCGGTCAGGACTAACCGAAAGGAAAGATAGTAAGAGATTTGAAAGTAGTGGGGGGAGGGGGAAATGCAAAATGATAGGAGAAGACCGGAGGGGGGTGGGATGAAGCTAAGAGCTGGAAAGGTGATTGGCGAAAGTGATACAGAGCTGGAGAAGGGAAAGGATCATGGAACAGGAGGCCTCAGGAGAAAGAAAGGGGGGGGAGCACCAGAGGGAGATGGAGAACAGGCAAACAACTAAATATGTCAGGGATGGGGTAAGAAGTGGAGGAGGGGCATTAACGGAAGTTAGAGAAGTCAATGTTCATGCCATTAGTCCTGACGAAGGGTCTCGGCCCGAAACGTCGACAGCGCTTCTCCCTATAGATGCTGCCTGGCCTGCTGTGTTCCACCAGCATTTTGTGTGTGTTGTTATTCTGAAATTTTCTGTTTTGCACCAGCGAATACAGTTGAATACATAAAATATTACTATAAATTATAAAAAATACAGTAATCAGTATAAAGAAATACATTAGTAGTGAAAAAAGATTTTGGTCACCTACCTACAAGAAAGATGTAAATATGGCTGAGAAAATGCAAGGAATATTTACAAGGATGTTGCTGGGACTTGAGGACCTGAGTTATAGGGAGAGATTGAAGAGGTTGGGACTTTATTCCCCGGGATGTAGAAGACTGAGGGGAGATTTGATAGAGATATACAAATTTATGGGGGTACAGATAGGGTAAATACAAGCAGGCTTTTTCCACTGAGTTTGGGTGGGGCTACAACTACAGGTCCAGAATTAAGGGTAGAAGGTAAAATGTTTAAAAGGAACATGAGGGGAAACTTCTTCACTCAGAGGGTTGTGAGTGTGTGCAATGAGGTGCCAGTGGAAGTGGTGGATGTGAGTTCAATTTCAACATTTAAGAGAAATTCAGAAATTGATGGTGTGGAGGAGTATGGAGGACTAGGCCTAGTGCAGGTCGATGTGAGTAAACAATTTAAATGTTTTGACAATGGGCTGAAGGGGCCTGTTTCTGTGCTGGAGTGCTCTGTGGCTAGGATTCATTGCTATTCAGAAATCTGATAGTGGAGGGGAGGAAACCTTCCTTGAACATTGGGAGTGGGGTATCGTGATGGTAGTAATGAGAAACGGGCTTGTCCTGGATGGTGCGAGTCCTTAACCATAAATGCCACTTTCTTGAGGCATCACTGATTGAAAATGTCCTCAATAGTAGGAGGCTACTGCCTGTGATGTGGCTGATTAAGTCGGGAACTTTCTCCAAACCAGTGCAGTGGTCTCTCCATACCAGATGGTGATGCAACCAGTTAGAATTCTCTCCACGGTACATCTGTAGAAATCTGCAAGTGTCTTTGGTGATATACCAAGACTCCTCAAACTCCTAAGGAAGTAGAGCTGCTGCTGCTGCCTTCTTTGTAATTGCATCAATATGTTTGTCCCAGGGTAGACCCTCAGAGATGTTGACACCCAAGAACTTGAAGCCGCTCACCCTTTCCACTGCTGATCCCTTAGTGAGGACTGTGTGGTGTTCCCTCAACTTCCCCTTCCTGAAATCCACAATCAACTCCTCGGTCTTACTGATGTTGAGTGCAAAGTTGTTGTTGTGACACCACTCAAGCAGCTGATCTACCTCACTCCTGTACACCTCCTCGTCAACCTCTCAGATTCTGTTGACAACAGTTGTGAGAATTTATAAATGAAATTTGCGCTGTGCCTGTTCACATAATCATAAGTATAGAGAGAGCAGAGCAGCGGGCTAAGCACTCTCGAGGTGCACCAGTGTTGATTGTCAGCAAGGAAGAAATGTTATTTCTGATCCGCACTGACTGTGGGGCTCCTGATGACCAAGTCGGGGATCCAGGTGGAAAGGGAGGTACGGGGGCCGGGGTAAAGGAGCCTGGTGATGGTGTTGATTGGCAGCGAGGAACAGATATTATTTCCGATCCACACAGACAGTGGTCACCCGATGAAAGTTACAGAGGGAAATGTTTATCACGTGTATACATTGAAACAGGCAGTGAAGTACATTGTTAGTGTTAACAACCAACACCACAACCTCAGAGCTGCCCCCTAGTGTGGCCATACATTCTGGTGCCAACATAGCATACCCGCTACTCGTTTGCCATCTCACTAACCAGTGCCCAGTTAGATATTGCTGAACAAAACTATACGCAGAGAGAAAATACTGTTTGTCAAAAATAATTGTGTGTTTTAGTTTTAATAATCAAGGTGTTTTCCATATGTTCTGGCTGGCTGGGGAGCGGACTCTCTGGGATCCCAGGCAGGATTAGAAGAAGGGAGAAGGAGACACAGTGCATGAGGTTAAGCTGAAATAGGGTATGGCTTTGTTCAGTTCATTAGTTGAGATTACAAGTTTAACTTACAAAATGAGGGGTCAGGAATTCTCATTAACAAAGAGGCCATACACAGCTGCAGGGGTTGGATCTGGTGCAGACAAAATCCTACGGCTAACTATACATTTGAAATCTTTCTTTGATGTAATCCCCCACCCCCTTCCTTTTCTTTTGGCAAGGAGTTGATTTTAATTGTAGCTACACACCGCACTAGACTCCTGCCTGAGAGCCAGCCTCCACATCTGCAGTGCGAGAGGCTCCAATGATATTGGGTGCAGTCCATAGCCCGGGGGCCAGTTTTAATGGCTCCCCTCTCCACTCGAGCCTCAGACTGCTTTGTCCACGTGACTCCCCGCTCAGTTTAGCTGCAGGAAAGGGCATTAGTTTTCCCTCCGTGCTCCTCATCCAGACTCGAGAACAAGGTAAGTTGCAGGGAAATGCAGGCTGCCGCTCTTGCAAAAATCACAACACTCAAATTTAATTGGTGAAATCATTTAAAGCATGCTAACAGTTAGGGTTATAATGTTCTTTATGATGCCAATCAGGTACGGTATCTCCTGGTACTTCTGATGTAATGTTTCTGGCTTGATCTACACAACGGCTTTAGCACAAAAATACCTCCAGACCCCATCAGAATCAGGTTTATTATCACTTACATATTTTGTGAAATTTGTTGTTTCACTCAGCAGTTGATGTCAATGATTTGGATAACAGAATTGACTGCAATACATAAAAATTACTATAAATTACAGCGAGAGATATACTGTGTCTATAGTGGCCACTTTATTAGGTACACCCCTGTATCTACTCATTGATGCAAATATCTAATCAGCCAATCATGTGGCAGCATCTCAATACACAAAAGCATGCAGACATGGTCAAGAGGTTCAGCTGTTGTTCATGACCAAACATTAAAATAGGAAAGAAATGTAATCTAAGTGACTTTGACCTTGGAATGATTTTTGGTGCCAGACAGGCTGATTTGAGTTTCTCAGAAACTTAATTTCCTGGGATTTTCACACACAACAGTCTCTAGAGTTTACAGAGAATGGTGCAAAAAACAAAATAAAGATCCAGTGGCGGCAGTGCTGTGAGCAAAAGTGCCTTGTTAATGAGAGAGGTCGGAGGGGAATGGCCAGACCGGTTTGTGCTGACAGGAAGGTGACAGTAACTCACATAACCACGTTACAACAGTGGTGTGCAGAAGAGCATCACTGAATGTACAACATATCGAACCTTAAGTGGATAAGCTACAGAAGCAGAAGACCACACTGGGTTCCCTACCTGTACCTAATAGTGTGGCCACTGAGCATAAATTTAATTATCTATATACAATAAGGGAGCAAAAGTAGTGAGCTAGTGTTCATGGGTTCATGGGCTGTTCAGAAATCTGATGATGGAGGGGAAGAGGTTATTCCTAAAATGCTGAGTATGTGTATTCAGGCTCCTATACCTCCTCCCTGATGGTAGCAACAAGAAATCGGATTTTCAGAAGGCTTTTGACAAGGTGGGGTCATGAGGCTGTTAGCAAAATAAAAGCCCAGGGTATTACAGGAAAGATGCTAGCATGGAAAGAAGAATGGCTGATTGGCAGAAAGCAATGATTGGGAATAAAGGCACAAATGCGAGAAAATCTGCAGATGCTGGAAATTCAAGCAACACACACAAAATGCTGGTGGAACGCAGCAGGCCAGGCAGCGTCTATAGGAAGAAGTACAGTCGACGTTTTGGGCCGAGACCCTTCGTCAGGACTAACTGAAAGAAGGGATAGTAAGAGATTATTGGGAATAAAGGGGTCTTTTATGATTGGCTGGTGATTAGTGGTGTTCCGTAAGGGTTGGTGTTGGGACCACTTCTTTTTACGTTGCATGTCAGTGGTGTGGATACCAGAATCAATGGCTCCGTGGCCAAGCCTGCAGACGATATGAAGATAGGTGGAGAGGCCAGGTAGTGTTGAGGAAGCAGAGAGGACAGATTAGGAGAATGACCAAAGAAGTGGCAAATGGAATCCAGTTTTGGGAAGTATATGCTCATGCCCTTTGGTAGAAGGAATAAATGCATAGACGATTTTCTAAATGGGGAGAAAATTCAGAAATCCGAGGTGCAAAGGGACTTAAGAGTCCTTGTGCAAGATTCCCTAAAGGTTAATTTGTAGATTGAGGCAGTGGTAAGGAAAGCAAATGCTAAGTTAGCTTTCATTTCAAGAGGACTAGAATAGAAAAGGACGTAATTCTGAGTCTTTATCAGGCACTGGTGAGGCCTCACTTTTGAGTATTGTTGGCAGTTTTGGGCACCTTATCTAAGAAAGGATGTGCTGACATTGGAGAGAGTTCAGAGTTGTTGTTTGTCACCTATATCAAGAATCTGGATGATGATAATTTTGTTAACAGGATCAGTAAACAGGACACCAAGACTGGGGTTGTAGTAGACAATGAGGAAGACTATCAGAGCTTGCAATGGGATATGGACGAGTTAGAAAAATAGGCTGAAAATAGGTAGAATTTCAAATGTGAAATGTTGCACTTTGATAGGACCAACAAGGGTAGGGCACTGAGGAGTGCAGTAGAACAAAGGGACCTGGGAATACAGGTATCTAATTCATTGGAAGTGGTGTTATAGGCAGATAGGGTCATAAAGAAACTTGTTGGCATATTGGCCTTCATAAATTAAATTACTGAGCACAGGAGATGGGATGTTATGTTGAAGTTGAATGAAATGTTGGTGAAGTCTAATCTGGAGTATTGTCTGCAGTTTTGGTCACCTACCTACGGGAAAGATGTAAGCAAAGAATACAGTGAAAATTTACAAGGATGTTGCTGCGTCTGGAGGATCTGAGTCATAAGGAAAGATTGAATAGGTTAGGACTTTATTCCTTAGAACATAGAAAATTAAGAGGAGATTTGATGGAGGTATATAAAATTATGAGGGGTATAGGTAGGGTAAATGCAAGCTGGCTTCCTCCACTGAGGTTAGATGAGTTAAGGGTGAAAGGTGAAAAGTTTAAGGGGAAAGGAGGGGTAAATTCTTCACTCAGAGGGTTGTGAGAGTGTGGAACAAACTGCTAGCACAAGTAGAGCATACGTTGATTTCAACACTGAAGGGAAGTTTCGATATGTACATGGGTTGTAGGGTACGGAGGGCTATGGTCCGGTGCAGCTCACTAGGAGTAGAGGGTTTCAATGGTTCCAGCATGGACTAGATGAGACAAAGAGCCCGGCTCTATGCTGTACTTTTTTATGACTCAGTGACTCCTGAGGTTCACGAGAATGATTCTGGGAATGGAAGGCTTATTGTATGAGAAGTGATTGGGGGCTCTGGGTCTTCACTCACTGGAGTTTAAAAGAATGAGGGGTGATCTCATTGAAACCTATCAAATGTGGAAGTCCTAGATTGAGTGGATGTGGAGAGGATGCTTCCTATAGTGGGGGCATCTACGACCAGAGGGCACAGCCTCAGAATAGAAGGACATCCATTTAAAAGGGAGATGTGGAGGAATTTCTTTAGCCGGAGGGTGGTGAATCTGTGGTGACTGTGGAGACCAGGTCAGTGGGTGCATTGAAGACAGAGGTTGGTAGGTTCTTGATTAGTCGGGGTGTGAAATGTTATGGGGGAAGGCAGGAGAAAGGGGTCGAGAGGTGATTGAATGGCAGAGCAGACTTGATGGGCTGAATGGCCTAATTCTGCCCCTATGCCTTATGGCCTTATGGAGAAGAGAACATGTCCTGGGTGATAGAGGTCCTTAATGAAGGATACCGCTGGTTTTTAGGCATTGCCTTTGGTAGGTGTCATCTACGTTGGGAAGGCTAGTGCCCATGATGTAGCAGGCCGAGTTTACAACTTCCTGCAGCTTGTTCCTATCCTGTGCAGTCGCCCTTCCAGACCAGATGGTGATGAACCCAGTCAGAATGTTCTCCGCGGTACGTCAGCAGAGATTCGCGAGAGTCTTTGGTGACATACCAAGACTCCTCAACCCCCTAATGAAATCTATCTGCTGTATGCCTTCTTCATAATTGCATCAGTATGTTGAGCCTGGGGTAGATCTTCAGAGATGCTGTCACCCAGGAAGCTCACTGCTGATCTCTCAGTGAGGACTGGAGTGTTTTCCTTCAACCTCCCTTTCCTGAAGTTCACAATCACTTCCTTGGTCTTTCTGATTTTGACTGCAAGGTTGTTGTTGTGACACCATTCAACCAGCTGATCGGGAGATATTGCTAGCAAAAGCTAGGCAGCGATGCAGAATGGTGATTAAAAGTTTAGTAAAAAGAGTGGATCTGAGGGAAGTCAGGGCAGGGAACCCAGACAGAACACAGAGCATAGAACAGTACAGCCCACAGTGTTGTGCAGGCTACTTAACCTACTCTGGCTGGCTGGTGGTGCAATGGCAAAAGCACCGGACTCCAGAGCGAAGGTTCCCGAGTTCAAATCCAAGTCAGACCACCCCCGAGCGCGCTTTCCATCCGTGTCGAGCTAGCCACTCGGCCTCGTAAAAAACAAGGGTCGAGTCAGGAACGTTCATATCGTGACCCAGTTAATCCGAAAGGAGACCAATCCTAACACCACAAGCCAGACAAGAATGGCTGACTGTCTGGTGCGACACGCTAACAAAAATTTTTGAAAGTAATAAAAAACCTACTCTAAGATCACTCTAATGCTTCCCTCACACATACGCCTCCATTTCTGTCATCCATGTGGCTATCTGAGAATTTCTCACGTACCTGCACGTACCACCTCCCCTGGCAGCGCGTACCGGTGGTGCACGGTAGCACTTCGGTTAGGATAACGCTTTTCAGTGCCTGTGATGGGGCTTTGATTCCCATCGCTGCCCGTAAGGGGTTTGTACATTCTCCCTGTGACTGTGTGGGTTTCCTCCACGTGCTTCCGTTTCCTCCCATATTCCAAAGACATCATTTAGCAGGTTAATTAGTTGTTACTGGGCTGGCCAGGCTCGTTGGGCCAGAAGGGGCTGTTACCGTGTTAAAAAAATGAAATATTCCACACACCCACCATTCTCGGCATAAAAACCTATGTCTGATATCCCTCCATACAATATTGTTCTGAAATTTTAACCTACTCCAAGACCAAGCTAACCCTTCCCTCCCACATAGCCCTCCATCTCTCTTTCATCCGTGTGCCTGTCTAAGAGTTTCTTAACCGTCTGTAACGTACCTGCCTCTGCCACCAGCCCTGGCAGGGTGTTCCACACACCCACCACCCTGTGTAAAACTTGATTCAGATTTCTGTTTTCATACTAGGACAAGAACCAGCCCCCACAGCATTGTGAAGATGGAAGCAGAAGGTGGCCGGGGGGAGGGATCTTATGAATAAAATCCATTTAAACTCGAATTTACCATTAGAACGGGGCAGAGAGACTGTGGTGAACTGTCTCGGCGTGAGTTATTGATGGTGCATCAGAGACCACACCCAAAAGGACGGGCAAATAACCAATGTGCAAAAGGCAACAAACTGTGGAAAAACACAGAAAAGGTAAAGGAAATATAAAGCAATAAATATCGAGAACATGAGATGAAAAGTTGTTAAAAGTGAGTCCATAGTTTGTGGGAACATCTCAGAGATGGGGTGAGTGAAGCTGAGTGAAGTTACCCCTCTGGTTCAGGAGCCTGATGGCTGAGGGGTAATAACTGTTCCTGAGCCTGGTGGTGTGGTCTCCATAGGGACACTACATTACAAAGCTGTGTGCAAACAGAAATCATGGGATTTAAAACACCATGCTAAACCTTGCTGAAAGCTTCACAGATAGCTAAATCGAATTCCATCCATGGCACACTCTTTCTGTGTGCTGGGATCACACTGATCCACAAGTCAGCCTGTCCGTGCCCAGTCCAACATCACACTGAAAACAGGGGTACAGATGAACTTCATCTGCCCTCCCTGCCTCTGCCCGTCCCCATAGCTGACAATCATACAAATTCCCTGAGATGAGTAATTCAGCAACTGAACAAACCTGACGTTATCATCGAGTGAGTGGGATGTGAGTCAGGGGGGAGGTCAGTGTGTGTGTGTGTAGAATGTGAAAAAGGATGAGCTGTGTGTGTGTGAAGGATGTGAACGAGGTGGGATGTAAACGGGTGGGGGTGTGAGTGTGTGTGTGAAGCATGTGAACGGGGTGGGATGTAAACGGGTGGGGTGTGTGTGTGTGTGAAGGATGTGAACGGGGTGGGATGTGTGAGTGAAGGATGTGAACGGGGTGGGATGTAAACGGGTGGGGTGTGTGTGTGTGAAGGATGTGAACGGGGTGGGATGTAAACGGGTGGGGTGTGTATGTGTGAAGGACGTGAACGGGGTGTGATGTAAACGGGTGGGGGGTGTGTGTGTGAAGGATGTGAACGGGGGTGGGATGTAAACGGGTGGGGTGTGTGTGTGTGTGAAGGATGTGAACGGGGTGGGATGTAAACGGGTGGGGTGTGTGTGTGTGAAGGATGTGAACGGGGTGGGATGTAAACGGGTGGGGGGTGTGTGTGTGAAGGATGTGAACGGGGTGGGATGTAAATGGGTGGGGTGTGTGTGTGTGTGTGAAGGATGTGAACGGGGTGGGATGTAAATGGAGTGGGGTGTATGTGTGAAGGATGTGAACGTGGTGGGATGTAAACGGGTGGGAGGTGTGTGTGAAGGATGTGAACGGGGTGGGATGTAAATGGAGTGGGATGTATGTGTGAAGGATGTGAACGTGGTGGGATGTAAACGGGTGGGGTGTGTGTGTGTGTGAAGGATGTGAACGGGGTGGGATGTAAACGGGTGGGGGGGTGTGTGTGTCAGAAGGTTGTGAACGGGGTGGGATGTAAACGGGTGGGGTGTGTGTGTGTGAAGGATGTGAACGGGGTGGGATGTAAACGGGTGGGGGGGTGTGTGTGTGTGAAGGATGTGAACGGGGTGGGATGTAAACGGGTGGGGTGTGTGTGTGTGAAGGTTGTGAACGGGGTGGGATGTAAACGGGTGGGGTGTGTGTGTCAGAAGGTTGTGAACGGGGGTGAGATGTAAACGGGTGGGGTATGTGTGTGAAGGATGTGAACGGGGTGGGATGTAAACGGGTGGGGTGTGTGTGTGTGTGAAGGATGTGAACGGGGGTGGGATGTAAACGGGTGGGGTGTGTGTGTGTGTGAAGGACGTGAACGGGGTGGGATGTAAACGGGTGGGGTGTGTGTGTGTGTGTGAAGGATGTGAACGAGGTGGGATGTAAACGGGTGGGGTGTGTGTGTGTGTGTGAAGGATGTGAACGGGGTGGGATGTAAACGGGTGGTGTGTGTGTGTGAAGGATGTGAACGGGGTGGGATGTAAACGGGTGTGGTGTGTGTGTGTATGAAGGATGTGAACGGGGTGGGATGTAAGCGTGTGGGGTGTGTGTGTGTGAAGGATGTGAACGGGGTGGGATGTAAACGGGTGGGGTGTGTGTGTGTGTGAAGGATGTGAACGGGGTGGGATGTAAGCGTGTGGGGGTGTGTGTGTGTGAAGGATGTGAACGGGGTGGAATGTAAACTGGTGGAGTGTGTGTGTGTGTGAAGGATGTGAACGGGGTGGGATGTAAATGGGTGGGCTGTGTGTATGTGTGAAGGATGTGAACGGGGTGGAATGTAAACAGGTGGAGTGTGTGTGTGTATGAAGGATGTGAACGGGGTGGGATGTAAACGTGTGGGGTGTGTGTGTGTATGAAGGATGTGAACGGGGTGGGATGTAAACGGGTGGAGTGTGTGTGTGTATGAAGGATGTGAACGGGGTGGGATGTAAACAGGTGGAGTGTGTGTGTGTATGAAGGATGTGAACGGGGTGGGATGTAAACGTGTGGGGTGTGTGTGTGTATGAAGGATGTGAACGGGGTGGGATGTAAACAGGTGGAGTGTGTGTGTGTATGAAGGATGTGAACGGGGTGGGATGTAAACGGGTTGGGTGTGTGTGTGTGAAGGATGTGAACGGGGGTGGGATGTAAACGGGTGGGGTGTGTGTGTGTGTAAAGGATGTGAACGGGGTGGAATGTAAACAGGTGGAGTGTGTGTGTGTATGAAGGATGTGAACGGGGTGGGATGTAAACGGGTGGGGTGTGTGTGTGTGAAGGATGTGAACGGGGTGGGATGTAAACGTGTGGGGTGTGTGTGTGTGAAGGATGTGAACGGGGTGGGATGTAAACGGGTGGGGTGTGTGTGTGTGTGAAGGATGTGAACGGGGGTGGAATGTAAACAGGTGGAGTGTGTGTGTGTATGAAGGATGTGAACGGGGTGGGATGTAAACGGGTGGGGTGTGTGTGTGTGAAGGATGTGAACGGGGTGGGATGTAAACGGGTGGGGTGTGTGTGTGAGTGAAGGATGTGAACGGGGTGGAATGTAAACAGGTGGAGTGTGTGTGTGTATGAAGGATGTGAACGGGGTGGGATGTAAACGTGTGGGGTGTGTGTGTGTGAAGGATGTGAACGGGGTCGGATGTAAACGGGTGGGGTGTGTGTGTAAAGGATGTGAGCGGGGTGGGATGTAAACGGGTGGGGTGGGGTGTGTGTGTTAAGGATGTGAACGGGGTGGGCTGTAAACGGGTGGGGTGGGGTGTGTGTGTTAAGGATGTGAACGGGGTGGGCTGTAAACGGGTGGGGTGTGTATGTCTGAAGGACGTGAACGGGGTGGGATGTAAACGGGTGGGGTGTGTGTGTGTGTGTGTGTGTGTGAAGGATGTGAACGTGTTTGGATGTAAACGGGTGGGGTGTGTGTGTGTGTGAAGGACGTGAACGGGGTGGGATGTAAACGGGTGGGGTGTGTGTGTGTGAAGGATGTGAACGGGGTGGGATGTAAACGGGTGGGATGTGTGTGTGAAGGATGTGAACGGGGTGGGATGTAAATGGGTGGGGTGTGTGTGTGTGTGAAGGACGTGAACGGGGTGGGATGTAAACGGGTGGGGTGTGTGTGTGTGAAGGATGTGAACGGGGTGGGATGTAAACGGGTGGGATGTGTGTGTGAAGGATGTGAACGGGGTGGGATGTAAACGTGTGGGGTGTGTGTGTGTGAAGGATGTGAACGGGGTGGGATGTAAACGGGTGGGATGTGTGTGTGAAGGACGTGAACGGGGTGGGATGTAAACGGGTGGGGTGTGTGTGTATGAAGGATGTGAACGGGGTGGGATGTAAATGGAGTGGGGTGTGTGTGTGAAGGATGTGAACGGGGTGTGATGTAAACGTGTGGGGTGTGTGGGTGTGAAGGATGTGAAGGGGGTGGGATGTAAACGGGTGGGGTGTGTATGTGTGAAGGATGTGAACGGGGGTGGGATGTAAACGGGTGGGGGGTGTGTGTGTATGAAGGATGTGAACGGGGTGCGATGTAAACGGGTGGGGTGTGTGTGTGTGAAGGACGTGAACGGGGTGGGATGTAAACGGGTGGGGTGCGTGTGTGTGTGAAGGATGTGAACGGGGTGGGATGTAAACGGGTGGGGTGTGTGTGTATGAAGGATGTGAACGGGGTGGGATGTAAATGGAGTGGGGTGTGTGTGTGAAGGATGTGAACGGGGTGGGATGTAAACGTGTGGGGTGTGTGGGTGTGAAGGATGTGAAGGGGGTGGGATGTAAACGGGTGGGGTGTGTGTGTGTGTGAAGGATGTGAACGGGGTGGGATGTAAACAGGTCGGGTGTGTGTGTGTGAAGGACGTGAACGGGGTGGGATGTAAACGGGTGGGGTGTGTGTGTGTGTGTGAAGGATGTGAACGGGGTGGGATGTAAACGGGTGGGGTGTGTGTGTGTGTGAAGGATGTGAACGGGGTGGGATGTAAACGGGTGGGGTGTGTGTGTATGTGAAGGATGTGAACGGGGTGGGATGTAAACAGGTGGGGTGTGTGTGTATGTGAAGGATGTGAACGGGGTGGGATGTAAACAGGTGGGGTGTGTGTGTGTGAAGGACGTGAACGGGGTGGGATGTAAACAGGTGGGGTGTGTGTGTATGAAGGATGTGAACGGGGTGGGATGTAAATGGGTGGTGTGTGTGTGTGTGAAGGATGTGAACGGGGTGGGATGTAAACGGGTGGGGTGTGTGTGTGTGTGAAGGATGTGAACGGGGTGGGATGTAAACGGGTGGGGTGTGTGTGTGTGTGAAGGATGTGAACGGGGTGGGATGTAAACGGGTGGGGTGTGTGGGTGTGAAGGATGTGAAGGGGGTGGGATGTAAACGGGTGGGGTGTGTGTGTGTGTGAAGGATGTGAACGGGGGTGGGATGTAAACGGGTGGGGTGTGTGGGTGTGAAGGATGTGAAGGGGGTGGGATGTAAACGGGTGGGGTGTGTGTGTGTGTGAAGGATGTGAACGGGGTGGGATGTAAACGGGTGGGGTGTGTGTGTGTGTGAAGGATGTGAACGGGGTGGGATGTAAACGGGTGGGGTGTGTGGGGTGTGAAGGATGTGAACGGGGCGGGATGTAAACGTGTGGGGTGTGTGGGTGTGAAGGATGTGAACGGGGTGGGATGTAAACGGGTGGGGTGTGTGTGTGTGTGAAGGATGTGAACGGGGTGGGATGTAAACGGGTGGGGTGTGTGTGTGTGTGAAGGATGTGAACGGGGTGGGATGTAAACGGGTGGGGTGTGTGTGTGTGAAGGATGTGAACGGGGTGGGATGTAAACGTGTGGGGTGTGTGGGTGTGAAGGATGTGAACAGGGTGGGATGTAAACGGGTGGGGTGTGTGTGTGTATGAAGGATGTGAGCGGGGTGGGATGTAAATGGGTGGGTTGTGTGTGTGTGTGTGGAGGATGTGAACGGGTTGGGATGTAAACGGGTGGGTTGTGTGTGTGTGTGTGGAGGATGTGAACGGGGTGGGATGTAAACGGGTGGGTTGTGTGTGTGTGTGTGGAGGATGTGAACAGGGTGGGATGTAAACGGGTGGGTGTGTGTGTGTATGAAGGATGTGAGCGGGGTGGGATGTAAATGGGTGGGTTGTGTGTGTGTGTGTGGAGGATGTGAACGGGGTGGGATGTAAACGGGTGGGTTGTGTGTGTGTGTGTGGAGGATGTGAACGGGGTGGGATGTAAACGGGTGGGTTGTGTGTGTGTGTGTGAAGGATGTGAACGCGGTGGGATGTAAACGTGTGGGGTGTGTGTGTGTGAAGGATGTGAACGGGGTGGGATGTAAACGGGTGGTGCGTGTGTGTGAAGGATGTGAACGCGGTGGGATGTAAACGGGTGGGGTGTGTGTGTGTGTAAAGGATGTGAACGGGGTGGGATGTTAACGGGTGGGGTGTGTGTGTGTATGAAGGTTGTGAACGGGGTGGGATGTAAACGGGTGGAGTGTGTGTGTGTGTGAAGGATGTGAACGGGGTGGGATGTAAACAGGTGGGGTGTGTGTGTGTGAAGGATGTGAACGGGGTGGGATGTAAACGGGTGGGGTGTGTGTGTGTCTAAAGGATGTGAACGGGGTGGGATGTAAACGGGTGGGTTGTGTGTGTGAAGGATGTGAACGGGGTGGGTTGTAAACGGGTGGGTTGTGTGTGTGAAGGATGTGAACGGGGTGGGGGGTGTCTATGTGAAGGATGTGAACGGGGTGGGATGTAAACGGGTGTGGTGTGTGTATGTGAAGGATGTGAACGGGGTGGGATGTAAACGGGTGGGGGGTGTGTGTGTCAGAAGGTTGTGAACGGGGTGGGATGTAAACGGGTGGGGTGTGTGTGTGTGTGAAGGATGTGAACGGAGTGGGATGTAAACGTTTGTGGTGTGTGTGTGTGAAGGATGTGAACGGGGTGGGATGTAAACGGGTGGGGTGTGTGTGTGTGTGAAGGATGTGAATGGGGTGGGATGTAAACGGGTGGGGTGTGTGTGTGTGTGAAGGATGTGAACGGGGTGGAATGTAAATGGAGTGGGGTGTGTGTGTGAAGGATGTGAACGGGGTGGGATGTAAACGGGTGGGGTGTGTGTGTGAAGGATGTGAACGGGGTGGGATGTAAACAGGTGGGGTGTGTGTGTGTGTGTGTGAAGGATGTGAACGGGGTGGGTTGTAAACGGGTGGGTTGTGTGTGTGAAGGATGTGAACGGGGTGGGATGTAAACGGGTGGGGTGTGTGTGTATGAAGGATGTGAACAGGGTGGGATGTAAACGTTTGGGGTGTGTGGGTGTGAAGGATGTGAACGGGGTGGGATGTAAACGGGTGGTGTGTGTGTATGAAGGATGTGAACGGGGTGGGATGTAAACGGGTGGGGTGTGTATGTGTGAAGGACGTGAACGGGGTGTGATGTAAACGGGTGGGGGGTGTGTGTGTGAAGGATGTGAACGGGGTGGGATGTAAACGGGTGGGGTGTGTGTGTGTGTGAAGGATGTGAACGGGGTGGGATGTAAACGGGTGGGGGGTGTGTGTGTGAAGGATGTGAACGGGGTGGGATGTAAATGGGTGGGGTGTGTGTGTGTGTGAAGGATGTGAACGGGGTGGGATGTTAGCGGGTGGGGGGTGTGTATGTGTGAAGGATGTGAACGGGGTGGGATGTAAATGGAGTGGGGTGTATGTGTGAAGGATGTGAACGTGGTGGGATGTAAATGGAGTGGGGTGTGTGTGTGAAGGATGTGAACGGGGTGGGATGTAAACGGGTGGGAGGTGTGTATGTGTGAAGGATGTGAACGGGGTGGGATGTAAATGGAGTGGGGTGTATGTGTGAAGGATGTGAACGGGGTGAGATGTAAACGGGTGGGGTATGTGTGTGAAGGATGTGAACGGGGTGGGATGTAAATGGAGTGGGGTGTGTGTGTGAAGGACATGAACGGGGTGAGATGTAAACGGGTGGGGTATGTGTGTGAAGGATGTGAACGGGGTGGGATGTAAACGGGTGGGGTGTGTGTGTGTGTGAAGGATGTGAACGGGGTGGGATGTAAACGGGTGGGGTGTGTGTGTGTGAAGGACGTGAACGGGGTGGGATGTAAACGGGTGGGGTGTGTGTGTGTGTGTGAAGGATGTGAACGAGGTGGGATGTAAACGGGTGGGGTGTGTGTGTGTGAAGGATGTGAACGGGGTGGGATGTAAACGGGTGGTGTGTGTGTGTGAAGGATGTGAACGGGGTGGGATGTAAACGCGTGTGGTGTGTGTGTGTATGAAGGATGTGAACGGGGTGGGATGTAAGCGTGTGGGGTGTGTGTGTGTGAAGGATGTGAACGGGGTGGGATGTAAACGGGTGGGGTGTGTGTGTGTGTGAAGGATGTGAACGGGGTGGGATGTAAGCGTGTGGGGTGTGTGTGTGTGAAGGATGTAAACGGGGTGGAATGTAAACTGGTGGAGTGTGTGTGTGTGTGAAGGATGTGAACGGGGTGGGATGTAAATGGGTGGGCTGTGTGTGTGTCTAAAGGATGTGAACGGGGTGGGATGTAAACGGGTGGGTTGTGTGTGTGAAGGATGTGAACGGGGTGGGTTGTAAACGGGTGGGTTGTGTGTGTGAAGGATGTGAACGGGGTGGGGGGTGTCTATGTGAAGGATGTGAACGGGGTGGGATGTAAACGGGTGTGGTGTGTGTATGTGAAGGATGTGAACGGGGTGGGATGTAAACGGGTGGGGGGTGTGTGTGTCAGAAGGTTGTGAACGGGGTGGGATGTAAACGGGTGGGGTGTGTGTGTGTGTGAAGGATGTGAACGGGGTGGGATGTAAACGTTTGTGGTGTGTGTGTGTGAAGGATGTGAACGGGGTGGGATGTAAACGGGTGGGGTGTGTGTGTGTGTGAAGGATGTGAACGGGGTGGGATGTAAACGGGTGGTGTGTGTGTGTGTGAAGGATGTGAATGGGGTGGGATGTAAACGGGTGGGGTGTGTGTGTGTGTGAAGGATGTGAACGGGGTGGAATGTAAATGGAGTGGGGTGTGTGTGTGAAGGATGTGAACGGGGTGGAATGTAAACGGGTGGGGTGTGTGTGTGAAGGATGTGAACGGGGTGGGATGTAAACAGGTGGGGTGTGTGTGTGTGTGTGTGAAGGATGTGAACGGGGTGGGTTGTAAACGGGTGGGTTGTGTGTGTGAAGGATGTGAACGGGGTGGGATGTAAGCGTGTGGGGTGTGTGTGTGTGAAGGATGTGAACGGGGTGGAATGTAAACTGGTGGAGTGTGTGTATGTGTGAAGGATGTGAACGGGGTGGAATGTAAACAGGTGGAGTGTGTGTGTGTATGAAGGATGTGAACGGGGTGGGATGTAAACGTGTGGGGTGTGTGTGTGTATGAAGGATGTGAACGGGGTGGGATGTAAACGGGTGGAGTGTGTGTGTGTATGAAGGATGTGAACGGGGTGGGATGTAAACAGGTGGAGTGTGTGTGTGTATGAAGGATGTGAACGGGGTGGGATGTAAACGTGTGGGGTGTGTGTGTGTATGAAGGATGTGAACGGGGTGGGATGTAAACAGGTGGAGTGTGTGTGTGTATGAAGGATGTGAACGGGGTGGGATGTAAACGGGTTGGGTGTGTGTGTGTGAAGGATGTGAATGGGTTGGGATGTAAACGGGTGGGGTGTGTGTGTGTGAAGGATGTGAACGGGGTGGGATGTAAACGTGTGGGGTGTGTGTGTGTATGAAGGATGTGAACGGGGTGGGATGTAAACGGGTGGGGTGTGTGTGTGTGAAGGATGTGAACGGGGTGGGATGTAAACGGGTGGGGTGTGTGTGTGTGTGAAGGATGTGAACGGGGTGGAATGTAAACAGGTGGAGTGTGTGTGTGTATGAAGGATGTGAACGGGGTGGGATGTAAACGTGTGGGGTGTGTGTGTGTGAAGGATGTGAACGGGGTCGGATGTAAACGGGTGGGGTGTGTGTGTAAAGGATGTGAGCGGGGTGGGATGTAAACGGGTGGGGTGGGGTGTGTGTGTTAAGGATGTGAACGGGGTGGGCTGTAAACGGGTGGGGTGGGGTGTGTGTGTTAAGGATGTGAACGGGGTGGGCTGTAAACGGGTGGGGTGTGTATGTCTGAAGGACGTGAACGGGGTGGGATGTAAACGGGTGGGGTGTGTGTGTGAAGGATGTGAACGGGGTGGGATGTAAACGGGTGGGGTGTGTGTGTGTGAAGGACGTGAACGAGGTGGGATGTAAACGGGTGGGGTGTGTGTGTGAAGGATGTGAACGGGGTGGGATGTAAACGGGTGGGATGTGTGTGTGAAGGATGTGAACGGGGTGGGATGTAAACGGGTGGGGTGTGTGTGTGTGTGAAGGACGTGAACGGGGTGGGATGTAAACGGGTGGGATGTGTGTGTGAAGGATGTGAACGGGGTGGGATGTAAACGGGTGGGATGTGTGTGTGTGTGAAGGACGTGAACGGGGTGGGATGTAAACGGGTGGGGTGTGTGTGTGTGAAGGATGTGAACGGGGTGGGATGTAAACGGGTGGGATGTGTGTGTGAAGGATGTGAACGGGGTGGGATGTAAACGTGTGTGGTGTGTGTGTGTGAAGGATGTGAACGGGGTGGGATGTAAACGGGTGGGATGTGTGTGTGAAGGACGTGAACGGGGTGGGATGTAAACGGGTGGGGTGTGTGTGTATGAAGGATGTGAACGGGGTGGGATGTAAATGGAGTGGGGTGTGTGTGTGAAGGATGTGAACGGGGTGGGATGTAAATGGAGTGGGGTGTGTGTGTGAAGGATGTGAACGGGGTGGGATGTAAACGTGTGGGGTGTGTGGGTGTGAAGGATGTGAAGGGGGTGGGATGTAAACGGGTGGGGTGTGTGTGTGTGTGAAGGATGTGAACGGGGTGGGATGTAAACAGGTGGGGTGTGTGTGTGTGAAGGACGTGAACGGGGTGGGATGTAAACGGGTGGGGTGTGTGTGTGTGTGTGAAGGATGTGAACGGGGTGGGATGTAAACGGGTGGGGTGTGTGTGTGTGTGAAGGATGTGAACGGGGTGGGATGTAAACGGGTGGGGTGTGTGTGTATGTGAAGGATGTGAACGGGGTGGGATGTAAACAGGTGGGGTGTGTGTGTATGTGAAGGATGTGAACGGGGTGGGATGTAAACAGGTGGGGTGTGTGTGTGTGAAGGACGTGAACGGGGTGGGATGTAAACAGGTGGGGTGTGTGTGTATGAAGGATGTGAACGGGGTGGGATGTAAATGGGTGGTGTGTGTGTGTGTGAAGGATGTGAACGGGGTGGGATGTAAACGGGTGGGGTGTGTGTGTGTGTGTGAAGGATGTGAACGGGGTGGGATGTAAACGGGTGGGGTGTGTGTGTGTGTGAAGGATGTGAACGGGGTGGGATGTAAACGGGTGGGGTGTGTGTGTATGAAGGATGTGAACGGGCTGGGATGTTAATGGAGTGGGGTGTGTGTGTGAAGGATGTGAACGGGGTGGGATGTAAACGTGTGGGGTGTGTGTGTGTGTGAAGGATGTGAACGGGGTGGGATGTAAACGTGTGTGGTGTGTGTGTGTGAAGGATGTGAACGGGGTGGGATGTAAACGGGTGGGATGTGTGTGTGAAGGACGTGAACGGGGTGGGATGTAAACGGGTGGGGTGTGTGTGTATGAAGGATGTGAACGGGGTGGGATGTAAATGGAGTGGGGTGTGTGTGTGAAGGATGTGAACGGGGTGGGATGTAAATGGAGTGGGGTGTGTGTGTGAAGGATGTGAACGGGGTGGGATGTAAACGTGTGTGGTGTGTGGGTGTGAAGGATGTGAAGGGGGTGGGATGTAAACGGGTGGGGTGTGTGTGTGTGTGAAGGATGTGAACGGGGTGGGATGTAAACAGGTGGGGTGTGTGTGTGTGAAGGACGTGAACGGGGTGGGATGTAAACGGGTGGGGTGTGTGTGTGTGTGTGAAGGATGTGAACGGGGTGGGATGTAAACGGGTGGGGTGTGTGTGTGTGTGAAGGATGTGAACGGGGTGGGATGTAAACGGGTGGGGTGTGTGTGTATGTGAAGGATGTGAACGGGGTGGGATGTAAACAGGTGGGGTGTGTGTGTATGTGAAGGATGTGAACGGGGTGGGATGTAAACAGGTGGGGTGTGTGTGTGTGAAGGACGTGAACGGGGTGGGATGTAAACAGGTGGGGTGTGTGTGTATGAAGGATGTGAACGGGGTGGGATGTAAATGGGTGGTGTGTGTGTGTGTGAAGGATGTGAACGGGGTGGGATGTAAACGGGTGGGGTGTGTGTGTGTGTGTGAAGGATGTGAACGGGGTGGGATGTAAACGGGTGGGGTGTGTGTGTGTGTGAAGGATGTGAACGGGGTGGGATGTAAACGGGTGGGGTGTGTGTGTATGAAGGATGTGAACGGGGTGGGATGTTAATGGAGTGGGGTGTGTGTGTGAAGGATGTGAACGGGGTGGGATGTAAACGTGTGGGGTGTGTGTGTGTGTGAAGGATGTGAACGGGGTGGGATGTAAACGGGTGGGGTGTGTGGGTGTGAAGGATGTGAAGGGGGTGGGATGTAAACGGGTGGGGTGTGTGTGTGTGTGAAGCATGTGAACGGGGTGGGATGTAAACGGGTGGGGTGTGTGGGTGTGAAGGATGTGAAGGGGGTGGGATGTAAACGGGTGGGGTGTGTGTGTGTGTGAAGGATGTGAACGGGGTGGGATGTAAACGGGTGGGGTCTGTGTGTGTGTGAAGGATGTGAACGGGGTGGGATGTAAACGGGTGGGGTGTGTGGGTGTGAAGGATGTGAACGGGGTGGGATGTAAACGTGTGGGGTGTGTGGGTGTGAAGGATGTGAACGGGGTGGGATGTAAACGGGTGGGGTGTGTGTGTGTGTGAAGGATGTGAACGGGGTGGGATGTAAACGGGTGGGGTGTGTGTGTGTGTGAAGGATGTGAACGGGGTGGGATGTAAACGTGTGGGGTGTGTGGGTGTGAAGGATGTGAACAGGGTGGGATGTAAACGGGTGGGGTGTGTGTGTGTATGAAGGATGTGAGCGGGGTGGGATGTAAATGGGTGGGTTGTGTGTGTGTGTGTGGAGGATGTGAACGGGGTGGGATGTAAACGGGTGGTGTGTGTGTGTGTGAAGGATGTGAATGGGGTGGGATGTAAACGGGTGGGGTGTGTGTGTGTGTGAAGGATGTGAACGGGGTGGAATGTAAATGGAGTGGTGTGTGTGTGTGAAGGATGTGAACGGGGTGGGATGTAAACTGGTGGGGTGTGTGTGTGTGAAGGATGTGAACGGGGTGGGATGTAAACAGGTGGGGTGTGTGTGTGTGTGTGTGAAGGATGTGAACGGGGTGGGTTGTAAACGGGTGGGTTGTGTGTGTGAAGGATGTGAATGGGGTGGGATGTAAACGGGTGGGGTGTGTGTGTATGAAGGATGTGAACAGGGTGGGATGTAAACGTCTGGGGTGTGTGGGTGTGAAGGATGTGAACGGGGTGGGATGTAAACGGGTGGTGTGTGTGTATGAAGGATGTGAACAGGGTGGGATGTAAACGGGTGGGGTGTGTGTGTGTTAAGGACGTGAACGGGGTGGGATGTAAACTGGTGGGGTGTGTGTGTGTGAAGGATGTGAACGGGGTGGGATGTAAACGGGTGGGGTGTGTGTGTGTGTGTGTGAAGGATGTGAACGGGGTGGGATGTAAACGGGTGGGGTGTGTGTGTGTGAAGGATGTGAACGGAGTGGGATGTAAACGGGTTGGGTGTGTGTGTGTGAAGGATGTGAACGGGGTGGGACGTAAACGGGTGGGGTGTGTGTGTGTGTGTGAAGGATGTGAACGGGGTGGGATGTAAACGGGTTGGGTGTGTGTGTGTGAAGGATGTGAATGGGGTGGGCTGTAAACGGATGCGGTGTGTGTGTGTGAAGGATGTGAACGGGGTGGGATGTAAACGGGTTGGGTGTGTGTGTGTGAAGGATGTGAACGGGGTGGGATGTAAACGGGTGGGGTGTGTGTGTCTGAAGGATGTGAGCGGGGTGGGATGTAAATGGGTGGTGTGTGTGTGTATGAAGGATGTGAACGGGGTGGGATGTAAACGGGTGGGGTGTGTGTGTGTGAAGGATGTGAACGGGGTGGGATGTAAACGGGTTGGGTGTGTGTGTGTGAAGGATGTGAACGGGGTGGGATGTAAACGGGTGGGGTGTGTGTGTGTGTGTGTGAAGGATGTGAACGGGGTGGGATGTAAACGGGTTGGGTGTGTGTGTGTGAAGGATGTGAGCGGGGTGGGATGTAAATGGGTGGTGTGTGTGTGTCTGAAGGATGTGAGCGGGGTGGGATGTAAATGGGTGGGTTGTGTGTGTGTGTGAAGGATTTGAACGGTGTGGGTTGTAAACGGGTGGGTTGTGTGTGTGAAGGATGTGAACGTGGTGGGGGGTGTCTATGTGAAGGATGTGAACGGGGTGGGATGTTAGCGGGTGTGGTGTGTGTGTATGAGAAGGATGTGAACGGGGTGGGATGTTAGCGGGTGTGGTGTGTGTGTATGAAGGATGTGAACGGGGTGGGATGTAAACGGGTGGGATGTGTGTGTGTGTGAAGGATGTGAACGGGGTGTGTGTGTGTGTGAAGGATGTGAACGGGGTGGGATGTAAACGGGTGGAGTGTGTGTGTGTGAGAAGGATGTGAACGGGGTGGGATGTTAGCGGGTGTGGTGTGTGTGTGTCAGAAGGTTGTGAACGGGGTGGGATGTAAACGGGTGGGGTGTGTGTGTGAAGGTTGTGAACGGGGTGGGATGTAAACGGGTGGGGGTGTGTGTGTGTGAGAAGGATGTGAACGGGGTGGGATGTTAGCGGGTGTGGTGTGTGTGTGTCAGAAGGTTGTGAACGGGTTGGGATGTAAACGGGTGGGGTGTGTGTGTGAAGGATGTGAACGGGGTGGGATGTAAACGGGTGGGGTGTGTGTGTCAGAAGGTTGTGAACGGGGTGGGATGTAAACGGGTGGGGTGTGTGTATGAAAGATGTGAACGGGGTGGGATGTAAACGGGTGGGTTGTGTGTGTGAAGGATGTGAACGGGGTGGGATGTAAACAGGTGGGGTGTGTGTGTGTGAAGGATGTGAACGGGGTGGGATGTAAACGGGTGGGGTGTGTGTGTGTGAAGGATGTGAACGGGGTGGGATGTAAACGGGTGGGGTGTGTGTGTGTGTGTGTGAAGGATGTGAACGGGGTGGGATGTAAACGGGTTGGGTGTGTGTGTCTGAAGGATGTGAGCGGGGTGGGATGTAAATGGGTGGGTTGTGTGTGTGTGTGTGTGAAGGATGTGAACGGTGTGGGTTGTAAACGGGTGGGTTGTGTGTGTGAAGGATGTGAACGTGGTGGGGGGTGTCTATGTGAAGGATGTGAACGGGGTGGGATGTTAGCGGGTGTGGTGTGTGTGTATGAAGGATGTGAACGGGGTGGGATGTAAACGGGTGGGATGTGTGTGTGTGTGAAGGATGTGAACGGGGTGTGTGTGTGTGTGAAGGATGTGAACGGGGTGGGATGTAAACGGGTGGAGTGTGTGTGTGTGAGAAGGATGTGAACGGGGTGGGATGTTAGCGGGTGTGGTGTGTGTGTGTCAGAAGGTTGTGAACGGGGTGGGATGTAAACGGGTGGGGTGTGTGTGTGTGAGAAGGATGTGAACGGGGTGGGATGTTAGCGGGTGTGGTGTGTGTGTGTCAGAAGGTTGTGAACGGGTGGGATGTAAACGGGTGGGTTGTGTGTGTGAAGGTTGTGAACGGGGTGGGATGTAAACGGGTGGGGTGTGTGTGTGTGTAAAGGATGTGAACGGGGTGGGATGTTAACGGGTGGGGTGTGTGTGTGTGTAAAGGATGTGAACGGGGTGGGATGTAAACAGGTGGGGTGTGTCTGTGTGTGTGTGAAGGATGTGAACGGGGTGGGTTGTAAACGGGTGGGTTGTGTGTGTGAAGGATGTGAATGGGGTGGGATGTAAACGGGTGGGGTGTGTGTGTATGAAGGATGTGAACAGGGTGGGATGTAAACGTCTGGGGTGTGTGGGTGTGAAGGATGTGAACGGGGTGGGATGTAAACGGGTGGTGTGTGTGTATGAAGGATGTGAACAGGGTGGGATGTAAACGGGTGGGGTGTGTGTGTGTTAAGGACGTGAACGGGGTGGGATGTAAACTGGTGGGGTGTGTGTGTGTGAAGGATGTGAACGGGGTGGGATGTAAACGGGTGGGGTATGTGTGTGTGTGTGTGAAGGATGTGAACGGGGTGGGATGTAAACGGGTGGGGTGTGTGTGTGTGAAGGATGTGAACGGAGTGGGATGTAAACGGGTTGGGTGTGTGTGTGTGTGTGAAGGATGTGAACGGGGTGGGATGTAAACGGGTTGGGTGTGTGTGTGTGAAGGATGTGAATGGGGTGGGCTGTAAACGGATGCGGTGTGTGTGTGTGAAGGATGTGAACGGGGTGGGATGTAAACGGGTTGGGTGTGTGTGTGTGAAGGATGTGAACGGGGTGGGATGTAAACGGGTGGGGTGTGTGTGTGTGTAAAGGATGTGAACGGGGTGGGATGTTAACGGGTGGTGTGTGTGTGTGTGAAGGATGTGAATGGGGTGGGATGTAAACGGGTGGGGTGTGTGTGTGTGTGAAGGATGTGAACGGGGTGGAATGTAAATGGAGTGGTGTGTGTGTGTGAAGGATGTGAACGGGGTGGGATGTAAACTGGTGGGGTGTGTGTGTGTGAAGGATGTGAACGGGGTGGGATGTAAACAGGTGGGGTGTGTGTGTGTGTGTGTGAAGGATGTGAACGGGGTGGGTTGTAAACGGGTGGGTTGTGTGTGTGAAGGATGTGAATGGGGTGGGATGTAAACGGGTGGGGTGTGTGTGTATGAAGGATGTGAACAGGGTGGGATGTAAACGTCTGGGGTGTGTGGGTGTGAAGGATGTGAACGGGGTGGGATGTAAACGGGTTGGGTGTGTGTGTCTGAAGGATGTGAGCGGGGTGGGATGTAAATGGGTGGGTTGTGTGTGTGTGTGTGTGAAGGATGTGAACGGTGTGGGTTGTAAACGGGTGGGTTGTGTGTGTGAAGGATGTGAACGTGGTGGGGGGTGTCTATGTGAAGGATGTGAACGGGGTGGGATGTAAACGGGTGGAGTGTGTGTGTGTGAGAAGGATGTGAACGGGGTGGGATGTTAGCGGGTGTGGTGTGTGTGTATGAAGGATGTGAACGGGGTGGGATGTAAACGGGTGGGATGTGTGTGTGTGTGAAGGATGTGAACGGGGTGTGTGTGTGTGTGAAGGATGTGAACGGGGTGGGATGTAAACGGGTGGAGTGTGTGTGTGTGAGAAGGATGTGAACGGGGTGGGATGTTAGCGGGTGTGGTGTGTGTGTGTCAGAAGGTTGTGAACGGGGTGGGATGTAAACGGGTGGGGTGTGTGTGTGTGAGAAGGATGTGAACGGGGTGGGATGTTAGCGGGTGTGGTGTGTGTGTGTCAGAAGGTTGTGAACGGGTGGGATGTAAACGGGTGGGTTGTGTGTGTGATGGTTGTGAACGGGGTGGGATGTAAACGGGTGGGGTGTGTGTGTGTGTAAAGGATGTGAACGGGGTGGGATGTTAACGGGTGGGGTGTGTGTGTGTGTAAAGGATGTGAACGGGGTGGAATGTAAATGGAGTGGTGTGTGTGTATGAAGGATGTGAACGGGGTGGGATGTTAACGGGTGGTGTGTGTGTGTGTGAAGGATGTGAATGGGGTGGGATGTAAACGGGTGGGGTGTGTGTGTGTGTGAAGGATGTGAACGGGGTGGAATGTAAATGGAGTGGTGTGTGTGTGTGAAGGATGTGAACGGGGTGGGATGTAAACTGGTGGGGTGTGTGTGTGTGAAGGATGTGAACGGGGTGGGATGTAAACAGGTGGGGTGTGTGTGTGTGTGTGTGAAGGATGTGAACGGGGTGGGTTGTAAACGGGAGGGTTGTGTGTGTGAAGGATGTGAATGGGGTGGGATGTAAACGGGTGGGGTGTGTGGGTGTGAAGGATGTGAACAGGGTGGGATGTAAACGTCTGGGGTGTGTGGGTGTGAAGGATGTGAACGGGGTGGGATGTAAACGGGTGGTGTGTGTGTATGAAGGATGTGAACAGGGTGGGATGTAAACGGGTGGGGTGTGTGTGTGTTAAGGACGTGAACGGGGTGGGATGTAAACTGGTGGGGTGTGTGTGTGTGAAGGATGTGAACGGGGTGGGATGTAAACGGGTGGGGTGTGTGTGTGTGTGTGTGAAGGATGTGAACGGGGTGGGATGTAAACGGGTGGGGTGTGTGTGTGTGAAGGATGTGAACGGAGTGGGATGTAAACGGGTTGGGTGTGTGTGTGTGAAGGATGTGAACGGGGTGGGACGTAAACGGGTGGGGTGTGTGTGTGTGTGTGAAGGATGTGAACGGGGTGGGATGTAAACGGGTTGGGTGTGTGTGTGTGAAGGATGTGAATGGGGTGGGCTGTACACGGATGCGGTGTGTGTGTGTGAAGGATGTGAACGGGGTGGGATGTAAACGGGTTGGGTGTGTGTGTGTGAAGGATGTGAACGGGGTGGGATGTAAACGGGTGGGGTGTGTGTGTGTGTGAAGGATGTGAACGGGGTGGGATGTAAACGGGTGGGGTGTGTGTGTGTGTGAAGGATGTGAACGGGGTGGAATGTAAATGGAGTGGTGTGTGTGTGTGAAGGATGTGAACGGGGTGGGATGTAAACTGGTGGGGTGTGTGTGTGTGAAGGATGTGAACGGGGTGGGATGTAAACAGGTGGGGTGTGTGTGTGTGTGTGTGAAGGATGTGAACGGGGTGGGTTGTAAACGGGTGGGTTGTGTGTGTGAAGGATGTGAATGGGGTGGGATGTAAACGGGTGGGGTGTGTGTGTATGAAGGATGTGAACAGGGTGGGATGTAAACGTCTGGGGTGTGTGGGTGTGAAGGATGTGAACGGGGTGGGATGTAAACGGGTGGTGTGTGTGTATGAAGGATGTGAACAGGGTGGGATGTAAACGGGTGGGGTGTGTGTGTGTTAAGGACGTGAACGGGGTGGGATGTAAACTGGTGGGGTGTGTGTGTGTGAAGGATGTGAACGGGGTGGGATGTAAACGGGTGGGGTGTGTGTGTGTGTGTGTGAAGGATGTGAACGGGGTGGGATGTAAACGGGTGGGGTGTGTGTGTGTGAAGGATGTGAACGGAGTGGGATGTAAACGGGTTGGGTGTGTGTGTGTAAAGGATGTGAACGGGGTGGGATGTTAACGGGTGGTGTGTGTGTGTGTGAAGGATGTGAATGGGGTGGGATGTAAACGGGTGGGGTGTGTGTGTGTGTGAAGGATGTGAACGGGGTGGAATGTAAATGGAGTGGTGTGTGTGTGTGAAGGATGTGAACGGGGTGGGATGTAAACTGGTGGGGTGTGTGTGTGTGAAGGATGTGAACGGGGTGGGATGTAAACAGGTGGGGTGTGTGTGTGTGTGTGTGAAGGATGTGAACGGGGTGGGTTGTAAACGGGTGGGTTGTGTGTGTGAAGGATGTGAATGGGGTGGGATGTAAACGGGTGGGGTGTGTGTGTATGAAGGATGTGAACAGGGTGGGATGTAAACGTCTGGGGTGTGTGGGTGTGAAGGATGTGAACGGGGTGGGATGTAAACGGGTGGTGTGTGTGTATGAAGGATGTGAACAGGGTGGGATGTAAACGGGTGGGGTGTGTGTGTGTTAAGGACGTGAACGGGGTGGGATGTAAACGGGTGGGGTGTGTGTGTGTGTGTGTGAAGGATGTGAACGTGTTTGGATGTAAACGGGTGGGGTGTGTGTGTGTGTGAAGGACGTGAACGGGGTGGGATGTAAACGGGTGGGGTGTGTGTGTGTGAAGGATGTGAACGGGGTGGGATGTAAACGGGTGGGATGTGTGTGTGAAGGATGTGAACGGGGTGGGATGTAAACGGGTGGGGTGTGTGTGTGTGTGAAGGACGTGAACGGGGTGGGATGTAAACGGGTGGGGTGTGTGTGTGTGAAGGATGTGAACGGGGTGGGATGTAAACGGGTGGGATGTGTGTGTGAAGGATGTGAACGGGGTGGGATGTAAACGGGTGGGATGTGTGTGTGAAGGACGTGAACGGGGTGGGATGTAAACGGGTGGGGTGTGTGTGTATGAAGGATGTGAACGGGGTGGGATGTAAATGGAGTGGGGTGTGTGTGTGAAGGATGTGAACGGGGTGGGATGTAAACGTGTGGGGTGTGTGGGTGTGAAGGATGTGAAGGGGGTGGGATGTAAACGGGTGGGGTGTGTGTGTATGAAGGATGTGAAGGGGGTGGGATGTAAACGGGTGGGGTGTGTGTGTGTGAAGGATGTGAACGGGGTGGGATGTAAACGTGTGGGGTGTGTGGGTGTGAAGGATGTGAAGGGGGTGGGATGTAAACGGGTGGGGTGTGTGTGTGTGTGAAGGATGTGAACGGGGTGGGATGTAAACAGGTGGGGTGTGTGTGTCTGAAGGATGTGAGCGGGGTGGGATGTAAATGGGTGGGTTGTGTGTGTGTGTGTGTGAAGGATGTGAACGGTGTGGGTTGTAAACGGGTGGGTTGTGTGTGTGAAGGATGTGAACGTGGTGGGGGGTGTCTATGTGAAGGATGTGAACGGGGTGGGATGTAAACGGGTGGAGTGTGTGTGTGTGAGAAGGATGTGAACGGGGTGGGATGTTAGCGGGTGTGGTGTGTGTGTATGAAGGATGTGAACGGGGTGGGATGTAAACGGGTGGGATGTGTGTGTGTGTGAAGGATGTGAACGGGGTGTGTGTGTGTGTGAAGGATGTGAACGGGGTGGGATGTAAACGGGTGGAGTGTGTGTGTGTGAGAAGGATGTGAACGGGGTGGGATGTTAGCGGGTGTGGTGTGTGTGTGTCAGAAGGTTGTGAACGGGGTGGGATGTAAACGGGTGGGGTGTGTGTGTGTGAAGGACGTGAACGGGGTGGGATGTAAATGGGTGGGTTGTGTGTGTGTGTGTGTGCAGGATGTGAACGGTGTGGGTTGTAAACGGGTGGGTTGTGTGTGTGAAGGATGTGAAAGGGGTGGGGGGTGTCTATGTGAAGGATGTGAACGGGGTGGGTTGTAAACGGGTGGGATGTGTGTGTGAAGGATGTGAACGGGGTGGGATGTAAACGGGTGGGGTGTGTGTGTGAAGGATGTGAACGGGGTGGGATGTAAACGTCTGGGGTGTGTGGGTGTGAAGGATGTGAACGGGGTGGGATGTAAATGGGTGGGGTGTGTGTGTGTGAAGGATGTGAACGGGGTGGGATGTAAACGGGTGTGGTGTGTGTGTGTATGAAGGATGTGAACGGGGTGGGATGTAAACGTGTGGGGTGTGTGTGTGTGAAAGATGTGAACGGGGTGGGTTGTAAACGGGTGTGGTGTGTGTGTGTATGAAGGATGTGAACGGGGTGGGATGTAAACGGGTCGGGTGTGTGTGTTTATGAAGGACGTGAACGGGGTGTGATGTAAACGGGTGGGGTGTGTATGTGTGAAGGACGTGAATGGGGTGGTATGTAAACGGGTGGGGTGTGTGTGTGTGAAGGATCTGAACGGGGTGGGATGTAAACGGGAGGGGTGTGTGTGTAAAGGATGTGAACGGGGTGGGATGTAAACGGGTGGGGGGTGTGTGTGTATGAAGGATGTGAACGGGGTGGGATGTAAACGGGTGGGGTGTGTGTGTGTGAAGGACGTGAACGGGGTGGGATGTAAACGGGTGGGGTGTGTGTGTGTGAAGGACGTGAACGGGGTGGGATGTAAACGGGTGGGGTGTGTGTGTGTGTGAAGGATGTGAACGGGGTGGGATGTAAACGGGTGGGGTGTGTGTGTGTGTGAAGGATGTGAACGGGGTGGGATGTAAACGGGTGGGCTGTGTATGTGTGAAGGATGTGAACGGGGTGGGATGTAAACGGGTGGGGTGTGTGTGTGTGAAGGACGTGAACGGGGTGGGATGTAAACGGGTGGGGTGTGTGTGTGAAGGATGTGAACGGGGTGGGATGTAAACAGGTGGGGTGTGTATGTGTGAAGGATGTGAACGGGGTGGGATGTAAACGGGTGGGGTGTGTGTGTGTGAAGGACGTGAACGGGGTGGGATGTAAACGGGTGGGGTGTGTGTGTGAAGGATGTGAACGGGGTGGGATGTTAACGGGTGGGGTGTGTATGTGTGAAGAATGTGAACGGGGTGGGATGTAAACGGATGCGGTGTGTATGTGTTAAGGATGTGAGTGGGGTGGGCTGTAAACGGATGCGGTGTGTATGTGTGAAGGATGTGAACGGGGTGGGATGTAAACGGGTGGGTTGTGTGTGAAGGATGTGAACGGGGTGGGATGTAAACGGGTGGGGTGTGTGTGTAGGATGTGAACGGGGTGGGATGTAAACGGGTCGGGTGTGAGTGTGTGTATGAAGGATGTGAACGGGGTGGGATGTAAACGGGTGGGGTGTCTATGTGAAGGATGTGAACGGGGTGGGATGTAAACGGGTGGGGTGTGTGTGTGAGGGACGGGAACGGGGTGGGATGTAAACGGGTGGGGTGTGTGTGTGAAGGATGTGAACGGGGTGGTATGTAAACGGGTGGGGTGTGTGTGTGTGAAGGATGTGAACGGGTTGGGATGTAAACGGGTGGGGTGTGTGTGTGTGAAGGATGTGAACGGGGTGGGATGTAAACGGGTGGGGTGTGTGTGTGTGAAGGATGTGAACGGGTTGGGATGTAAACGGGTGGGATGTGTGTGTGTGTGAAGGATGTGAACGGGGTGGGATGTAAACAGGTGGGGTGTGTGTGTGAAGGATGTGAACAGGGTGGGATGTAAACGGGTGGGGTGTGTGTGTGAAGGATGTGAACGGGGTGGGATGTAAACAGGTGGGGTGTGTGTGTGAAGGATGTGAACAGGGTGGGATGTAAACGGGTGGGGTGTGTGTGTGTGAAGGATGTGAACGGGGTGGGATGTAAACGGGTGGGGTGTGTGTGTGTGTGAAGGATGTGAACGGGGTGGGATGTAAACGTCTGGGGTGTGTGGGTGTGAAGGATGTGAATGGGGTGGGATGTAAACGGGTGGGGTCTGTGTGTGTGAAGGATGTGAACGGGGTGGGATGTAAACGGGTGTGGGGTTTGTGTATGAAGGATGTGAACGGGGTGGGATGTAAACGTGTGGGGTGTGTGTGTGTGAAGGATGTGAGCGGGGTGGGTTGTAAACGGGTGTGGTGTGTGTGTGTATGAAGGATGTGAACGGGGTGGGATGTAAACGGGTCGAGTGTGTGTGTTTATGAAGGACGTGAACGGGGTGGGATGTAAACGGGTGGGGTGTGTATGTGTGAAGGACGTGAATGGGGTGGTATGTAAACGGGTGGGGTGTGTGTGTGTGAAGGATCTGAACGGTGTGATTGTAAACGGGTGGGGTGTGTGTGTAAAGGATGTGAACGGGGTGGGATGTAAACGGGTGGGGGGTGTGTGTGTATGAAGGATGTGAACGGGGTGGGATGTAAACGGGTGGGGTGTGTGTGTGTGAAGGATGTGAACGGGGTGGGGGGTGTCTATGTGAAGGATGTGAACGGGGTGGGTTGTAAACGGGTGGGATGTGTGCGTGAAGGATGTGAACGGGGTGGGATGTAAACGGGTGGGGTGTGTGTGTGAAGGATGTGAACGGGGTGGGATGTAAACGGGTGGGGTGTGTGTGTGAATGATGTGAACGGGGTGGGATGTAAACGTCTGGGGTGTGTGGGTGTGAAGGATGTGAACGGGGTGGGATGTAAACGGGTGGGGTGTGTGTGTGTGAAGGATGTGAACGGGGTGGGATGTAAACGGGTGTGGTGTGTGTGTGTATGAAGGATGTGAACGGGGTGGGATGTAAACGTGTGGGGTGTGTGTGTGTGAAGGATGTGAGCGGGGTGGGTTGTAAACGGGTGTGGTGTGTGTGTGTATGAAGGATGTGAACGGGGTGGGATGTAAACGGGTCGGGTGTGTGTGTTTATGAAGGACGTGAACGGGGTGGGATGTAAACGGGTGGGGTGTGTATGTGTGAAGGACGTGAATGGGGTGGTATGTAAACGGGTGGGGTGTGTGTGTGTGAAAGATCTGAACGGGGTGGGATGTAAACGGGTGGGGTGTGTGTGTAAAGGATGTGAACGGGGTGGGATGTAAACGGGTGGGGTGTGTGTGTGTGAAGGACGTGAACGGGGTGGAATGTAAACGGGTGGGGTGTGTGTGTGTGTGAAGGATGTGAACGGGGTGGGATGTAAACGGGTGGGGTGTGTATGTGTGAAGGATGTGAACGGGGTGGGATGTAAACGGGTGGGGTGTGTGTGTGTGAAGGACGTGAACGGGGTGGGATGTAAACGGGTGGGGTGTGTGTGTGTGAAGGATGTGAACGGGGTGGGATGTAAACGGGTGTGGGGTGTGTGTATGAAGGATGTGAACGGGGTGGGATGTAAACGTGTGGGGTGTGTGTGTGTGAAGGATGTGAGCGGGGTGGGTTGTAAACGGGTGTGGTGTGTGTGTGTATGAAGGATGTGAACGGGGTGGGATGTAAACGGGTCGGGTGTGTGTGTTTATGAAGGACGTGAACGGGGTGGGATGTAAACGGGTGGGGTGTGTATGTGTGAAGGACGTGAATGGGGTGGTATGTAAACGGGTGGGGTGTGTGTGTGTGAAGGATCTGAACGGGGTGGGATGTAAACGGGTGGGGTGTGTGTGAAAAGGATGTGAACGGGGTGGCATGTAAACGGGTGGGGGGTGTGTGTATGAAGGATGTGAACGGGGTGGGATGTAAACGGGTGGGGTGTGTGTGTGTGAAGGATGTGAACGGGGTGGGGTGTGTGTGTGTGAAGGATGTGAACGGGGTGGGATGTAAACGGGTGGGGTGTGTGTGTGAAGGATGTGAACGGGGTGGGATGTAAACGGGTGGGGTGTGTCTGTGTGTGAAGGATGTGAAAGGGGTGGGATGTAAACGTCTGGGGTGTGTGGGTGTGAAGGATGTGAACGGGGTGGGATGTAAACGGGTGGGGTGTGTGTGTGTGAAGGATGTGAACGGGGTGGGATGTAAACGGGTGTGGTGTGTGTGTGTATGAAGGATGTGAACGGGGTGGGATGTAAACGTGTGGGGTGTGTGTGTGTGAAGGATGTGAGCGGGGTGGGTTGTAAACGGGTGTGGTGTGTGTGTGTATGAAGGATGTGAACGGGGTGGGATGTAAACGGGTCGGGTGTGTGTGTTTATGAAGGACGTGAACGGGGTGGGATGTAAACGGGTGGGGTGTGTATGTGTGAAGGACGTGAATGGGGTGGTATGTAAACGGGTGGGGTGTGTGTGTGTGAAAGATCTGAACGGGGTGGGATGTAAACGGGTGGGGTGTGTGTGTAAAGGATATGAACGGGGTGGGATGTAAACGGGTGGGGTGTGTGTGTGAAGGATGTGAACGGGGTGGGATGTAAACGGGTGGGGTGTGTGTGTGTGAAGGACGTGAACGGGGTGGGATGTAAACGGGTGGGGTGTGTGTGTGTGTGAAGGATGTGAACGGGGTGGGATGTAAACGGGTGGGGTGTGTATGTGTGAAGGATGTGAACGGGGTGGGATGTAAACGGGTGGGGTGTGTGTGTGTGAAGGACGTGAACGGGGTGGGATGTAAACGGGTGGGGTGTGTGTGTGAAGGATGTGAACGGGGTGGGATGTAAACGGGTGGGGTGTGTATGTGTGAAGGATGTGAACGGGGTGGGATGTAAACGGATGCGGTGTGTATGTGTGAAGGATGTGAACGGGGTGGGATGTAAACGGGTGGGGTGTGTGTGAAGGATGTGAACGGGGTGGGATGTAAACGGGTGGGGTGTGTGTGTAGGATGTGAACGGGGTGGGATGTAAACGGGTCGGGTCTGAGTGTGTGTATGAAGGATGTGAACGGGGTGGGATGTAAACGGGTGGGGTGTCTATGTGAAGGATGTGAACGGGGTGGGATGTAAACGGGTGGGGTGTGTGTGTGAAGGATGTGAACGGGGTGGGATTTAAACGGGTGGGGTGTGTGTGTGAGGAACGTGAACGGGGTGGGATGTAAACGGGTGGGGTGTGTGTGTGAAGGATGTGAACGGGGTGGTATGTAAACGGGTGGGGTGTGTGTGTGTGAAGGATGTGAACGGATTGGGATGTAAACGGGTGGGGTGTGTGTGTGTGAAGGATGTGAACGGGGTGGGATGTAAACGGGTGGGGTGTGTGTGTGTGAAGGATGTGAACGGGTTGATGATGTAAACGGGTGGGGTGTGTGTGTGTGTGAAGGATGTGAACGGGGTGGGATGTAAACAGGTGGGGTGTGTGTGTGAAGGATGTGAACAGGGTGGGATGTAAACGGGTGGGGTGTGTGTGTGTGAAGGATGTGAACGGGGTGGGATGTAAACAGGTGGGGTGTGTGTGTGAAGGATGTGAACAGGGTGGGATGTAAACGGGTGGGGTGTGTGTGTGTGAAGGATGTGAACGGGGTGGGATGTAAACGGGTGTGGTGTGTGTGTGTATGAAGGATGTGAACGGGGTGGGATGTAAACGTCTGGGGTGTGTGGGTGTGAAGGATCTGAACGGGATGGGATGTAAACGGGTGGGGTGTGTGTGTGTGAAGGATGTGAACGGGGTGGGATGTAAACGTGTGGGGTGTGTGTGTGTGTGTGTGAAGGATGTGAGCGGGGTGGGATGTAAATGGGTGGTGTGTGTGTGTCTGAAAGATGTGAGCGGGGTGGGATGTAAATGGGTGGGTTGTGTGTGTGTGTGTGTGAAGGATGTGAACGGTGTGGGTTGTAAACGGGTGGGTTGTGTGTGTGAAGGATGTGAACGTGGTGGGGGGTGTCTATGTGAAGGATGTGAACGGGGTGGGATGTAAACGGGTGGAGTGTGTGTGTGTGAGAAGGATGTGAACGGGGTGGGATGTTAGCGGGTGTGGTGTGTGTGTGTATGAAGGATGTGAACGGGGTGGGATGTAAACGGGTGGGATGTGTGTGTGTGTGAAGGATGTGAACGGGGTAGGATGTAAACGGGTGGGGTGTGTGTGTGTCAGAAGGTTGTGAACGGGGTGGGATGTAAACGGGTGGGGTGTGTGTGTGAAGGTTGTGAACGGGGTGGGATGTAAACGGGTGGGGTGTGTGTGTGTGAGAAGGATGTGAACGGGGTGGGATGTTAGCGGGTGTGGTGTGTGTGTGTCAGAAGGTTGTGAACGGGGTGGGATGTAAACGGGTGGGGTGTGTGTGTGAAGGTTGTGAACGGGGTGGGATGTAAACGGGTGGGGTGTGTGTGTCAGAAGGTTGTGAACGGGGTGGGATGTAAACGGGTGGGGTGTGTGTGTGTGAAGGATGTGAACGGGGTGGGATGTAAACGGGTGGGGTGTGTGTGTGTGAAGGATGTGAACGGGGTGGGATGTAAACGGGTGGGGTGTGTGTGTGTGAAGGATGTGAACGGGGTGGGATGTAAACGGGTGGGGTGTGTGTGTGTGAAGGATGTGAACGGGGTGGGATGTAAACGGGTGGGGTGTGTGTGTGTGTGAAGGATGTGAACGGGGTGGGATGTAAACGGGTGGGGTGTGTGTGTGTGAAGGATGTGAACGGGGTGGGATGTAAACGGGTGGGGTGTGTGTATGAAGGATGTGAACGGGGTGGGATGTAAACGGGTGGGTTGTGTGTGTGAAGGATGTGAACGGGGTGGGATGTAAACGGGTGGTGTGTGTGTGTGTGAAGGATGTGAACGGGGTGGGATGTAAATGGGTGGGGTGTGTGTGTGTGAAGGATGTGAACGGGGTGGGATGTAAACGGGTGGGGTGTGTGTGTGTGAAGGATGTGAACGGGGTGGGATGTAAACGGGTGGGGTGTGTGTGTGTGAAGGATGTGAACGGGGTGGGATGTTAACGGGTGGGGGGTGTGTGTGTGTGTGAAGGATGTGAACGGGGTGGGATGTAAATGGGTGGGGTGTGTGTGTGTGAAGGATGTGAACGGGGTGGGATGTAAATGGGTGGGGTGTGTGTGTGTGAAGGATGTGAACGGGGTGGGATGTAAACGGGTGGGGTGTGTGTGTGTGTGTGAAGGATGTGAACGGGGTGGGATGTAAATGGGTGGGGTGTGTGTGTGTGAAGGATGTGAACGGGGTGGGATGTAAATGGGTGGGGTGTGTGTGTGTGAAGGATGTGAACGGGGTGGGATGTAAACGGGTGTGGTGTGTGTGTTTATGAAGGCTGTGAACGGGGTGGGATGTAAACGGGTGGGGTGTGTGTGTATGAAGGATGTGAATGGGGTGGGATGTAAACGGGTGGGGTGTGTGTCTGAAGGATGTGAACGGGGTGGGATGTAAATGGAGTGGGGTTTGTGTGTGAAGGATGTGAACGGGGTGGGATGTAAATGGAGTGGGGTGTGTGTGTGAAGGATGTGAACGGGGTGGGATGTAAACGGGTGGGGTGTGTGTGTGTGTGAAGGATGTGAACGGGGTGGGATGTAAACGGGTGGGGTGTGTGTGTGTGAAGGATGTGAACGGGGTGGGATGTAAACGGGTGGGGTGTGTGTGTGTGTGAAGGATGTGAACGGGGTGGGATGTGAATGGAGTGGGGTGTGTGTGTGAAGGATGTGAACGGGGTGGGATGTAAACGTGTGTAGTGTGTGTGTGTGAAGGATGTGAACGGGGTGGGATGTAAACGGGTGTGGTGTGTGTGTGTATGAAGGCTGTGAACGGGGTGGGATGTAAACGTGTGTAGTGTGTGTGTATGAAGGATGTGAACGGGGTGGGATGTAAACGGGTGGGGTGTGTGTGTGTAAAGGATGTGAACGGGGTGGGATGTAAACGTGTGTAGTGTGTGTGTGTGAAGGATGTGAACGGGTTGGGATGTAAACGGGTGGGGTGTGTGTGTGTGAAGGACGTGAACGGGGTGGGATGTAAATGGGTGGGTTGTGTGTGTGTGTGTGTGCAGGATGTGAACGGTGTGGGTTGTAAACGGGTGGGTTGTGTGTGTGAAGGATGTGAAAGGGGTGGGGGGTGTCTATGTGAAGGATGTGAACGGGGTGGGTTGTAAACGGGTGGGATGTGTGTGTGAAGGATGTGAACGGGGTGGGATGTAAACGGGTGGGGTGTGTGTGTGAAGGATGTGAACGGGGTGGGATGTAAACGTCTGGGGTGTGTGGGTGTGAAGGATGTGAACGGGGTGGGATGTAAATGGGTGGGGTGTGTGTGTGTGAAGGATGTGAACGGGGTGGGATGTAAACGGGTGTGGTGTGTGTGTGTATGAAGGATGTGAACGGGGTGGGATGTAAACGTGTGGGGTGTGTGTGTGTGAAGGATGTGAACGGGGTGGGTTGTAAACGGGTGTGGTGTGTGTGTGTATGAAGGATGTGAACGGGGTGGGATGTAAACGGGTCGGGTGTGTGTGTTTATGAAGGACGTGAACGGGGTGTGATGTAAACGGGTGGGGTGTGTATGTGTGAAGGACGTGAATGGGGTGGTATGTAAACGGGTGGGGTGTGTGTGTGTGAAGGATCTGAACGGGGTGGGATGTAAACAGGTGGGGTGTGTGTGTGAAGGATGTGAACGGGGTAGGATGTAAACGGGTGGGGTGTGTGTGTGTCAGAAGGTTGTGAACGGGGTGGGATGTAAACGGGTGGGGTGTGTGTGTGAAGGTTGTGAACGGGGTGGGATGTAAACGGGTGGGGTGTGTGTGTGTGAGAAGGATGTGAACGGGGTGGGATGTTAGCGGGTGTGGTGTGTGTGTGTCAGAAGGTTGTGAACGGGGTGGGATGTAAACGGGTGGGGTGTGTGTGTGAAGGTTGTGAACGGGGTGGGATGTAAACGGGTGGGGTGTGTGTGTCAGAAGGTTGTGAACGGGGTGGGATGTAAACGGGTGGGGTGTGTGTGTGTGAAGGATGTGAACGGGGTGGGATGTAAACGGGTGGGGTGTGTGTGTGTGAAGGATGTGAACGGGGTGGGATGTAAACGGGTGGGGTGTGTGTGTGTGAAGGATGTGAACGGGGTGGGATGTAAACGGGTGGGGTGTGTGTGTGTGAAGGATGTGAACGGGGTGGGATGTAAACGGGTGGGGTGTGTGTGTGTGTGAAGGATGTGAACGGGGTGGGATGTAAACGGGTGGGGTGTGTGTGTGTGAAGGATGTGAACGGGGTGGGATGTAAACGGGTGGGGTGTGTGTATGAAGGATGTGAACGGGGTGGGATGTAAACGGGTGGGTTGTGTGTGTGAAGGATGTGAACGGGGTGGGATGTAAACGGGTGGGGTGTGTGTGTGAAGGATGTGAACGGGGTGGGATGTAAATGGGTGGGGTGTGTGTGTGTGAAGGATGTGAACGGGGTGGGATGTAAACGGGTGGGGTGTGTGTGTGTGAAGGATGTGAACGGGGTGGGATGTTAACGGGTGGGGGGTGTGTGTGTGTGTGAAGGATGTGAACGGGGTGGGATGTAAATGGGTGGGGTGTGTGTGTGTGAAGGATGTGAACGGGGTGGGATGTAAATGGGTGGGGTGTGTGTGTGTGAAGGATGTGAACGGGGTGGGATGTAAACGGGTGGGGTGTGTGTGTGTGTGTGAAGGATGTGAACGGGGTGGGATGTAAATGGGTGGGGTGTGTGTGTGTGAAGGATGTGAACGGGGTGGGATGTAAATGGGTGGGGTGTGTGTGTGTGAAGGATGTGAACGGGGTGGGATGTAAACGGGTGTGGTGTGTGTGTTTATGAAGGCTGTGAACGGGGTGGGATGTAAACGGGTGGGGTGTGTGTGTATGAAGGATGTGAATGGGGTGGGATGTAAACGGGTGGGGTGTGTGTCTGAAGGATGTGAACGGGGTGGGATGTAAATGGAGTGGGGTTTGTGTGTGAAGGATGTGAACGGGGTGGGATGTAAATGGAGTGGGGTGTGTGTGTGAAGGATGTGAACGGGGTGGGATGTAAACGGGTGGGGTGTGTGTGTGTGTGAAGGATGTGAACGGGGTGGGATGTAAACGGGTGGGGTGTGTGTGTGTGAAGGATGTGAACGGGGTGGGATGTAAACGGGTGGGGTGTGTGTGTGTGTGAAGGATGTGAACGGGGTGGGATGTGAATGGAGTGGGGTGTGTGTGTGAAGGATGTGAACGGGGTGGGATGTAAACGGGTGGGGTGTGTGTGTGTGTGAAGGATGTGAACGGGGTGGGATGTAAACGGGTGGGGTGTGTGTGTGTGAAGGATGTGAACGGGGTGGGATGTAAACGGGTGGGGTGTGTGTGTGTGAAGGATGTGAACGGGGTGGGATGTAAATGGGTGGGGTGTGTGTGTGTGAAGGATGTGAACGGGGTGGGATGTAAACGGGTGTGGTGTGTGTGTGTATGAAGGCTGTGAACGGGGTGGGATGTAAACGGGTGTGGTGTGTGTGTGTGAAGGATGTGAACGGGGTGGGATGTAAACGTGTGTAGTGTGTGTGTGTGAAGGATGTGAACGGGGTGGGATGTAAACGGGTGTGGTGTGTGTGTGTATGAAGGCTGTGAACGGGGTGGGATGTAAACGTGTGTAGTGTGTGTGTATGAAGGATGTGAACGGGGTGGGATGTAAACGGGTGGGTGTGTGTGTGTAAAGGATGTGAACGGGGTGGGATGTAAACGTGTGTAGTGTGTGTGTGTGAAGGATGTGAACGGGTTGGGATGTAAACGGGTGGGGTGTGTGTGTGTGAAGGACGTGAACGGGGTGGGATGTAAATGGGTGGGTTGTGTGTGTGTGTGTGTGCAGGATGTGAACGGTGTGGGTTGTAAACGGGTGGGTTGTGTGTGTGAAGGATGTGAAAGGGGTGGGGGGTGTCTATGTGAAGGATGTGAACGGGGTGGGTTGTAAACGGGTGGGATGTGTGTGTGAAGGATGTGAACGGGGTGGGATGTAAACGGGTGGGGTGTGTGTGTGAAGGATGTGAACGGGGTGGGATGTAAACGTCTGGGGTGTGTGGGTGTGAAGGATGTGAACGGGGTGGGATGTAAATGGGTGGGGTGTGTGTGTGTGAAGGATGTGAACGGGGTGGGATGTAAACGGGTGTGGTGTGTGTGTGTATGAAGGATGTGAACGGGGTGGGATGTAAACGTGTGGGGTGTGTGTGTGTGAAGGATGTGAACGGGGTGGGTTGTAAACGGGTGTGGTGTGTGTGTGTATGAAGGATGTGAACGGGGTGGGATGTAAACGGGTCGGGTGTGTGTGTTTATGAAGGACGTGAACGGGGTGTGATGTAAACGGGTGGGGTGTGTATGTGTGAAGGACGTGAATGGGGTGGTATGTAAACGGGTGGGGTGTGTGTGTGTGAAGGATCTGAACGGGGTGGGATGTAAACGGGTGGGGTGTGTGTGTAAAGGATGTGAACGGGGTGGGATGTAAACGGGTGGGGGGTGTGTGTGTATGAAGGATGTGAACGGGGTGGGATGTAAACGGGTGGGGTGTGTGTGTGTGAAGGACGTGAACGGGGTGGGATGTAAACGGGTGGGGTGTGTGTGTGTGAAGGACGTGAACGGGGTGGGATGTAAACGGGTGGGGTGTGTGTGTGTGTGAAGGATGTGAACGGGGTGGGATGTAAACGGGTGGGGTGTGTGTGTGTGTGAAGGATGTGAACGGGGTGGGATGTAAACGGGTGGGCTGTGTATGTGTGAAGGATGTGAACGGGGGTGGGATGTAAACGGGTGGGGTGTGTGTGTGTGAAGGACGTGAACGGGGTGGGATGTAAACGGGTGGGGTGTGTGTGTGAAGGATGTGAACGGGGTGGGATGTAAACAGGTGGGGTGTGTATGTGTGAAGGATGTGAACGGGGTGGGATGTAAACGGGTGGGGTGTGTGTGTGTGAAGGACGTGAACGGGGTGGGATGTAAACGGGTGGGGTGTGTGTGTGAAGGATGTGAACGGGGTGGGATGTAAACGGGTGGGGTGTGTATGTGTGAAGAATGTGAACGGGGTGGGATGTAAACGGATGCGGTGTGTATGTGTTAAGGATGTGAGTGGGGTGGGCTGTAAACGGATGCGGTGTGTATGTGTGAAGGATGTGAACGGGGTGGGATGTAAACGGGTGGGTTGTGTGTGAAGGATGTGAACGGGGTGGGATGTAAACGGGTGGGGTGTGTGTGTAGGATGTGAACGGGGTGGGATGTAAACGGGTCGGGTGTGAGTGTGTGTATGAAGGATGTGAACGGGGTGGGATGTAAACGGGTGGGGTGTCTATGTGAAGGATGTGAACGGGGTGGGATGTAAACGGGTGGGGTGTGTGTGTGAGGGACGGGAACGGGGTGGGATGTAAACGGGTGGGGTGTGTGTGTGAAGGATGTGAACGGGGTGGTATGTAAACGGGTGGGGTGTGTGTGTGTGAAGGATGTGAACGGGTTGGGATGTAAACGGGTGGGGTGTGTGTGTGTGAAGGATGTGAACGGGGTGGGATGTAAACGGGTGGGGTGTGTGTGTGTGAAGGATGTGAACGGGTTGGGATGTAAACGGGTGGGATGTGTGTGTGTGTGAAGGATGTGAACGGGGTGGGATGTAAACAGGTGGGGTGTGTGTGTGAAGGATGTGAACAGGGTGGGATGTAAACGGGTGGGGTGTGTGTGTGAAGGATGTGAACGGGGTGGGATGTAAACAGGTGGGGTGTGTGTGTGAAGGATGTGAACAGGGTGGGATGTAAACGGGTGGGGTGTGTGTGTGTGAAGGATGTGAACGGGGTGGGATGTAAACGGGTGGGGTGTGTGTGTGTGTGAAGGATGTGAACGGGGTGGGATGTAAACGTCTGGGGTGTGTGGGTGTGAAGGATGTGAATGGGGTGGGATGTAAACGGGTGGGGTCTGTGTGTGTGAAGGATGTGAACGGGGTGGGATGTAAACGGGTGTGGGGTTTGTGTATGAAGGATGTGAACGGGGTGGGATGTAAACGTGTGGGGTGTGTGTGTGTGAAGGATGTGAGCGGGGTGGGTTGTAAACGGGTGTGGTGTGTGTGTGTATGAAGGATGTGAACGGGGTGGGATGTAAACGGGTCGAGTGTGTGTGTTTATGAAGGACGTGAACGGGGTGGGATGTAAACGGGTGGGGTGTGTATGTGTGAAGGACGTGAATGGGGTGGTATGTAAACGGGTGGGGTGTGTGTGTGTGAAGGATCTGAACGGGGTGGGATGTAAACGGGTGGGGTGTGTGTGTAAAGGATGTGAACGGGGTGGGATGTAAACGGGTGGGGGGTGTGTGTGTATGAAGGATGTGAACGGGGTGGGATGTAAACGGGTGGGGTGTGTGTGTGTGAAGGATGTGAACGGGGTGGGGGGTGTCTATGTGAAGGATGTGAACGGGGTGGGTTGTAAACGGGTGGGATGTGTGTGTGAAGGATGTGAACGGGGTGGGATGTAAACGGGTGGGGTGTGTGTGTGAAGGATGTGAACGGGGTGGGATGTAAACGGGTGGGGTGTGTGTGTGAATGATGTGAACGGGGTGGGATGTAAACGTCTGGGGTGTGTGGGTGTGAAGGATGTGAACGGGGTGGGATGTAAACGGGTGGGGTGTGTGTGTGTGAAGGATGTGAACGGGGTGGGATGTAAACGGGTGTGGTGTGTGTGTGTATGAAGGATGTGAACGGGGTGGGATGTAAACGTGTGGGGTGTGTGTGTGTGAAGGATGTGAGCGGGGTGGGTTGTAAACGGGTGTGGTGTGTGTGTGTATGAAGGATGTGAACGGGGTGGGATGTAAACGGGTCGGGTGTGTGTGTTTATGAAGGACGTGAACGGGGTGGGATGTAAACGGGTGGGGTGTGTATGTGTGAAGGACGTGAATGGGGTGGTATGTAAACGGGTGGGGTGTGTGTGTGTGAAAGATCTGAACGGGGTGGGATGTAAACGGGTGGGGTGTGTGTGTAAAGGATGTGAACGGGGTGGGATGTAAACGGGTGGGGTGTGTGTGTGTGAAGGACGTGAACGGGGTGGAATGTAAACGGGTGGGGTGTGTGTGTGTGTGAAGGATGTGAACGGGGTGGGATGTAAACGGGTGGGGTGTGTATGTGTGAAAGATGTGAACGGGGTGGGATGTAAACGGGTGGGGTGTGTGTGTGTGAAGGACGTGAACGGGGTGGGATGTAAACGGGTGGGGTGTGTGTGTGTGAAGGATGTGAACGGGGTGGGATGTAAACGGGTGTGGGGTGTGTGTATGAAGGATGTGAACGGGGTGGGATGTAAACGTGTGGGGTGTGTGTGTGTGAAGGATGTGAGCGGGGTGGGTTGTAAACGGGTGTGGTGTGTGTGTGTATGAAGGATGTGAACGGGGTGGGATGTAAACGGGTCGGGTGTGTGTGTTTATGAAGGACGTGAACGGGGTGGGATGTAAACGGGTGGGGTGTGTATGTGTGAAGGACGTGAATGGGGTGGTATGTAAACGGGTGGGGTGTGTGTGTGTGAAGGATCTGAACGGGGTGGGATGTAAACGGGTGGGGTGTGTGTGTAAAGGATGTGAACGGGGTGGCATGTAAACGGGTGGGGGGTGTGTGTATGAAGGATGTGAACGGGGTGGGATGTAAACGGGTGGGGTGTGTGTGTGTGAAGGATGTGAACGGGGTGGGGTGTGTGTGTGTGAAGGATGTGAACGGGGTGGGATGTAAACGGGTGGGGTGTGTGTGTGAAGGATGTGAACGGGGTGGGATGTAAACGGGTGGGGTGTGTGTGTGAATGATGTGAACGGGGTGGGATGTAAACGTCTGGGGTGTGTGGGTGTGAAGGATGTGAACGGGGTGGGATGTAAACGGGTGGGGTGTGTGTGTGTGAAGGATTTGAACGGGGTTGGATGTAAACGGGTGTGGTGTGTGTGTGTATGAAGGATGTGAACGGGGTGGGATGTAAACGTGTGGGGTGTGTGTGTGTGAAGGATGTGAGCGGGGTGGGTTGTAAACGGGTGTGGTGTGTGTGTGTATGAAGGATGTGAACGGGGTGGGATGTAAACGGGTCGGGTGTGTGTGTTTATGAAGGACGTGAACGGGGTGGGATGTAAACGGGTGGGGTGTGTATGTGTGAAGGACGTGAATGGGGTGGTATGTAAACGGGTGGGGTGTGTGTGTGTGAAAGATCTGAACGGGGTGGGATGTAAACGGGTGGGGTGTGTGTGTAAAGGATGTGAACGGGGTGGGATGTAAACGGGTGGGGTGTGTGTGTGAAGGATGTGAACGGGGTGGGATGTAAACGGGTGGGGTGTGTGTGTGTGAAGGACGTGAACGGGGTGGGATGTAAACGGGTGGGGTGTGTGTGTGTGTGAAGGATGTGAACGGGGTGGGATGTAAACGGGTGGGGTGTGTATGTGTGAAGGATGTGAACGGGGTGGGATGTAAACGGGTGGGGTGTGTGTGTGTGAAGGACGTGAACGGGGTGGGATGTAAACGGGTGGGGTGTGTGTGTGAAGGATGTGAACGGGGTGGGATGTAAACGGGTGGGGTGTGTATGTGTGAAGGATGTGAACGGGGTGGGATGTAAACGGATGCGGTGTGTATGTGTGAAGGATGTGAACGGGGTGGGATGTAAACGGGTGGGGTGTGTGTGAAGGATGTGAACGGGGTGGGATGTAAACGGGTGGGGTGTGTGTGTAGGATGTGAACGGGGTGGGATGTAAACGGGTCGGGTGTGAGTGTGTGTATGAAGGATGTGAACGGGGTGGGATGTAAACGGGTGGGGTGTCTATGTGAAGGATGTGAACGGGGTGGGATGTAAACGGGTGGGGTGTGTGTGTGAAGGATGTGAACGGGGTGGGATTTAAACGGGTGGGGTGTGTGTGTGAGGAACGTGAACGGGGTGGGATGTAAACGGGTGGGGTGTGTGTGTGAAGGATGTGAACGGGGTGGTATGTAAACGGGTGGGGTGTGTGTGTGTGAAGGATGTGAACGGATTGGGATGTAAACGGGTGGGGTGTGTGTGTGTGAAGGATGTGAACGGGGTGGGATGTAAACGGGTGGGGTGTGTGTGTGTGAAGGATGTGAACGGGTTGGGATGTAAACGGGTGGGGTGTGTGTGTGTGTGAAGGATGTGAACGGGGTGGGATGTAAACAGGTGGGGTGTGTGTGTGAAGGATGTGAACAGGGTGGGATGTAAACGGGTGGGGTGTGTGTGTGTGAAGGATGTGAACGGGGTGGGATGTAAACAGGTGGGGTGTGTGTGTGAAGGATGTGAACAGGGTGGGATGTAAACGGGTGGGGTGTGTGTGTGTGAAGGATGTGAACGGGGTGGGATGTAAACGGGTGTGGTGTGTGTGTGTATGAAGGATGTGAACGGGGTGGGATGTAAACGTCTGGGGTGTGTGGGTGTGAAGGATCTGAACGGGATGGGATGTAAACGGGTGGGGTGTGTGTGTGTGAAGGATGTGAACGGGGTGGGATGTAAACGGGTGTGGTGTGTGTGTGTATGAAGGATGTGAACGGGGTGGGATGTAAACGTGTGGGGTGTGTGTGTGTGAAGGATGTGAGCGGGGTGGGTTGTAAACGGGTGTGGTGTGTGTGTGTATGAAGGATGTGAACGGGGTGGGATGTAAACGGGTCGGGTGTGTGTGTTTATGAAGGACGTGAACGGGGTGGGATGTAAACGGGTGGGGTGTGTGTGTAAAGGATGTGAACGGGGTGGGATGTAAACGGGTGGGGGGTGTGTGTGTATGAAGGATGTGAACGGGGTGGGATGTAAACGGGTGGTGTGTGTGTGTGTGAAGGATGTGAACGGGGTGGGATGTAAACGTGTGGGGTGTGTGTGTGTGAAGGATGTGAACGGGGTGGGATGTAAACGGGTGGGGTGTGTGTGTGTGTGTGAAGGATGTGAACGGGGTGGGATGTAAACGGGTGGGGTGTGTGTGTGTGTGAAGGACGTGAACGGGGTGGGATGTAAACGGGTGGGGTGTGTGTGTGTGTGAAGGATGTAAACGGGGTGGGATGTAAACGGGTGAGGTGTGTGTGTGTGAAGGATGTGAACGGGGTGGGATGTAAACGGGTGGGGTGTGTATGTGTGAAGGATGTGAACGGGGTGGGATGTAAACGGGTGGGGGTGTGTGTGTATGAAGGATGTGAACGGGGTGCGATGTAAACGGGTGGGGTGTGTGTGTGTGAAGGACGTGAACGGGGTGGGATGTAAACGGGTGGGGTGTGTGTGTGTGTGAAGGATGTGAACGGGGTGGGATGTAAACGGGTGAGGTGTGTGTGTGTGAAGGATGTGAACGGGGTGGGATGTAAACGGGTGGGGTGTGTATGTGTGAAGGATGTGAACGGGGTGGGATTTAAACGGGTGGGGTGTGTGGGTGTGAAGGATGTGAATGGGGTGGGATGTAAACGGGTGGGGTCTGTGTGTGTGAAGGATGTGAACGGGGTGGGATGTAAACGGGTGTGGGGTTTGTGTATGAAGGATGTGAACGGGGTGGGATGTAAACGTGTGGGGTGTGTGTGTGTGAAGGATGTGAGCGGGGTGGGTTGTAAACGGGTGTGGTGTGTGTGTGTATGAAGGATGTGAACGGGGTGGGATGTAAACGGGTCGAGTGTTGTGTGTTTATGAAGGACGTGAACGGGGTGGGATGTAAACGGGTGGGGTGTGTATGTGTGAAGGACGTGAATGGGGTGGTATGTAAACGGGTGGTGTGTGTGTGTGTGAAGGATCTGAACGGGGGTGGGATGTAAACGGGTGGGGTGTGTGTGTAAAGGATGTGAACGGGGTGGGATGTAAACGGGTGGGGGGTGTGTGTGTATGAAGGATGTGAACGGGGTGGGATGTAAACGGGTGGGGTGTGTGTGTGTGAAGGATGTGAACGGGGTGGGGGGTGTCTATGTGAAGGATGTGAACGGGGTGGGTTGTAAACGGGTGGGATGTGTGTGTGAAGGATGTGAACGGGGTGGGATGTAAACGGGTGGGGTGTGTGTGTGAAGGATGTGAACGGGGTGGGATGTAAACGGGTGGGGTGTGTGTGTGAATGATGTGAACGGGGTGGGATGTAAACGTCTGGGGTGTGTGGGTGTGAAGGATGTGAACGGGGTGGGATGTAAACGGGTGGGGTGTGTGTGTGTGAAGGATGTGAACGGGGTGGGATGTAAACGGGTGTGGTGTGTGTGTGTATGAAGGATGTGAACGGGGTGGGATGTAAACGTGTGGGGTGTGTGTGTGTGAAGGATGTGAGCGGGGTGGGTTGTAAACGGGTGTGGTGTGTGTGTGTATGAAGGATGTGAACGGGGTGGGATGTAAACGGGTCGGGTGTGTGTGTTTATGAAGGACGTGAACGGGGTGGGATGTAAACGGGTGGGGTGTGTATGTGTGAAGGACGTGAATGGGGTGGTATGTAAACGGGTGGGGTGTGTGTGTGTGAAAGATCTGAACGGGGTGGGATGTAAACGGGTGGGGTGTGTGTGTAAAGGATGTGAACGGGGTGGGATGTAAACGGGTGGGGTGTGTGTGTGTGAAGGACGTGAACGGGGTGGAATGTAAACGGGTGGGGTGTGTGTGTGTGTGAAGGATGTGAACGGGGTGGGATGTAAACGGGTGGGGTGTGTATGTGTGAAGGATGTGAACGGGGTGGGATGTAAACGGGTGGGGTGTGTGTGTGTGAAGGACGTGAACGGGGTGGGATGTAAACGGGTGGGGTGTGTGTGTGTGAAGGATGTGAACGGGGTGGGATGTAAACGGGTGTGGGGTGTGTGTATGAAGGATGTGAACGGGGTGGGATGTAAACGTGTGGGGTGTGTGTGTGTGAAGGATGTGAGCGGGGTGGGTTGTAAACGGGTGTGGTGTGTGTGTGTATGAAGGATGTGAACGGGGTGGGATGTAAACGGGTCGGGTGTGTGTGTTTATGAAGGACGTGAACGGGGTGGGATGTAAACGGGTGGGGTGTGTATGTGTGAAGGACGTGAATGGGGTGGTATGTAAACGGGTGGGGTGTGTGTGTGTGAAGGATCTGAACGGGGTGGGATGTAAACGGGTGGGGTGTGTGTGTAAAGGATGTGAACGGGGTGGCATGTAAACGGGTGGGGGGTGTGTGTATGAAGGATGTAAACGGGGTGGGATGTAAACGGGTGGGGTGTGTGTGTGTGAAGGATGTGAACGGGGTGGGGGGTGTCTATGTGAAGGATGTGAACGGGGTGGGTTGTAAACGGGTGGGATGTGTGTGTGAAGGATGTGAACGGGGTGGGATGTAAACGGGTGGGGTGTGTGTGTGAAGGATGTGAACGGGGTGGGATGTAAACGGGTGGGGTGTGTGTGTGAATGATGTGAACGGGGTGGGATGTAAACGTCTGGGGTGTGTGGGTGTGAAGGATGTGAACGGGGTGGGATGTAAACGGGTGGGGTGTGTGTGTGTGAAGGATGTGAACGGGGTGGGATGTAAACGGGTGTGGTGTGTGTGTGTATGAAGGATGTGAACGGGGTGGGATGTAAACGTGTGGGGTGTGTGTGTGTGAAGGATGTGAGCGGGGTGGGTTGTAAACGGGTGTGGTGTGTGTGTGTATGAAGGATGTGAACGGGGTGGGATGTAAACGGGTCGGGTGTGTGTGTTTATGAAGGACGTGAACGGGGTGGGATGTAAACGGGTGGGGTGTGTATGTGTGAAGGACGTGAATGGGGTGGTATGTAAACGGGTGGGGTGTGTGTGTGTGAAAGATCTGAACGGGGTGGGATGTAAACGGGTGGGGTGTGTGTGTAAAGGATGTGAACGGGGTGGGATGTAAACGGGTGGGGTGTGTGTGTGAAGGATGTGAACGGGGTGGGATGTAAACGGGTGGGGTGTGTGTGTGTGAAGGACGTGAACGGGGTGGGATGTAAACGGGTGGGGTGTGTGTGTGTGTGAAGGATGTGAACGGGGTGGGATGTAAACGGGTGGGGTGTGTATGTGTGAAGGATGTGAACGGGGTGGGATGTAAACGGGTGGGGTGTGTGTGTGTGAAGGACGTGAACGGGGTGGGATGTAAACGGGTGGGGTGTGTGTGTGAAGGATGTGAACGGGGTGGGATGTAAACGGGTGGGGTGTGTATGTGTGAAGGATGTGAACGGGGTGGGATGTAAACGGATGCGGTGTGTATGTGTGAAGGATGTGAACGGGGTGGGATGTAAACGGGTGGGGTGTGTGTGAAGGATGTGAACGGGGTGGGATGTAAACGGGTGGGGTGTGTGTGTAGGATGTGAACGGGGTGGGATGTAAACGGGTCGGGTGTGAGTGTGTGTATGAAGGATGTGAACGGGGTGGGATGTAAACGGGTGGGGTGTCTATGTGAAGGATGTGAACGGGGTGGGATGTAAACGGGTGGGGTGTGTGTGTGAAGGATGTGAACGGGGTGGGATTTAAACGGGTGGGGTGTGTGTGTGAGGAACGTGAACGGGGTGGGATGTAAACGGGTGGGGTGTGTGTGTGAAGGATGTGAACGGGGTGGTATGTAAACGGGTGGGGTGTGTGTGTGTGAAGGATGTGAACGGATTGGGATGTAAACGGGTGGGGTGTGTGTGTGTGAAGGATGTGAACGGGGTGGGATGTAAACGGGTGGGGTGTGTGTGTGTGAAGGATGTGAACGGGTTGGGATGTAAACGGGTGGGGTGTGTGTGTGTGTGAAGGATGTGAACGGGGTGGGATGTAAACAGGTGGGGTGTGTGTGTGAAGGATGTGAACAGGGTGGGATGTAAATGGGTGGGGTGTGTGTGTGTGAAGGATGTGAACGGGGTGGGATGTAAACAGGTGGGGTGTGTGTGTGAAGGATGTGAACAGGGTGGGATGTAAACGGGTGGGGTGTGTGTGTGTGAAGGATGTGAACGGGGTGGGATGTAAACGGGTGTGGTGTGTGTGTGTATGAAGGATGTGAACGGGGTGGGATGTAAACGTCTGGGGTGTGTGGGTGTGAAGGATCTGAACGGGATGGGATGTAAACGGGTGGGGTGTGTGTGTGTGAAGGATGTGAACGGGGTGGGATGTAAACGGGTGTGGTGTGTGTGTGTATGAAGGATGTGAACGGGGTGGGATGTAAACGTGTGGGGTGTGTGTGTGTGAAGGATGTGAGCGGGGTGGGTTGTAAACGGGTGTGGTGTGTGTGTGTATGAAGGATGTGAACGGGGTGGGATGTAAACGGGTCGGGTGTGTGTGTTTATGAAGGACGTGAACGGGGTGGGATGTAAACGGGTGGGGTGTGTGTGTAAAGGATGTGAACGGGGTGGGATGTAAACGGGTGGGGGGTGTGTGTGTATGAAGGATGTGAACGGGGTGGGATGTAAACGGGTGGTGTGTGTGTGTGTGAAGGATGTGAACGGGGTGGGATGTAAACGTGTGGGGTGTGTGTGTGTGAAGGATGTGAACGGGGTGGGATGTAAACGGGTGGGGTGTGTGTGTGTGTGTGAAGGATGTGAACGGGGTGGGATGTAAACGGGTGGGGTGTGTGTGTGTGTGAAGGACGTGAACGGGGTGGGATGTAAACGGGTGGGGTGTGTGTGTGTGTGAAGGATGTAAACGGGGTGGGATGTAAACGGGTGAGGTGTGTGTGTGTGAAGGATGTGAACGGGGTGGGATGTAAACGGGTGGGGTGTGTATGTGTGAAGGATGTGAACGGGGTGGGATGTAAACGGGTGGGGTGTGTGTGTGTGTGAAGGATGTGAACGGGGTGGGATGTAAACGGGTGAGGTGTGTGTGTGTGAAGGATGTGAACGGGGTGGGATGTAAACGGGTGGGGTGTGTGTGTGTGAAGGACGTGAACGGGGTGGGATGTAAACGGGTGGGGTGTGTGTGTGTGTGAAGGATGTGAACGGGGTGGGATGTAAACGGGTGAGGTGTGTGTGTGTGAAGGATGTGAACGGGGTGGGATGTAAACGGGTGGGGTGTGTATGTGTGAAGGATGTGAACGGGGTGGGATGTAAACGGGTGGGGTGTGTGTGTGTGAAGGACGTGAACGGGGTGGGATGTAAACGGGTGGGGTGTGTGTGTGTGTGAAGGATGTGAATGGGGTGGGATGTAAACGGGTGGGGTGTGTATGTGTGAAGGATGTGAACGGGGTGGGATGTAAACGGGTGGGGTGTGTGTGTGTGAAGGACATGAACGGGGTGGGATGTAAACGGGTGGGGTGTGTGTGTGTGAAGGACGTGAACGGGGTGGGATGTAAACGGGTGGGGTGTGTGTGTGAAGGATGTGAACGGGGTGGGATGTAAACGGGTGGGGTGTGTATGTGTGAAGGATGTGAACGGGGTGGGATGTAAACGGATGCGGTGTGTATGTGTGAAGGATGTGAACGGGGTGGGATGTAAACGGGTGGGGTGTGTGTGAAGGATGTGAACGGGGTGGGATGTAAACGGGTGGGGTGTGTGTGTAGGATGTGAACGGGGTGGGATGTAAACGGGTCGGGTGTGAGTGTGTGTATGAAGGATGTGAACGGGGTGGGATGTAAACGGGTGGGGTGTCTATGTGAAGGATGTGAACGGGGTGGGATGTAAACGGGTGGGGTGTGTGTGTGAAGGATGTGAACGGGGTGGGATTTAAACGGGTGGGGTGTGTGTGTGAGGAACGTGAACGGGGTGGGATGTAAACGGGTGGGGTGTGTGTGTGAAGGATGTGAACGGGGTGGTATGTAAACGGGTGGGGTGTGTGTGTGTGAAGGATGTGAACGGATTGGGATGTAAACGGGTGGGGTGTGTGTGTGTGAAGGATGTGAACGGGGTGGGATGTAAACGGGTGGGGTGTGTGTGTGTGAAGGATGTGAACGGGTTGGGATGTAAACGGGTGGGGTGTGTGTGTGTGTGAAGGATGTGAACGGGGTGGGATGTAAACAGGTGGGGTGTGTGTGTGAAGGATGTGAACAGGGTGGGATGTAAACGGGTGGGGTGTGTGTGTGTGAAGGATGTGAACGGGGTGGGATGTAAACAGGTGGGGTGTGTGTGTGAAGGATGTGACAAGGGTGGGATGTAAACGGGTGGGGTGTGTGTGTGTGAAGGATGTGAACGGGGTGGGATGTAAACGGGTGTGGTGTGTGTGTGTATGAAGGATGTGAACGGGGTGGGATGTAAACGTCTGGGGTGTGTGGGTGTGAAGGATCTGAACGGGATGGGATGTAAACGGGTGGGGTGTGTGTGTGTGAAGGATGTGAACGGGGTGGGATGTAAACGGGTGTGGTGTGTGTGTGTATGAAGGATGTGAACGGGGTGGGATGTAAACGTGTGGGGTGTGTGTGTTTATGAAGGACGTGAACGGGGTGGGATGTAAACGGGTGGGGTGTGTGTGTTTATGAAGGACGTGAACGGGGTGGGATGTAAACGGGTGGGGTGTGTGTGTAAAGGATGTGAACGGGGTGGGATGTAAACGGGTGGGGGGTGTGTGTGTATGAAGGATGTGAACGGGGTGGGATGTAAACGGGTGGTGTGTGTGTGTGTGAAGGATGTGAACGGGGTGGGTTGTAAACGTGTGGGGTGTGTGTGTGTGAAGGATGTGAACGGGGTGGGATGTAAACGGGTGGGGTGTGTGTGTGTGTGTGAAGGATGTGAACGGGGTGGGATGTAAACGGGTGGGGTGTGTGTGTGTGTGAAGGACGTGAACGGGGTGGGATGTAAACGGGTGGGGTGTGTGTGTGTGTGAAGGATGTAAACGGGGTGGGATGTAAACGGGTGAGGTGTGTGTGTGTGAAGGATGTGAACGGGGTGGGATGTAAACGGGTGGGGTGTGTATGTGTGAAGGATGTGAACGGGGTGGGATGTAAACGGGTGGGGGGGTGTGTGTGTGAAGGACGTGAACGGGGTGGGATGTAAACGGGTGGGGTGTGTGTGTGTGTGAAGGATGTGAATGGGGTGGGATGTAAACGGGTGGGGTGTGTATGTGTGAAGGATGTGAACGGGGTGGGATGTAAACGGGTGGGGTGTGTGTGTGTGAAGGACATGAACGGGGTGGGATGTAAACGGGTGGGGTGTGTGTGTGAAGGATGTGAACGGGCTGGGATGTAAACGGGTGGGGTGTGTATGTGTGAAGGATGTGAACGGGGTGGGATGTAAACGGGTGGGGTGTGTGTGAAGGATGTGAACGGGGTGGGATGTAAACGGGTGGGGTGTGTGTGTAGGATGTGAACGGGGTGGGATGTAAACGGGTCGGGTGTGAGTGTGTGTATGAAGGATGTGAACGGGGTGGGATGTAAACGGGTGGGGTGTCTATGTGAAGGATGTAAACGGGGTGGGATGTAAACGGGTGAGGTGTGTGTGTGTGAAGGATGTGAACGGGGTGGGATGTAAACGGGTGGGGTGTGTATGTGTGAAGGATGTGAACGGGGTGGGATGTAAACGTGTGGGGTGTGTGTGTGTGAAGGATGTGAGCGGGGTGGGTTGTAAACGGGTGTGGTGTGTGTGTGTATGAAGGACGTGAACGGGGTGGGATGTAAACGGGTCGAGTGTGTGTGTTTATGAAGGACGTGAACGGGGTGGGATGTAAACGGGTGGGGTGTGTATGTGTGAAGGACGTGAATGGGGTGGTATGTAAACGGGTGGGGTGTGTGTGTGTGAAGGATCTGAACGGGGTGGGATGTAAACGGGTGGGGTGTGTGTGTGTGAAGGATCTGAACGGGGTGGGATGTAAACGGGTGGGGTGTGTGTGTAAAGGATGTGAACGGGGTGGGATGTAAACGGGTGGGGTGTGTGTGTGAAGGATGTGAACGGGGTGGGATTTAAACGGGTGGGGTGTGTGTGTGAAGAACGTGAACGGGGTGGGATGTAAACGGGTGGGGTGTGTGTGTGAAGGATGTGAACGGGGTGGTATGTAAACGGGTGGGGTGTGTGTGTGTTAAGGATGTGAACGGATTGGGATGTAAACGGGTGGGGTGTGTGTGTGTGAAGGATGTGAACGGGGTGGGATGTAAACGGGTGGGGTGTGTGTGTGTGAAGGATGTGAACGGGTTGGGATGTAAACGGGTGGGGTGTGTGTGTGTGTGAAGGATGTGAACGGGGTGGGATGTAAACAGGTGGGGTGTGTGTGTGAAGGATGTGAACAGGGTGGGATGTAAATGGGTGGGGTGTGTGTGTGTGAAGGATGTGAACGGGGTGGGATGTAAACAGGTGGGGTGTGTGTGTGAAGGATGTGAACAGGGTGGGATGTAAACGGGTGGGGTGTGTGTGTGTGAAGGATGTGAACGGGGTGGGATGTAAACGGGTGGGGTGTGTGTGTGTGTGAAGGATGTGAACGGGGTGGGATGTAAACGTCTGGGGTGTGTGGGTGTGAAGGATCTGAACGGGGTGGGATGTAAACGGGTTGGGTGTGTGTGTGTGAAGGATGTGAACGGGGTGGGATGTAAACGGGTGTGGTGTGTGTGTGTATGAAGGATGTGAACGGGGTGGGATGTAAACGTGTGGGGTGTGTGTGTGTGAAGGATGTGAGCGGGGTGGGTTGTAAACGGGTGGGATGTGTGTGTGAAGGATGTGAACGGGGTGGGATGTAAACGGGTGGGGTGTGTGTGTGAAGGATGTGAACGGGGTGGGATGTAAAAGGGTGGGGTGTGTGTGTGAATGATGTGAACGGGGTGGGATGTAAACGTCTGGGGTGTGAGGGTGTGAAGGATGTGAACGGGGTGGGATGTAAACGGGTGGGGTGTGTGTGTGTGAAGGATGTGAACGGGGGTGGGATGTAAACGGGTGTGGTGTGTGTGTGTATGAAGGATGTGAACGGGGTGGGATGTAAACGTGTGGGGTGTGTGTGTGTGAAGGATGTGAGCGGGGTGGGTTGTAAACGGGTGTGGTGTGTGTGTGTATGAAGGATGTGAACGGGGTGGGATGTAAACGGGTCGGGTGTGTGTGTTTATGAAGGACGTGAACGGGGTGGGATGTAAACGGGTGGGGTGTGTATGTGTGAAGGACGTGAATGGGGTGGTATGTAAACGGGTGGGGTGTGTGTGTGTGAAAGATCTGAACGGGGTGGGATGTAAACGGGTGGGGTGTGTGTGTAAAGGATGTGAACGGGGTGGGATGTAAACGGGTGGGGTGTGTGTGTGTGAAGGACGTGAACGGGGTGGAATGTAAACGGGTGGGGTGTGTGTGTGTGTGAAGGATGTGAACGGGGTGGGATGTAAACGGGTGGGGTGTGTATGTGTGAAGGATGTGAACGGGGTGGGATGTAAACGGGTGGGGTGTGTGTGTGTGAAGGACGTGAACGGGGTGGGATGTAAACGGGTGGGGTGTGTGTGTGTGAAGGATGTGAACGGGGTGGGATGTAAACGGGTGTGGGGTGTGTGTATAAAGGATGTGAACGGGGTGGGATGTAAACGTGTGGGGTGTGTGTGTGTGAAGGATGTGAGCGGGGTGGGTTGTAAACGGGTGTGGTGTGTGTGTGTATGAAGGATGTGAACGGGGTGGGATGTAAACGGGTGGGGTGTGTGTGTGTGAAGGATCTGAACGGGGTGGCATGTAAACGGGTGGGGGGTGTGTGTGTGAAGGATGTGAACGGGGTGGGATGTAAACGGGTGGGGGGTGTGTGTGTGAAGGATGTGAACGGGGTGGGATGTAAACGGGTGGGGGGTGTGTGTGTGAAGGATGTGAACGGGGTGGGATGTAAACGGGTGGTGTGTGTGTGTGTGTGAAGGATGTGAACGGGGTGGGTTGTAAACGGGTGGGATGTGTGTGTGAAGGATGTGAACGGGGTGGGATGTAAACGGGTGAGGTGTGTGTGTGAAGGATGTGAACGGGGTGGGATGTAAACGGGTGGGGTGTGTGTGTGAATGATGTGAACGGGGTGGGATGTAAACGTCTGGGGTGTGTGGGTGTGAAGGATGTGAACGGGGTGGGATGTAAACGGGTGGGGTGTGTGTGTGTGAAGGATGTGAACGGGGTGGGATGTAAACGGGTGTGGTGTGTGTGTGTATGAAGGATGTGAACGGGGTGGGATGTAAACGTGTGGGGTGTGTGTGTGTGAAGGATGTGAGCGGGGTGGGTGGTAAACGGGTGTGGTGTGTGTGTGTATGAAGGATGTGAACGGGATGGGATGTAAACGGGTCGGGTGTGTGTGTTTATGAAGGACGTGAACGGGGTGGGATGTAAACGGGTGGGGTGTGTATGTGTGAAGGACGTGAATGGGGTGGTATGTAAACGGGTGGGGTGTGTGTGTGTGAAAGATCTGAACGGGGTGGGATGTAAACGGGTGGGGTGTGTGTGTAAAGGATGTGAACGGGGTGGGATGTAAACGGGTGGGGTGTGTGTGTGAAGGATGTGAACGGGGTGGGATGTAAACGGGTGGGGTGTGTGTGTGTGAAGGACGTGAACGGGGTGGGATGTAAACGGGTGGGGTGTGTGTGTGTGTGAAGGATGTGAACGGGGTGGGATGTAAACGGGTGGGGTGTGTGTGTGTGAAGGACGTGAACGGGGTGGGATGTAAACGGGTGGGGTGTGTGTGTGAAGGATGTGAACGGGGTGGGATGTAAACGGGTGGGGTGTGTATGTGTGAAGGATGTGAACGGGGTGGGATGTAAACGGATGCGGTGTGTATGTGTGAAGGATGTGAACGGGGGTGGGATGTAAACGGGTGGGGTGTGTGTGAAGGATGTGAACGGGGTGGGATGTAAACGGGTGGGGTGTGTGTGTAGGATGTGAACGGGGTGGGATGTAAACGGGTCGGGTGTGAGTGTGTGTATGAAGGATGTGAACGGGGTGGGATGTAAACGCGTGGGGTGTCTATGTGAAGGATGTGAACGGGGTGGGATGTAAACGGGTGGGGTGTGTGTGTGAAGGATGTGAACGGGGTGGGATTTAAACGGGTGGGGTGTGTGTGTGAAGAACGTGAACGGGGTGGGATGTAAACGGGTGGGGTGTGTGTGTGAAGGATGTGAACGGGGTGGTATGTAAACGGGTGGGGTGTGTGTGTGTGAAGGATGTGAACGGATTGGGATGTAAACGGGTGGGGTGTGTGTGTGTGAAGGATGTGAACGGGGTGGGATGTAAACGGGTGGGGTGTGTGTGTGTGTGAAGGATGTGAACGGGGTGGGATGTAAACAGGTGGGGTGTGTGTGTGAAGGATGTGAACAGGGTGGGATGTAAACGGGTGGGGTGTGTGTGTGTGTGAAGGATGTGAACGGGGTGGGATGTAAACAGGTGGGGTGTGTGTGTGAAGGATGTGAACGGGGTGGGATGTAAACGGGTCGGGTGTGTGTGTGTGTGAAGGATGTGAACGGGGTGGAATGTAAACGGGTGGGGTGTGTATGTGTGAAGGACTTGAACGGGGTGGGATGTAAACGGGTGGGGTGTGTGTGTGTGTGAAGGATGTGAACGGGGTGGAATGTAAACGGGTGGGGTGTGTATGTGTGAAGGACTTGAATGGGGTGGGATGTAAACGGGTGGGGTGTGTGTATGTGTGAAGGATGTGAACGGGGTGGGATGTAAACGGGTGGGGTGTGTGTGTGTGAAGGATGTGAACGGGGTGGGATGTAAACGGGTGGGGTGTGTGTGTGTGTGAAGGATGTGAACGGGGTGGGATGTAAACGTCTGGGGTGTGTGGGTGTGAAGGATCTGAACGGGATGGGATGTAAACGGGTGGGGTGTGTGTGTGTGAAGGATGTGAACGGGGTGGGATGTAAACGGGTGTGGTGTGTGTGTGTATGAAGGATGTGAACGGGGTGGGATGTAAACGGGTGGGGTGTGTGTGTGAAGGATGTGAACGGGGTGGGATGTAAACGGGTGGGGTGTGTGTGTGTGTGAAGGATGTGAACGGGGTGGGATGTAAACGTGTGGGGTGTGTGTGTGTGAAGGATGTGAGCGGGGTGGGTTGTAAACGGGTGTGGTGTGTGTGTGTATGAAGGATGTGAACGGGGTGGGATGTAAACGGGTCGGGTGTGTGTGTTTATGAAGGACGTGAACGGGGTGGGATGTAAACGGGTGGGGTGTGTGTGTAATGGATGTGAACGGGGTGGGATGTAAACGGGTGGGGGGTGTGTGTGTATGAAGGATGTGAACGGGGTGGGATGTAAACGGGTGGTGTGTGTGTGTGTGAAGGATGTGAACGGGGTGGGATGTAAACGTGTGGGGTGTGTGTGTGTGAAGGATGTGAACGGGGTGGGATGTAAACGGGTGGGGTGTGTGTGTGTGAAGGACGTGAACGGGGTGGATGTAAACGGGTGGGGTGTGTGTGTGTGTGAAGGATGTAAACGGGGTGGGATGTAAACGGGTGAGGTGTGTGTGTGTGAAGGATGTGAACGGGGTGGGATGTAAACGGGTGGGGTGTGTATGTGTGAAGGATGTGAACGGGGTGGGATGTAAACGGGTGGGGGGTGTGTGTGTATGAAGGATGTGAACGGGGTGCGATGTAAACGGGTGGGGTGTGTGTGTGTGAAGGACGTGAACGGGGTGGGATGTAAACGGGTGAGGTGTGTGTGTGTGAAGGATGTGAACGGGGTGGGATGTAAACGGGTGGGGTGTGTATGTGTGAAGGATGTGAACGGGGTGGGATGTAAACGGGTGGGGTGTGTGTGTGTGAAGGACGTGAACGGGGTGGGATGTAAACGGGTGGGGTGTGTGTGTGTGTGAAGGATGTGAATGGGGTGGGATGTAAACGGGTGGGGTGTGTATGTGTGAAGGATGTGAACGGGGTGGGATGTAAACGGGTGGGGGTGTGTGTGTAGGATGTGAACGGGTGGGGGGTGTGTATGTGAAGGATGTGAGCGGGGTGGGATGTAAACGGGTGGGGTGTGTGTGTGTGAAGGACATGAACGGGGTGGGATGTAAACGGGTGGGGTGTGTGTGTGAAGGATGTGAACGGGGTGGGATGTAAACGGGTGGGGGGGTGTGTATGTGATGGATGTGAGCGGGGTGGGATGTAAACGGGTGGGGTGTGTGTGTGTGAAGGACATGAACGGGGTGGGATGTAAACGGGTGGGGGTGTGTGTGTGAAGGATGTGAACGGGGTGGGATGTAAACGGGTGGGGTGTGTATGTGTGAAGGATGTGAACGGGGTGGGATGTAAACGGGTGGGGTGTGTGTGAAGGATGTGAACGGGGTGGGATGTAAACGGGTGGGGTGTGTGTGTAGGATGTGAACGGGGTGGGATGTAAACGGGTCGGGTGTGAGTGTGTGTATGAAGGATGTGAACGGGGGTGGGATGTAAACGGGTGGGGTGTCTATGTGAAGGATGTGAACGGGGTGGGATGTAAACGGGTGGGGTGTGTGTGTGAAGGATGTGAACGGGGTGGGATTTAAACGGGTGGGGTGTGTGTGTGAAGAACGTGAACGGGGTGGGATGTAAACGGGTGGGGTGTGTGTGTGAAGGATGTGAACGGGGTGGGATGTAAACGTGTGGGGTGTGTGTGTGTGAAGGATGTGAGCGGGGTGGGTTGTAAACGGGTGTGGTGTGTGTGTGTATGAAGGATGTGAACGGGGTGGGATGTAAACGGGTCGAGTGTGTGTGTTTATGAAGGACGTGAACGGGGTGGGATGTAAACGGGTGGGGTGTGTATGTGTGAAGGACGTGAATGGGGTGGTATGTAAACGGGTGGGGTGTGTGTGTGTGAAGGATCTGAACGGGGTGGGATGTAAACGGGTGGGGTGTGTGTGTGTGAAGGATCTGAACGGGGTGGGATGTAAACGGGTGGGGTGTGTGTGTAAAGGATGTGAACGGGGGTGGGATGTAAACGGGTGGGGTGTGTGTGTGTGAAGGATGTGAACGGGGTGGGATGTAAACGGGTGTGGTGTGTGTGTGTATGAAGGATGTGAACGGGGGTGGGATGTAAACGTGTGGGGGTGTGTGTGTGTGAAGGATGTGAGCGGGGTGGGTTGTAAACGGGTGTGGTGTGTGTGTGTATGAAGGATGTGAACGGGGTGGGATGTAAACGGGTCGGGGTGTGTGTGTTTATGAAGGACGTGAACGGGGTGGGATGTAAACGGGTGGGGTGTGTATGTGTGAAGGACGTGAATGGGGTGGTATGTAAACGGGTGGGGTGTGTGTGTGTGAAAGATCTGAACGGGGTGGGATGTAAACGGGTGGGGTGTGTGTGTAAAGGATGTGAACGGGTGGGATGTAAACGGGTGGGGTGTGTGTGTGTGAAGGACGTGAACGGGGTGGAATGTAAACGGGTGGGGTGTGTGTGTGTGTGAAGGATGTGAACGGGGTGGGATGTAAACGGGTGGGGTGTGTATGTGTGAAGGATGTGAACGGGGTGTGATGTAAACGGGTGGGGTGTGTGTGTGTGAAGGACGTGAACGGGGTGGGATGTAAACGGGTGGGGTGTGTGTGTGTGAAGGATGTGAACGGGGGTGGGATGTAAACGGGTGTGGGGTGTGTGTATAAAGGATGTGAACGGGGGTGGGATGTAAACGTGTGGGGTGTGTGTGTGTGAAGGATGTGAGCGGGGTGGGTTGTAAACGGGTGTGGTGTGTGTGTGTATGAAGGATGTGAACGGGGGTGGGATGTAAACGGGTGGGGTGTGTGTGTGTGAAGGATCTGAACGGGGTGGCATGTAAACGGGTGGGGGGTGTGTGTGTGAAGGATGTGAACGGGGTGGGATGTAAACGGGTGGGGGGTGTGTGTGTGAAGGATGTGAACGGGGTGGGATGTAAACGGGTGGGGGGTGTGTGTGTGAAGGATGTGAACGGGGTGGGATGTAAACGGGTGGTGTGTGTGTGTGTGTGAAGGATGTGAACGGGGTGGGTTGTAAACGGGTGGGATGTGTGTGTGAAGGATGTGAACGGGGTGGGATGTAAACGGGTGGGGTGTGTGTGTGAAGGATGTGAACGGGGTGGGATGTAAACGGGTGGGGTGTGTGTGTGAATGATGTGAACGGGGTGGGATGTAAACGTCTGGGGTGTGTGGGTGTGAAGGATGTGAACGGGGTGGGATGTAAACGGGTGGGGTGTGTGTGTGTGAAGGATGTGAACGGGGGTGGATGTAAACGGGTGTGGTGTGTGTGTGTATGAAGGATGTGAACGGGGTGGGATGTAAACGTGTGGGGTGTGTGTGTGTGAAGGATGTGAGCGGGGTGGGTGGTAAACGGGTGTGGTGTGTGTGTGTATGAAGGATGTGAACGGGATGGGATGTAAACGGGTCGGGTGTGTGTGTTTATGAAGGACGTGAACGGGGTGGGATGTAAACGGGTGGGGTGTGTATGTGTGAAGGACGTGAATGGGGTGGTATGTAAACGGGTGGGGTGTGTGTGTGTGAAAGATCTGAACGGGGTGGGATGTAAACGGGTGGGGTGTGTGTGTAAAGGATGTGAACGGGGTGGGATGTAAACGGGTGGGGTGTGTGTGTGAAGGATGTGAACGGGGTGGGATGTAAACGGGTGGGGTGTGTGTGTGTGAAGGACGTGAACGGGGTGGGATGTAAACTGGTGGGGTGTGTGTGTGTGTGAAGGATGTGAACGGGGTGGGATGTAAACGGGTGGGGTGTGTGTGTGTGAAGGACGTGAACGGGGTGGGATGTAAACGGGTGGGGTGTGTGTGTGAAGGATGTGAACGGGGTGGATGTAAACGGGTGGGGTGTGTATGTGTGAAGGATGTGAACGGGGTGGGATGTAAACGGATGCGGTGTGTATGTGTGAAGGATGTGAACGGGGTGGGATGTAAACGGGTGGGGTGTGTGTGAAGGATGTGAACGGGGTGGGATGTAAACGGGTGGGGTGTGTGTGTAGGATGTGAACGGGGTGGGATGTAAACGGGTCGGGTGTGAGTGTGTGTATGAAGGATGTGAACGGGGTGGGATGTAAACGGGTGGGGTGTCTATGTGAAGGATGTGAACGGGGTGGGATGTAAACGGGTGGGGTGTGTGTGTGAAGGATGTGAACGGGGTGGGATTTAAACGGGTGGGGTGTGTGTGTGAAGAACGTGAACGGGGTGGGATGTAAACGGGTGGGGTGTGTGTGTGAAGGATGTGAACGGGGTGGTATGTAAACGGGTGGGGTGTGTGTGTGTGAAGGATGTGAACGGATTGGGATGTAAACGGGTGGGGTGTGTGTGTGTGAAGGATGTGAACGGGGTGGGATGTAAACGGGTGGGGTGTGTGTGTGTGAAGGATGTGAACGGGATGGGATGTAAACGGGTGGGGGTGTGTGTGTGTGTGAAGGATGTGAACGGGGTGGGATGTAAACAGGTGGGGTGTGTGTGTGAAGGATGTGAACAGGGTGGGATGTAAACGGGTGGGGTGTGTGTGTGTGTGAAGGATGTGAACGGGGTGGGATGTAAACAGGTGGGGTGTGTGTGTGAAGGATGTGAACGGGGTGGGATGTAAACGGGTGGGGTGTGTGTGTGTGTGAAGGATGTGAACGGGGTGGAATGTAAACGGGTGGGGTGTGTATGTGTGAAGGACTTGAACGGGGTGGGATGTAAACGGGTGGGGTGTGTGTGTGTGTGAAGGATGTGAACGGGGTGGAATGTAAACGGGTGGGGTGTGTATGTGTGAAGGACTTGAATGGGGTGGGATGTAAACGGGTGGGGTGTGTGTATGTGTGAAGGATGTGAACGGGGTGGGATGTAAACGGGTGGGGTGTGTGTGTGTGAAGGATGTGAACGGGGTGGGATGTAAACGGGTGGGGTGTGTGTGTGTGTGAAGGATGTGAACGGGGTGGGATGTAAACGTCTGGGGTGTGTGGGTGTGAAGGATCTGAACGGGATGGGATGTAAACGGGTGGGGTGTGTGTGTGTGAAGGATGTGAACGGGGTGGGATGTAAACGGGTGTGGTGTGTGTGTGTATGAAGGATGTGAACGGGGTGGGATGTAAACGGGTGGGGTGTGTGTGTGAAGGATGTGAACGGGGTGGGATGTAAACGGGTGGGGTGTGTGTGTGTGTGAAGGATGTGAACGGGGTGGGATGTAAACGTGTGGGGTGTGTGTGTGTGAAGGATGTGAGCGGGGTGGGTTGTAAACGGGTGTGGTGTGTGTGTGTATGAAGGATGTGAACGGGGTGGGAAGTAAACGGGTCGGGTGTGTGTGTTTATGAAGGACGTGAACGGGGTGGGATGTTAACGGGTGGGGTGTGTGTGTAAAGGATGTGAACGGGGTGGGATGTAAACGGGTGGGGGGTGTGTGTGTATGAAGGATGTGAACGGGGTGGGATGTAAACGGGTGGTGTGTGTGTGTGTGAAGGATGTGAACGGGGTGGGATGTAAACGTGTGGGGTGTGTGTGTGTGAAGGATGTGAACGGGGTGGGATGTAAACGGGTGGGGTGTGTGTGTGTGAAGGACGTGAACGGGGTGGGATGTAAACGGGTGGGGTGTGTGTGTGTGTGAAGGATGTAAACGGGGTGGGATGTAAACGGGTGAGGTGTGTGTGTGTGAAGGATGTGAACGGGGTGGGATGTAAACGGGTGGGGTGTGTATGTGTGAAGGATGTGAACGGGGTGGGATGTAAACGGGTGGGGGGTGTGTGTGTATGAAGGATGTGAACGGGGTGCGATGTAAACGGGTGGGGTGTGTGTGTGTGAAGGACGTGAACGGGGTGGGATGTAAACGGGTGAGGTGTGTGTGTGTGAAGGACGTGAACGGGGTGGGATGTAAACGGGTGGGGTGTGTGTGTGTGTGAAGGATGTGAATGGGGTGGGATGTAAACGGGTGGGGTGTGTATGTGTGAAGGATGTGAACGGGGTGGGATGTAAACGGGTGGGGTGTGTGTGTAGGATGTGAACGGGTGGGGGGTGTGTATGTGAAGGATGTGAGCGGGGTGGGATGTAAACGGGTGGGGTGTGTGTGTGTGAAGGACATGAACGGGGTGGGATGTAAACGGGTGGGGTGTGTGTGTGAAGGATGTGAACGGGGTGGGATGTAAACGGGTGGGGGGTGTGTATGTGAAGGATGTGAGCGGGGTGGGATGTAAACGGGTGGGGTGTGTGTGTGTGAAGGACATGAACGGGGTGGGATGTAAACGGGTGGGGTGTGTGTGTGAAGGATGTGAACGGGGTGGGATGTAAACGGGTGGGGTGTGTATGTGTGAAGGATGTGAACGGGGTGGGATGTAAACGGGTGGGGTGTGTGTGAAGGATGTGAACGGGGTGGGATGTAAACGGGTGGGGTGTGTGTGTAGGATGTGAACGGGGTGGGATGTAAACGGGTCGGGTGTGAGTGTGTGTATGAAGGATGTGAACGGGGTGGGATGTAAACGGGTGGGGTGTCTATGTGAAGGATGTGAACGGGGTGGGATGTAAACGGGTGGGGTGTGTGTGTGAAGGATGTGAACGGGGTGGGATTTAAACGGGTGGGGTGTGTGTGTGAAGAACGTGAACGGGGTGGGATGTAAACGGGTGGGGTGTGTGTGTGAAGGATGTGAACGGGGTGGGATGTAAACGTGTGGGGTGTGTGTGTGTGATGGATGTGAGCGGGGTGGGTTGTAAACGGGTGTGGTGTGTGTGTGTATGAAGGATGTGAACGGGGTGGGATGTAAACGGGTCGAGTGTGTGTGTTTATGAAGGACGTGAACGGGGTGGGATGTAAACGGGTGGGGTGTGTATGTGTGAAGGACGTGAATGGGGTGGTATGTAAACGGGTGGGGTGTGTGTGTGTGAAGGATCTGAACGGGGTGGGATGTAAACGGGTGGGGTGTGTGTGTGTGAAGGATCTGAACGGGGTGGGATGTAAACGGGTGGGGTGTGTGTGTAAAGGATGTGAACGGGGTGGGATGTAAACGGGTGGGGTGTGTGTGTGAAGGATGTGAACGGGGTGGGATTTAAACGGGTGGGGTGTGTGTGTGAAGAACGTGAACGGGGTGGGATGTAAACGGGTGGGGTGTGTGTGTGAAGGATGTGAACGGGGTGGTATGTAAACGGGTGGGGTGTGTGTGTGTGAAGGATGTGAACGGATTGGGATGTAAACGGGTGGGGTGTGTGTGTGTGAAGGATGTGAACGGGGTGGGATGTAAACGGGTGGGGTGTGTGTGTGTGAAGGATGTGAACGGTTTGGGATGTAAACGGGTGGGGTGTGTGTGTGTGTGAAGGATGTGAACGGGGTGGGATGTAAACAGGTGGGGTGTGTGTGTGAAGGATGTGAACAGGGTGGGATGTAAACGGGTGGGGTGTGTGTGTGTGAAGGATGTGAACGGGGTGGGATGTAAACAGGTGGGGTGTGTGTGTGAAGGATGTGAACAGGGTGGGATGTAAACGGGTGGGGTGTGTGTGTGTGAAGGATGTGAACGGGGTGGGATGTAAACGGGTGGGGTGTGTCTGTGTGTGAAGGATGTGAACGGGGTGGGATGTAAACGTCTGGGGTGTGTGGGTGTGAAGGATCTGAACGGGGTGGGATGTAAACGGGTGGGGTGTGTGTGTGTGAAGGATGTGAACGGGGTGGGATGTAAACGGGTGTGCTGTGTGTGTGTATGAAGGATGTGAACGGGGTGGGATGTAAACGTGTGGGGTGTGTGTGTGTGAAGGATGTGAGCGGGGTGGGTTGTAAACGGGTGTGGTGTGTGTGTGTATGAAGGATGTGAACGGGGTGGGATGTAAACGGGTCGGGTGTGTGTGTTTATGAAGGACGTGAACGGGGTGGGATGTAAACGGGTGGGGTGTGTGTGTAAAGGATGTGAACGGGGTGGGATGTAAACGGGTGGGGGGTGTGTGTGTATGAAGGATGTGAACGGGGTGGGATGTAAACGGGTGGTGTGTGTGTGTGTGAAGGATGTGAACGGGGTGGGATGTAAACGTGTGGGGTGTGTGTGTGTGAAGGATGTGAACGGGGTGGGATGTAAACGGGTGGGGTGTGTGTGTGTGAAGGATGTGAACGGGTTGGGATGTAAACGGGTGGGGTGTGTGTGTGTGTGAAGGATGTGAACGGGGTGGGATGTAAACAGGTGGGGTGTGTGTGTGAAGGATGTGAACAGGGTGGGATGTAAACGGGTGGGGTGTGTGTGTGTGAAGGATGTGAACGGGGTGGGATGTAAACAGGTGGGGTGTGTGTGTGAAGGATGTGACCAGGGTGGGATGTAAACGGGTGGGGTGTGTGTGTGTGAAGGATGTGAACGGGGTGGGATGTAAACGGGTGGGGTGTGTGTGTGTGTGAAGGATGTGAACGGGGTGGGATGTAAACGTCTGGGGTGTGTGGGTGTGAAGGATCTGAACGGGGTGGGATGTAAACGGGTGGGGTGTGTGTGTGTGAAGGATGTGAACGGGGTGGGATGTAAACGGGTGTGGTGTGTGTGTGTATGAAGGATGTGAACGGGGTGGGATGTAAACGGGTGGGGTGTGTGTGTGTGAAGGATGTGAGCGGGGTGGGTTGTAAACGGGTGTGGTGTGTGTGTGTATGAAGGATGTGAACGGGGTGGGATGTAAACGGGTCGGGTGTGTGTGTTTATGAAGGACGTGAACGGGGTGGGATGTAAACGGGTGGGGTGTGTGTGTAAAGGATGTGAACGGGGTGGGATGTAAACGGGTGGGGGGTGTGTGTGTATGAAGGATGTGAACGGGGTGGGATGTAAACGGGTGGTGTGTGTGTGTGTGAAGGATGTGAACGGGGTGGGATGTAAACGTGTGGGGTGTGTGTGTGTGAAGGATGTGAACGGGGTGGGATGTAAACGGGTGGGGTGTGTGTGTGTGAAGGACGTGAACGGGGTGGGATGTAAACGGGTGGGGTGTGTGTGTGTGTGAAGGATGTAAACGGGGTGGGATGTAAACGGGTGAGGTGTGTGTGTGTGAAGGATGTGAACGGGGTGGGATGTAAACGGGTGGGGTGTGTATGTGTGAAGGATGTGAACGGTGTGGGATGTAAACGGGTGGGGGGTGTGTGTGTATGAAGGATGTGAACGGGGTGCGATGTAAACGGGTGGGGTGTGTGTGTGTGAAGGACGTGAACGGGGTGGGATGTAAACGGGTGGGGTGTGTGTGTGTGTGAAGGATGTGAACGGGGTGGGATGTAAACGGGTGAGGTGTGTGTGTGTGTGAAGGATGTGAACGGGGTGGGATGTAAACGGGTGGGGTGTGTGTGTGTGTGAAGGATGTGAACGGGGTGGGATGTAAACGGGTGGGGTGTGTGTGTGAAGGACGTGAACGGGGTGGGATGTAAACGGGTGGGGTGTGTGTGTGAAGGATGTGAACGGGGTGGGATGTAAACGGGTGGGGTGTGTGTGTGTGTGAAGGATGTGAACGGGGTGGGATGTAAACGGGTGGGGTGTGTGAGTGTAGGACGTGAACGGGGTGGGATGTAAACGGGTGGGGTGTGTGTGTGTGAAGGATGTGAACGGGGTGGGATGTTAACGGGTGGGGGGTGTGTGTGTGTGTGAAGGATGTGAACGGGGTGGGATGTAAACGGGTGGGGTGTGTATGTGTGAAGGATGTGAACGGGGTGGGATGTAAACGGGTGGGGTGTGTGTGTGTGAAGGACGTGAACGGGGTGGGATGTAAACGGGTGGGGTGTGTGTGTGTGTGAAGGATGTGAATGGGGTGGGATGTAAACGGGTGGGGTGTGTATGTGTGAAGGATGTGAACGGGGTGGGATGTAAACGGCTGGGGTGTGTGTGTGTGAAGGACATGAACGGGGTGGGATGTAAACGGGTGGGGTGTGTGTGTGAAGGATGTGAACGGGGTGGGATGTAAACGGGTGGGGTGTGTATGTGTGAAGGATGTGAACGGGGTGGGATGTAAACGGGTGGGGTGTGTGTGAAGGATGTGAACGGGGTGGGATGGAAACGGGTGGGGTGTGTGTGTAGGATGTGAACGGGGTGGGATGTAAACGGGTCGGGTGTGAGTGTGTGTATGAAGGATGTGAACGGGGTGGGATGTAAACGGGTGGGGTGTCTATGTGAAGGATGTGAACGGGGTGGGATGTAAACGGGTGGGGTGTGTGTGTGAAGGATGTGAACGGGGTGGGATTTAAACGGGTGGGGTGTGTGTGTGAAGGACGTGAACGGGGTGGGATGTAAACGGGTGGGGTGTGTGTGTGAAGGATGTGAACGGGGTGGTATGTAAACGGGTGGGGTGTGTGTGTGTGAAGGATGTGAACGGGTTGGGATGTAAACGGGTGGGGTGTGTGTGTGTGAAGGATGTGAACGGGGTGGGATGTAAACGGGTGGGGTGTGTGTGTGTGAAGGATGTGAACGGGTTGGGATGTAAACGGGTGGGGTGTGTGTGTGTGTGAAGGATGTGAACGGGGTGGGATGTAAACAGGTGGGCTGTGTGTGTGAAGGATGTGAACAGGGTGGGATGTAAACGGGTGGGGTGTGTGTGTGAAGGATGTGAACGGGGTGGGATGTAAACGGGTGGGGTGTGTGTGTGAAGGATGTGAACAGGGTGGGATGTAAACGGGTGGGGTGTGTGTGTGTGAAGGATGTGAACGGGGTGGGATGTAAACGGGTGGGGTGTGTGTGTGTGTGAAGGATGTGAACGGGGTGGGATGTAAACGTCTGGGGTGTGTGGGTGTGAAGGATGTGAACGGGGTGGGATGTAAACGGGTGGGGTGTGTGTGTGTGAAGGATGTGAACGGGATGGGATGTAAACGGGTGTGGTGTGTGTGTGTATGAAGGATGTGAACGGGGTGGGATGTAAACGTGTGGGGTGTGTGTGTGTGAAGGATGTGAGCGGGGTGGGTTGTAAACGGGTGTGGTGTGTGTGTGTATGAAGGATGTGAACGGGGTGGGATGTAAACGGGTCGGGTGTGTGTGTTTATGAAGGACGTGAACGGGGTGGGATGTAAACGGGTGGGGTGTGTGTGTAAAGGATGTGAACGGGGTGGGATGTAAACGGGTGGGGGGTGTGTGTGTATGAAGGATGTGAACGGGGTGGGATGTAAACGGGTGGGGTGTGTGTGTGTGAAGGACGTGAACGGGGTGGGATGTAAACGGGTGGGTTGTGTGTGTGTGTGAAGGATGTGAACGGGGTGGGATGTAAACGGGTGAGGTGTGTGTGTGTGAAGGATGTGAACGGGGTGGGATGTAAACGGGTGGGGTGTGTATGTGTGAAGGATGTGAACGGGGTGGGATGTAAACGGGTGGGGGGTGTGTGTGTATGAAGGATGTGAACGGGGTGGGATGTAAACGGGTGGGGTGTGTGTGTGTGAAGGACGTGAACGGGGTGGGATGTAAACGGGTGGGGTGTGTGTGTGTGTGAAGGATGTGAACGGGGTGGGATGTAAACGGCTGAGGTGTGTGTGTGTGAAGGATGTGAACGGGGTGGGATGTAAACGGGTGGGGTGTGTATGTGTGAAGGATGTGAACGGGGTGGGATGTAAACGGGTGGGGTGTGTGTGTGTGAAGGACGTGAACGGGGTGGGATGTAAACGGGTGGGGTGTGTGTGTGAAGGATGTGAACGGGGTGGGATGTAAACGGGTGGGGTGTGTATGTGTGAAGGATGTGAACGGGGTGGGATGTAAACGGATGCGGTGTGTATGTGTTAAGGATGTGAGTGGGGTGGGCTGTAAACGGATGCGGTGTGTATGTGTGAAGGATGTGAACGGGGTGGGATGTAAACGGGTGGGGTGTGTGTGTAGGATGTGAACGGGGTGGGATGTAAACGGGTCGGGTGTGAGTGTGTGTATGAAGGATGTGAACGGGGTGGGATGTAAACGGGTGGGGTGTCTATGTGAAGGATGTGAACGGGGTGGGATGTAAACGGGTGGGGTGTGTGTGTGAAGGATGTGAACGGGGTGGGATTTAAACGGGTGGGGTGTGTGTGTGAAGGACGTGAACGGGGTGGGATGTAAACGGGTGGGGTGTGTGTGTGAAGGATGTGAACGGAGTGGGATGTAAACGGGTGGGGTGTGTGTGTATGAAGGATGTGAACGGGGTGGGATGTAAACGGGTGGGGGGTGTGTGTGTGTGAAGGATGTGAACAGGGTGGGATGTAAACGGGTGGGGTGTGTGTGTCAGAAGGATGTGAACAGGGTGGGATGTAAACAGGTGGGGTGTGTGTGTGTGAAGGATGTGAACGGGGTGTGTGTGTGTGTGAAGGATATGAACGGGGTGGGATGTAAACGGGTGGTGTGTGTGTGTGTGAAGGATGTGAACGGGGTGTGTGTGTGTGTGAAGGATATGAACGGGGTGGGATGTAAACGGGTGGAGTGTGTGTGTGAAGGATGTGAACGGGGTGGGATGTAAACAGCTGGGGGGTGTGTGTGTGTGAAGGATGTGAACAGGGTGGTATGTAAACGGGTGGGGTGTGTGTGTATGAAGGATGTGAACGGGGTGGGATGTAAACGGGTGGGGTGTGTGTGTGTGAAGGATGTGAACGGGGTGGGATGTAAACGGGTGGGGTGTGTGTGTGTGAAGGATGTGAACGGGGTGGGATGTAAACGGGTGGGGTGTGTGTGTGTGAAGGATGTGAACGGGGTGGGATGTAAACGGGTGGGGTGTGTGTGTGAAGGATGTGAACGGGGTGGGATGTAAACGGGTGGGGGGTGTGTGTGTGTGAAGGATGTGAACGGGGTGGGATGTAAACGGGTGGGGTGTGTATGTGTGAATGATGTGAACGGGGTGGGATGTAAACGGGTGGGGTGTGTGTGTGTGTCAGAAGGATGTGAACGGGGTGGGATGTAAACAGGTGGGGTGTGTGTGTGTGAAGGATGTGAACGGGGTGTGTGTGTGTGTGAAGGATGTGATCGGGGTGGGATGTAAACAGCTGGGGGGTGTGTGTGTGAAGGATGTGAACGGGGTGGGTTGTAATCGGGTGGGGTGTGTGTGTGAAGGATATGAACGGGGTGAGATGTAAACGGGTGGGGTGTGTGTGTGAAGGATGTGAACGGGGTGGGATGTAAACGGGTGGGGTGTGTGTGTGAAGGATGTGAACGGGGTGGGATGTAAACGGGTGGGGTGTGTGTGTGTGTGAAGGATGTGAACGGGGTGGGATGTAAACGGGTGGGGTGTGTGTGTGTGAAGGATGTGAATGGGGTGGGATGTAAACGGGTGGGGTGTGTGTGTGAAGGATGTGAACAGGGTGGGATGTAAACGGGTGGGGTGTGTGTGTGTGAAGGATGTGAACAGGGTGGGATGTAAACAGGTGGGGTGTGTGTGTGTGAAGGATGTGAACGGGGTGGGATGTAAACGGGTGGGGTGTGTGTGTGAAGGATGTGAACGGGGTGGGATGTAAATGGGTGGGGTGTGTGTGTCAGAAGGATGTGAACGGGGTGGGATGTAAACGAGTGGGGTGTGTGTGTGTGTGAAGGATGTGAACGGGGTGGGATGTAAACAGCTGGGGGGTGTGTGTGTGTGAAGGATGTGAACAGGGTGGGATGTAAACGGGTGGGGTGTGTGTGTCAGAAGGATGTGAACGGGGTGGGATGTAAACGGGTGGGATGTGTGTGTGTGTGAATGATGTGAACGGGGTGGGTTGTAAATGGGTGGGGTGTGTGTGTGTGTGAAGGATGTAAACGGGGTGGGATGTAAACGGGTGGTGTGTGTGTGTGTGTGAAGGATGTGAACGGGGTGGGATGTAAACGGGTGGGGTGTGTGTGTGAAGGATGTAAACGGGTTGGGATGTAAACGGGTGGGGTGTGTGTGTGAAGGATGTGAACGGGGTGGGATGTAAACGGGTGGGGTGTGTGTGTGAAGGATGTGAACGGGGTGGGATGTAAACGGGTGGGGTGTGTGTGTGAAGGATGTAAACGGGGTGGGATGTAAACAGGTGGAGTGTGTGTGTGTGTGAAGGATGTGAACGGGGTGGGATGTAAACGGGTGGGGTGTGTGTGTGTGTGTGAAGGTTGTAAACGGGGTGGGATGTAAACGGGTGTGGTGTGTGTGTGTGAAGGATGTGAACGGGGTGGGATGTAAACGGGTGTGGTGTGTGTGTGTGAAGGATGTGAACGGGGTGGGATGTAAACGGGTGTGGTGTGTGTGTGTGAAGGATGTGAACGGGGTGGGATGTAAACGGGTGGGGTGTGTGTGTGTGTGTGAAGGATGTGAACGTGGTGGGATGTAAACGGGTGGGGTGTGTGTGTGTGAAGGATGTGAACGGGGTGGGATGTAAACGGGTGTGGTGTGTGTGTGTGAAGGATGTGAACGGGGTGGGATGTAAACGGGTGTGGTGTGTGTGTGTGAAGGATGTGAACGGGGTGTGTGTGTATGTGAAGGATGTGAACGGGGTGGGATGTAAACGGGTGGGGTGTGTGTGTGTGAAGGATGTGAACGGGTTGGGATGTAAACGGGTGGGGTGTGTGTGTGTGAAGGATGTGAACGGGGTGGGATGTAAACGGGTGGGGTGTGTGTGTGTGAAGGATGTGAACGGGTTGGGATGTAAACGGGTGGGGTGTGTGTGTGTGTGAAGGATGTGAACGGGGGTGGGATGTAAGCAGGTGGGGTGTGTGTGTGAAAGATGTGAACAGGGTGGGATGTAAACGGGGTGGGGTGTGTGTGTGAAGGATGTGAACGGGGTGGGATGTAAACAGGTGGGGTGTGTGTGTGAAGGATGTGAACAGGGTGGGATGTAAACGGGTGGGGTGTGTGTGTGTGAAGGATGTGAACGGGGTGGGATGTAAACGGGTGGGGTGTGTGTGTGTGTGAAGGATGTGAACGGGGGTGGGATGTAAACGTCTGGGGTGTGTGGGTGTGAAAGATGTGAACGGGGTGGGATGTAAACGGGTGGGGTGTGTGTGTGTGAAGGATGTGAACGGGATGGGATGTAAACGGGTGTGGTGTGTGTGTAAAGGATGTGAACGGGGTGGGATGTAAATGGGTGGGGGGGTGTGTGTATGAAGGATGTGAACGGGGTGGGATGTAAACGGGTGGGGTGTGTGTGTGTGAAGGACGTGAACGGGGTGGGATGTAAACGGGTGGGGTGTGTGTGTGTGTGAAGGATGTAAACGGGGTGGGATGTAAACGGGTGAGGTGTGTGTGTGTGAAGGATGTGAACGGGGTGGGATGTAAACGGGTGGGGGGGTGTGTGTGTATGAAGGATGTGAACGGGGTGGGATGTAAACGGGTGGGGTGTGTGTGTGTGAAGGACGTGAACGGGGGTGGGATGTAAACGGGTGGGGTGTGTGTGTGTGTGAAGGATGTGAACGGGGTGGGATGTAAACGGGTGAGGTGTGTGTGTGTGAAGGATGTGAACGGGGTGGGATGTAAACGGGTGGGGTGTGTATGTGTGAAGGATGTGAACGGGGTGGGATGTAAACGGGTGGGGTGTGTGTGTGTGAAGGACGTGAACGGGGTGGGATGTAAACGGGTGGGGTGTGTGTGTGAAGGATGTGAACGGGGTGGGATGTAAACGGGTGGGGTGTGTATGTGTGAAGGATGTGAACGGGGTGGGATGTAAACGGATGCGGTGTGTATGTGTTAAGGATGTGAGTGGGGTGGGCTGTAAACGGATGCGGTGTGTATGTGTGAAGGTTGTGAACGGGGTGGGATGTAAACGGGTGGGGTGTGTGTGAAGGATGTGAACGGGGTGGGATGTAAACGGGTGGGGTGTGTGTGTAGGATGTGAACGGGGTGGGATGTAAACGGGTCGGGTGTCTATGTGAAGGATGTGAACGGGGTGGGATGTAAACGGGGTGGGGTGTGTGTGTGAAGGATGTGAACGGGGGTGGGATTTAAACGGGTGGGGGTGTGTGTGTGAAGGACGTGAACGGGGTGGGATGTAAACGGGTGGGGTGTGTGTGTGAAGGATGTGAACGGGGTGGGATGTAAACGGGTGGGGTGTGTGTGTGTGTGAAGGATGTGAACGGGGTGGGATGTAAACGGGTGGGGTGTGTGTGTGTGTGTGAAGGTTGTAAACGGGGTGGGATGTAAACGGGTGTGGTGTGTGTGTGTGAAGGATGTGAACGGGGTGGGATGTAAACGGGTGTGGTGTGTGTGTGTGAAGGATGTGAACGGGGTGGGATGTAAACGGGGTGGGGTGTGTGTGTGTGTGAAGGATGTGAACGGGGTGGGATGTAAACGGGTGTGGTGTGTGTGTGTGAAGGATGTGAACGGGGTGGGATGTAAACGGGTGGGGTGTGTGTGTGTGTGTGAAGGATGTGAACGTGGTGGGATGTAAACGGGTGGGGTGTGTGTGTGTGAAGGATGTGAACGGGGTGGGATGTAAACGGGTGTGGTGTGTGTGTGTGAAGGATGTGAACGGGGTGGGGATGTAAACGGATGCGGTGTGTATGTGTTAAGGATGTGAGTGGGGTGGGCTGTAAACGGGTGGGGTGTGTGTGTGTGAAGGATGTGAATGGGGTTGGGATGTAAACGGGTGGGGTGTGTGTGTGTGAAGGATGTGAACGGGGTGGGATGTAAACGGGTGGGGTGTGTGTGTGTGAAGGATGTGAACGGGTTGGGATGTAAACGGGTGGGGTGTGTGTGTGTGTGAAGGATGTGAACGGGGTGGGATGTAAACAGGTGGGGTGTGTGTGTGAAGGATGTGAACAGGGTGGGATGTAAACGGGTGGGGTGTGTGTGTGAAGGATGTGAACGGGGTGGGATGTAAACAGGTGGGGTGTGTGTGTGAAGGATGTGAACTGGGTGGGATGTAAACGGGTGGGGTGTGTGTGTGTGAAGGATGTGAACGGGGTGGGATGTAAACGGGTGGGGTGTGTGTGTGTGTGAAGGATGTGAACGGGGTGGGATGTAAACGTCTGGGGTGTGTGGGTGTGAAGGATGTGAACGGGGGTGGGATGTAAACGGGTGGGGTGTGTGTGTGTGAAGGATGTGAACGGGATGGGATGTAAACGGGTGGGGTGTGTGAGTGTATGAAGGATGTGAACGGGGTGGGATGTAAACGTGTGGGGTGTGTGTGTGTGAAGGATGTGAGCGGGGTGGGTTGTAAACGGGTGTGGTGTGTGTTTGTATGAAGGATGTGAACGGGGTGGGATGTAAACGGGTCGGGTGTGTGTGTTTATGAAGGACGTGAACGGGGGTGGGATGTAAACGGGTGGGGTTTGTGTGTGAAGGATGTGAACGGGGTGGGATGTAAACGGGTGGGGGTTGTGTGTGTATGAAGGATGTGAACGGGGTGGGATGTAAACGGGTGGGGTGTGTGTGTGTGAAGGACGTGAACGGGGTGGGATGTAAACGGGTGGGGTGTGTGTGTGTGTGAAGGATGTAAACGGGGGTGGGATGTAAACGGGTGAGGTGTGTGTGTGTGAAGGATGTGAACGGGGGTGGGATGTAAACGGGTGGGGTGTGTATGTGTGAAGGATGTGAACGGGGGTGGGATGTAAACGGGTGGGGGGTGTGTGTGTATGAAGGATGTGAACGGGGTGGGATGTAAACGGGTGGGGTGTGTGTGTGTGAAGGACGTGAACGGGGTGGGATGTAACGGGTGGGGTGTGTGTGTGTGTGAAGGATGTGAACGGGGTGGGATGTAAACGGGTGAGGTGTGTGTGTGTGAAGGATGTGAACGGGGGTGGGATGTAAACGGGTGGGGTGTGTATGTGTGAAGGATGTGAACGGGGTGGGATGTAAACGGGTGGGGTGTGTGTGTGTGAAGGATGTGAGTGGGGTGGGCTGTAAACGGATGCGGTGTGTATGTGTGAAGGATGTGAACGGGGTGGGATGTAAACGGGTGGGGTGTGTGTGAAGGATGTGAACGGGGTGGGATGTAAACGGGTGGGGTGTGTGTGTGTGAAGGATGTGAACGGGGTGGGATGTAAACGGGTGGGGTGTGTGTGAAGGATGTGAACGGGGTGGGATGTAAACGGGTGGGGTGTGTGTGAAGGATGTGAACGGGGTGGGATGTAAACGGGTGGGGTGTGTGTGTAGGATGTGAACGGTGGTGGGATGTAAACGGGTCGGGTGTGAGTGTGTGTATGAAGGATGTGAACGGGGTGGGATGTAAACGGGTGGGGTGTCTATGTGAAGGATGTGAACGGGGTGGGATTTAAACGGGGTGGGGTGTGTGTGTGAAGGACGTGAACGGGGTGGGATGTAAACGGGTGGGGTGTGTGTGTGAAGGATGTGAACGGGGTGGGATGTAAACGGGTGGGGTGTGTGTGTATGAAGGATGTGAACGGGGTGGGATGTAAACGGGTGGGGGGTGTGTGTGTGTGAAGGATGTGAACAGGGTGGGATGTAAACGGGTGGGGTGTGTGTGTCAGAAGGATGTGAACAGGGTGGGATGTAAACAGGTGGGGTTGTGTGTGTGTGAAGGATGTGAACGGGGTGTGTGTGTGTGTGAAGGATATGAACGGGGTGGGATGTAAACGGGTGGTGTGTGTGTGTGTGAAGGATGTGAACGGGGTGTGTGTGTGTGTGAAGGATATGAACGGGGGTGGGATGTAAACGGGTGGGGTGTGTGTGTGAAGGATGTGAACGGGGTGGGATGTAAACAGCTGGGGCGTGTGTGTGTGTGAAGGATGTGAACAGGGTGGGATGTAAACGGGTGGGGTGTGTGTGTGTATGAAGGATGTGAACGGGGTGGGATGTAAACGGGTGGGGTGTGTGTGTGAAGGATGTGAACGGGGGTGGGATGTAAACGGGTGGGGGTGTGTGTGTGTGAAGGATGTGAACGGGGTGGGATGTAAACGGGTGGGGTGTGTGTGTGTGAAGGATGTGAACGGGGTGGGATGTAAACGGGTGGGGTGTGTGTGTGTGAAGGATGTGAACGGGGTGGGATGTAAACGGGTGGGGGGTGTGTGTGTGTGAAGGATGTGAACGGGGTGGGATGTAAACGGGTGGGGTGTGTATGTGTGAATGATGTGAACGGGGTGGGATGTAAACGGGTGGGGGTGTGTGTGTGTGTCAGAAGGATGTGAACGGGGTGGGATGTAAACAGGTGGGGTGTGTGTGTGTGAAGGGTGTGAACGGGGTGAGATGTAAACGGGTGGGGTGTGTGTGTGTGAAGGATGTGAACGGAGTGGGATGTAAACGGGTGGGGGTGTGTGTGTGTGTGAAGGATGTGAACGGGGTGGGATGTAAACGGGTGGGGTGTGTGTATGTGTGAAGGATGTGAACGGGGTGGGAAGTAAACGTGTGGGGTGTGTGTGTGTGTGAAGGATGTGAACGGGGTGGGATGTAAATGGAGTGGGATGTGTGTGTGAAGGATGTGAACGGGCTGGGATGTAAACGGGTGGGGTGTGTGTGTGTGAAGGATGTGAACGGGGGTGGGATGTAAATGGAGTGGGTTGTGTGTCTGAAGGATGTGAACGGGGTGGGATGTAAACGGGTGGGGTGTGTGTGTGTGAAGGATGTGAACGGGGTGGGATGTAAACGGGTGGGGTGTGTGTGTGAAGGATGTGAACAGGGTGGGATGTAAACGGGTGGGGTGTGTGTGTGAAGGATGTGAACGGAGTGGGATGTAAACGGGTGGGGTGTGTGTGTGTGTGTGAAGGATGTGAACGGGGTGGGATGTAAACGGGTGGGGTGTGTGTGTGTGAAGGATGTGAACGGGGTGGGATGTAAACGGGTGGGGTGTGTGTGTGAAGGATGTGAACAGGGTGGGATGTAAACGGGTGGTGTGTGTGTGTATGAAGGATGTGAATGGGGTGGGATGTAAACAGGTGGGGTGTGTGTGTGTGAAGGATGTGAACGGGGTGGGATGTAAACGGGTGGGGTGTGTGTGTGAAGGATGTGAACGGGGGTGGGATGTAAACGGGTGGGGTTTGTGTGTCAGAAGGATGTGAACGGGGGTGGGATGTAAACGGGTGGGGTCTGTGTGTGTGTGAAGGATGTGAACGGGGTGGGATGTAAACAGCTGGGGGGTGTGTGTGTGTGAAGGATGTGAACAGGGTGGGATGTAAACGGGTGGGGTGTGTGTGTCAGAAGGATGTGAACGGGGTGGGATGTAAACGGGTGGGATGTGTGTGTGTGTGAATGATGTGAACGGGGTGGGTTGTAAACGGGTGGGGTGTGTGTGTGTGTGTGAAGGATGTAAACGGGGGTGGGATGTAAACGGGTGGTGTGTGTGTGTGTGTGAAGGATGTGAACGGGGTGGGATGTACACGGGTGGGGTGTGTGTGTGAAGGATGTGAACGGGGTGGGATGTAAACGGGTGGGGGTGTGTGGTGTGTGTGTGAAGGTTGTAAACGGGGTGGGATGTAAACGGGTGTGGTGTGTGTGTGTGAAGGATGTGAACGCGGTGGGATGTAAACGGGGTGTGGTGTGTGTGTGTGAAGGATGTGAACGGGGTGGGATGTAAACGGGTGGGGTGTGTGTGTGTGAAGGATGTGAACGGGGTGGGATGTAAACGGGTGTGGTGTGTGTGTGTGAAGGATGTGAACGGGGTGGGATGTAAACGGGTGGGGTGTGTGTGTGTGAAGGATGTGAACGGGGTGTGTGTGGGTGTGAAGGATGTGAACGGGGCGGGATGTAAACGGGTGGGGTGTGTGTGTGTGAAGGATGTGAACGGGGTGGGATGTAAACGGGTGGGGTGTGTGTGTGTGAAGGATGTGAACGGGGTGTGTGTGGGTGTGAAGGATGTGAACGTGGTGGGATGTAAAACGGGGTGGGGTGTGTGTGTGTGAAGGATGTGAACGGGGTGTGTGTGTGTGTGAAGGATGTGAACGGGGTGGGATGTAAACAGGTGGGGTGTGTGTGTGAAGGATGTGAACAGGGTAGGATGTAAACGGGTGGGGGTGTGTGTGTCAGAAGGATTGAACGGGGTGGGATGTAAACGGGTGGGGTGTGTGTGTGTGTGAAGGATGTGAACGGGGTGGGATGTAAACGGGTGGGGTGTCTATGTGAAGGATGTGAACGGGGTGGGATGTAAACGGGTGGGTTGTGTGTGTGAAGGATGTGAACGGGGTGGGATTTAAACGGGTGGGGTGTGTGTGTGAAGGACGTGAACGGGGTGGGATGTAAACGGGTGGGGTGTGTGTGTGAAGGATGTGAACGGGGTGGGATTTAAACGGGTGGGGTGTGTGTGTGAAGGATGTGAACGGGGTGGGATTTAAACGGGTGGGGTGTGTGTCAGAAGGATGTGAACGGGGTGGGATGTAAACGGGTGGGCTGTGTGTGTGTGTGAAGGATGTGAACGGGGTGGGATGTAAACAGCTGGGGGGTGTGTGTGTGTGAAGGATGTGAACGGGGTGGGATGTAAACGGGTGGGGTGTGTGTGTATGAAGGATGTGAACGGGGTGGGATGTAAACGGGTGGGGTGTGTGTGTATGAAGGATGTGAACGGGGTGGGATGTAAACGGGTGGGGTGTGTGTGTCAGAAGGATGTGAACGGGGTGGGATGTAAACGGGTGGGATGTGTGTGTGTGTGAATGATGTGAACGGGGTGGGTTGTAAACGGGTGGGGTGTGTGTGTGTGTGTGAAGGATGTAAACGGGGTGGGATGTAAACGGGTGGTGTGTGTGTGTGTGTGAAGGATGTGAACGGGGTGGGATGTAAACGGGTGGGGTGTGTGTGTGAAGGATGTAAACGGGGTGGGATGTAAACGGGTGGTGTGTCTATGTGAAGGATGTGAACGGGGTGGGATGTAAACGGGTGGGGTGTGTGTGTATGAAGGATGTGAACGGGGTGGGATGTAAACGGGTGGGGTGTGTGTGTGAAGGATGTGAACAGGGTGGGATGTAAACGGGTGGGGTGTGTGTGTCAGAAGGATGTGAACGGGGTGGGATGTAAACGGGTGGGATGTGTGTGTGTGTGAATGATGTGAACGGGGTGGGTTGTAAACGGGTGGGGTGTGTGTGTGTGTGTGAAGGATGTAAACGGGGGTGGGATGTAAACGGGTGGTGTGTGTGTGTGTGTGAAGGATGTGAACGGGGTGGGATGTAAACGGGTGGGGTGTGTGTGTGAAGGATGTAAACGGGGTGGGTTGTAAACGGGTGGGGTGTGTGTGTGAAGGATGTGAACGGGGTGGGATGTAAACGGGTGTGGTGTGTGTGTGTGAAGGATGTGAACGGGGTGGGATGTAAACGTGTGGGGTGTGTGTGTGTGAAGGATGTGAACGTGGTGGGATGTAAACGGGTGGGGTGTGTGTGTGTGAAGGATGTGAACGGGGTGGGATGTAAACGGGTGTGGTGTGTGTGTGTGAAGGATGTGAACGGGGTGGGATGTAAACGGGTGTGGTGTGTGTGTGTGAAGGATGTGAACGGGGTGTGTGTGTATGTGAAGGATGTGAACGGGGCGGGATGTAAACGGGTGGGGTGTGTGTGTGTGAAGGATGTGAACGGGGTGGGATGTAAACGGGTGGGGTGTGTGTGTGTGAAGGATGTGAACGGGGTGTGTGTGGGTGTGAAGGATGTGAACGTGGTGGGATGTAAACGGGTGGGGTGTGTGTGTGTGAAGGATGTGAACGGGGTGTGTGTGTGTGTGAAGGATGTGAACGGGGTGGGATGTAAACAGGTGGGGTGTGTGTGTGAAGGATGTGAACAGGGTGGGATGTAAACGGGTGGGGTGTGTGTGTCAGAAGGATGTGAACGGGGTGGGATGTAAACGGGTGGGGTGTGTGTGTGTGTGAAGGATGTGAACGGGGTGGGATGTAAACGGGTGGGGTGTCTATGTGAAGGATGTGAACGGGGTGGGATGTAAACGGGTGGGTTGTGTGTGTGAAGGATGTGAACGGGTGGTGGGATTTAAACGGGTGGGGTGTGTGTGTGAAGGACGTGAACGGGGTGGGATGTAAACGGGTGGGGTGTGTGTGTGAAGGATGTGAACGGGGTGGGATTTAAACGGGTGGGGTGTGTGTGTGAAGGATGTGAACGGGGTGGGATTTAAACGGGTGGGGTGTGTGTGTGAAGGACGTGAACGGGGTGGGATGAAAACGGGGTGGGGTGTGTGTGTAAAGGATGTGAACGGGGTGGGATGTAAACGGGGGTAGGGTGTGTGTGTAAAGGATGTGAACGGGGTGGGATGTAAACGGGTGGGGTGTGTGTGTGTGTGAAGGATGTGAACGGGGTGGGATGTAAACGGGTGGGGTGTGTGTGTGTGAAGGATGTGAATGGGTTGGGATGTAAACGGGTGGTGTGTGTGTGTGTGAAGGATGTGAACGGGGTGTCTGTGTGTGTGAAGGATGTGAACGGGTTGGGATGTAAACGGGTGGGGTGTGTGTGTGTGTGAAGGATGTGAATGGGTTGGGATGTAAACGGGTGGGGTGTGTGTGTGTGTGAAGGATGTGAACGGGTTGGGATGTAAACGGGTGGGGTGTGTGTGTGTGTGAAGGATGTGAACGGGGTGGGATGTAAACAGGTGGGGTGTGTGTGTGTGAAGGATGTGAACGGGGTGTGTGTGTGTGTGAAGGATGTGAACGGGGTGGGATGTAAACGGGTGGGGTGTGTGTATGAAGGATGTGAGTGGGGTGGGCTGTAAACGGATGCGGTGTGTGTGTGTGAAGGATGTGAACGGGGTGAGATGTAAACGGGTGGGGTGTGTGTGTGTGAAGGATGTGAACGGAGTGGGATGTAAACGGGTGGGGTGTGTGTGTGTGTGAAGGATGTGAACGGGGTGGGATGTAAACGGGTGGGGTGTGTGTATGTGTGAAGGATGTGAACGGGGTGGGAAGTAAACGTGTGGGGTGTGTGTGTGTGTGAAGGATGTGAACGGGGTGGGATGTAAATGGAGTGGGTTGTGTGTGTGAAGGATGTGAACGGGGTGTGATGTAAATGGGTGGGGTGTGTGTGTGTGAAGGATGTGAACGGGGTGGGATGTAAACGGGTGGGGTGTGTGTGTGAAGGATGTGAACAGGGTGGGATGTAAACGGGTGGGGTGTGTGTGTGAAGGATGTGAACGGAGTGGGATGTAAACGGGTGGGGTGTGTGTGTGAAGGATGTGAACAGGGTGGGATGTAAACGGGTGGTGTGTGTGTGTATGAAGGATGTGAATGGGGTGGGATGTAAACAGGTGGGGTGTGTGTGTGTGAAGGATGTGAACGGGGTGGGATGTAAACGGGTGGGGTGTGTGTGTGAAGGATGTGAACGGGGTGGGATGTAAACGGGTGGGGTGTGTGTGTCAGAAGGATGTGAACGGGGTGGGATGTAAACGGGTGGGGTGTGTGTGTGTGAAGGATGTGAACGGGGTGGGATGTAAACGGGTGGGGTGTGTGTGTGAAGGATGTGAACGGGGTGGGATGTAAACGGGTTGGGTGTGTGTGTCAGAAGGATGTGAACGGGGTGGGATGTAAACGGGTGGGGTGTGTGTGTGAAGGATGTGAACGGGGTGGGATGTAAACGGGTGGGGTGTGTGTGTGAAGGATGTGAACGGGGTGGGATGTAAACGGGTGGGGTGTGTGTGTGTGAAGGATGTGAACGGGGTGGGATGTAAACGGGTGGGGTGTGTGTGTGAAGGATGTGAACAGGGTGGGATGTAAACGGGTGGTGTGTGTGTGTATGAAGGATGTGAATGGGGTGGGATGTAAACAGGTGGGGTGTGTGTGTGTGAAGGATGTGAACGGGGTGGGATGTAAACGGGTGGGGTGTGTGTGTGAAGGATGTGAACGGGGTGGGATGTAAACGGGTGGGGTGTCTGTGTCAGAAGGATGTGAACGGGGTGGGATGTAAATGGGTGGGGTGTGTGTGTGTGTGAAGGATGTGAACGGGGTGGGATGTAAACAGCTGGGGGGTGTGTGTGTGTGAAGGATGTGAACAGGGTGGGATGTAAACGGGTGGGGTGTGTGTGTCAGAAGGATGTGAACGGGGTGGGATGTAAACGGGTGGGGTGTGTGTGTGAAGGATGTAAACGGGGTGGGATGTAAACGGGTGGAGTGTGTGTGTGTGTGTGAAGGTTGTGAACGGGGTGGGATGTAAACGGGTGGGGTGTGTGTGTGTGTGTGAAGGTTGTAAACGGGGTGGGATGTAAACGGGTGTGGTGTGTGTGTGTGAAGGATGTGAACGGGGTGGGATGTAAACGGGTGGGGTGTGTGTGTGTGAAGGATGTGAACGGAGTGGGATGTAAACGGGTGTGGTGTGTGTGTGTGAAGGATGTGAACGGGGTGGGATGTAAACGGGTGGGGTGTGTGTGTGTGTGTGAAGGATGTGAACGTGGTGGGATGTAAACGGGTGGGGTGTGTGTGTGTGAAGGATGTGAACGGGGTGGGATGTAAACGGGTGTGGTGTGTTTGTGTGAAGGATGTGAACGGGGTGGGATGTAAACGGGTGTGGTGTGTGTGTGTGAAGGATGTGAACGGGGTGTGTGTGTATGTGAAGGATTTGAACGGGGCGGGATGTAAACGGGTGGGGTGTGTGTGTGTGAAGGATGTGAACGGGGTGGGATGTAAACGGGTGGGGTGTGTGTGTGTGAAGGATGTGAACGGGGTGTGTGTGGGTGTGAAGGATGTGAACGTGGTGGGATGTAAACGGGTGGGGTGTGTGTGTGTGAAGGATGTGAACGGGGTGTGTGTGTGTGTGAAGGATGTGAACGGGGTGGGATGTAAACAGGTGGGGTGTGTGTGTGAAGGATGTGAACAGGGTGGGATGTAAACTGGTGGGGTGTGTGTGTGTGTGAAGGATGTGAACGGGGTGGGATGTAAACGGGTGGAGTGTGTGTGTGTATGAAGGATGTGAACGGGGTGGGATGTAAACGGGTGGGGTGTGTGTGTGTGTGAAGGATGTGAACGGGTTGGGATGTAAACGGGTGGGGTGTGTGTGTCAGAAGGATGTGAACGGGGTGGGATGTAAACGGGTGGGGTGTGTGTGTGAAGGATGTGAACGGGGTGGGATTTAAACGGGTGGGGTGTGTGTGTGAAGGACGTGAACGGGGTGGGATGTAAACGGGTGGGGTGTGTGTGTGAAGGATATGAACGGGGTGGGATTTAAACGGGTGGTGTGTGTGTGTGAAGGATGTGAACGGGGTGGGATTTAAACGGGTGGGGTGTGTGTGTGAAGGACGTGAACGGGGTGGGATGAAAACGGGGTGGGGTGTGTGTGTAAAGGATGTGAATGGGGTGGGATGTAAACGGGTGGGGTGTGAGTGTGTTTGAAGGATGTGAACGGGGTGGGATGTAAACGGGTGGGGTGTGTGTGTGTGAAGGATGTGAATGGGTTGGGATGTAAACGGGTGGTGTGTGTGTGTGTGAAGGATGTGAACGGGGTGTCTGTGTGTGTGAAGGATGTGAACGGGTTGGGATGTAAACGGGTGGGGTGTGTGTGTGTGTGAAGGATGTGAATGGGTTGGGATGTAAACGGGTGGGGTGTGTGTGTGTGAAGGATGTGAACGGGTTGGGATGTAAACGGGTGGTGTGTGTGTGTGTTTGAAGGATGTGAACGGGGTGGGATGTAAATGGGTGGGGTATGTGTGTGTGAAGGATGTGAACGGGTTGGGATGTAAACGGGTAGGGTGTGTGTGTGCGAAGGATGTGAACGGGGTGTGTGTGTGTGTGAAGGATGTGAACGGGTTGGGATGTAAACGGGTGTGGTGTGTGTGTGTGTGAAGGATGTGAACGGGGTGGGATGTAAACGGGTGGGGTGTGTGTGTGTGTGAAGGATGTGAACGGGGTGGGATGTAAACGGGTGGGGTGTGTGTGTGTGAAGGATGTGAACGGGGTGTGTGTGTGTGTGAAGGATGTGAACGGGGTGGGATGTAAACTGGTGGGGTGTGTGTGTCAGAAGGATGTGAACGGGGTGGGATGTAAACGGGTGGGGTGTGTGTGTGTGTGAAGGATGTGAACGGAGTGGGATGTAAACGGGTGGGGTGTGTGTGTGTGAAGGATGTGAACGGGGTGGGATGTAAACGGGTGGGGTGTGTGTGTGTGTGAAGGATGTGAACGGGGTGGGATGTAAACGTGTGGGGTGTGTGTGTGAAGGATGTGAACAGGGTGGGATGTAAACGGGTGGGGTGTGTGTGTCAGAAGGATGTGAACGGGGTGGGATGTAAACGGGTGGGGTGTGTGTGTGTGTGAAGGATGTGAACGGGGTGGGATGTAAACGGGTGGGGTGTGTGTGTGTGAAGGATTTGAACGGGGTGGGTTGTAAACGGGTGGGGTGTGTGTGTGTGAAGGATGTGAACAGGGTGGGATGTAAACGGGTGGGGTGTGTGTGTCTATGTGAAGGATGTGAACGGGGTGGGATGTAAACGGGTGGGGTGTGTGTGTGTGTGAAGGATGTGAACGGGGTGGGATGTAAACGGGTGGTGTGTGTGTGTGTGAAGGATGTGAACGGGTTGGGATGTAAACGGGTGGTGTGTGTGTGTGTGAAGGATGTGAACGGGGTGTCTGTGTGTGTGAAGGATGTGAACGGGTTGGGATGTAAACGGGTGGGGTGTGTGTGTGTGTGAAGGATGTGAACGGGTTGGGATGTAAACGGGTGGGGTGTGTGTGTGTGTGAAGGATGTGAACGGGTTGGGATGTAAACGGGTGGGGTGTGTGTGTGTGTGAAGGATGTGAACGGGGTGGGATGTAAACGGGTGGGGTGTGTGTGTGTGAAGGATGTGAACGGGGTGGGATGTAAACGTGTGGGGTGTGTGTGTGAAGGATGTGAACAGGGTGGGATGTAAACGGGTGGGGTGTGTGTGTGTGAAGGATGTGAACGGGGTGGGATGTAAACGGGTGGGGTGTGTGTGTGAAGGATGTGAACGGGGTGGGATGTAAACGGGTGGGGTGTGTATGTGTGAATGATGTGAACGGGGTGGGATGTAAACGGGTGGGGTGTGTGTGTGTGTCAGAAGGATGTGAACGGGGTGGGATGTAAACAGGTGGGGTGTGTGTGTGTGAAGGATGTGAACGGGGTGTGTGTGTGTGTGAAGGATGTGAACGGGGTGGGATGTAAACAGCTGGGGGGTGTGTGTGTGAAGGATGTGAACGGGGTGGGTTGCAATCGGGTGGGGTGTGTGTGTGTGAAGGATGTGAACGGGGTGGGATGTAAACGGGTGGGGTGTGTCTATGTGAAGGATGTGAACGGGGTGGGATGTAAACGGGTGGGGTGTGTGTGTGAAGGATGTGAACGGAGTGGGATGTAAACGGGTGGGGTGTGTGTGTGTGTGAAGGATGTGAACGGGGTGGGATGTAAACGGGTGGGGTGTGTGTGTGTGAAGGATGTGAACGGGGTGGGATGTAAACGGGTGGGGTGTGTGTGTGAAGGATGTGAACAGGGTGGGATGTAAACGGGTGGGGTGTGTGTGTGTGAAGGATGTGAACAGGGTGGGATGTAAACGGGTGGGGTGTGTGTGTGAAGGATGTGAACGGGGTGGGATGTAAACGGGTGGGGTGTGTGTGTGAAGGATGTGAACGGGGTGGGATGTAAACGGGTGGGGTGTGTGTGTGAAGGATGTGAACGGGGTGGGATGTAAACGGGTGTGGTGTGTGTGTGTGTGAAGGATGTGAACGGGGTGGGATGTAAACAGCTGGGGGGTGTGTGTGTGTGAAGGATGTGAACAGGGTGGGATGTAAACGGGTGGGGTGTGTGTGTCAGAAGGATGTGAACGGGGTGGGATGTAAACGGGTGGGGTGTGTGTGTGTGTGAAGGATGTGAACGGGGTGGGATGTAAACAGCTGGGGGGTGTGTGTGTGTGAAGGATGTGAACAGGGTGGGATGTAAACGGGTGGGGTGTGTGTGTCAGAAGGATGTGAACGGGGTGGGATGTAAACGGGTGGGATGTGTGTGTGTGTGAATGATGTGAACGGGGTGGGTTGTAAACGGGTGGGGTGTGTGTGTGTGTGTGAAGGATGTAAACGGGGTGGGATGTAAACGGGTGGTGTGTGTGTGTGTGTGAAGGATGTGAACGGGGTGGGATGTAAACGGGTGGGGTGTGTGTGTGAAGGATGTAAACGGGGTGGGATGTAAACGGGTGGGGTGTGTGTGTGAAGGATGTGAACGGGGTGGGATGTAAACGGGTGGGGTGTGTGTGTGAAGGATGTGAACGGGGTGGGATGTAAACGGGTGGGGTGTGTGTGTGAAGGATGTAAACGGGGTGGGATGTAAACAGGTGGAGTGTGTGTGTGTGTGAAGGATGTGAACGGGGTGGGATGTAAACGGGTGGGGTGTGTGTGTGTGTGTGAAGGTTGTAAACGGGGTGGGATGTAAACGGGTGTGGTGTGTGTGTGTGAAGGATGTGAACGGGGTGGGATGTAAACGGGTGTGGTGTGTGTGTGAAGGATGTGAACGGGGTGGGAAGTAAACGGGTGGGGTGTGTGTGTGTGAAGGATGTGAACGGGGTGGGATGTAAACGGGTGTGGTGTGTGTGTGTGAAGGATGTGAACGGGGTGGGATGTAAACGGGTGGGGTGTGTGTGTGTATGTGAAGGATGTGAACGGGGTGGGATGTAAACGGGTGGGGTGTCTATGTGAAGGATGTGAACGGGGTGGGATGTAAACGGGTGGGGTGTGTGTGTGAAGGATGTGAACGGGGTGGGATTTAAACGGGTGGGGTGTGTGTGTGAAGGACGTGAACGGGGTGGGATGTAAACGGGTGGGGTGTGTGTGTGAAGGATGTGAACGGGGTGGGATTTAAACGGGTGGGGTGTGTGTGTGAAGGACGTGAACGGGGTGGGATGAAAACGGGGTGGGGTGTGTGTGTAAAGGATGTGAACGGGGTGGGATGTAAACGGGGTGGGGTGTGTGTGTAAAGGATGTGAACGGGGTGGGATGTAAACGGGTGGGGTGTGTGTGTGTGTGAAGGATGTGAACGGGGTGGGATGTAAACGGGTGGGGTGTGTGTGTGTGAAGGATGTGAATGGGTTGGGATGTAAACGGGTGGTGTGTGTGTGTGTGAAGGATGTGAACGGGGTGTCTGTGTGTGTGAAGGATGTGAACGGGTTGGGATGTAAACGGGTGGGGTGTGTGTGTGTGTGAAGGATGTGAATGGGTTGGGATGTAAACGGGTGGGGTGTGTGTGTGTGTGAAGGATGTGAACTGGTTGGGATGTAAACGGGTGGGGTGTGTGTGTGTGTGAAGGATGTGAACGGGGTGGGATGTAAACGGGTGGGGTGTGTGTGTGTGAAGGATGTGAACGGGTTGGGATGTAAACGGGTAGGGTGTGTGTGTGTGAAGGATGTGAACGGGGTGTGTGTGTGTGTGAAGGATGTGAACGGGTTGGGATGTAAACGGGTGTGGTGTGTGTGTGTGTGAAGGATGTGAACGGGGTGGGATGTAAACGGGTGGGGTGTGTGTGTGTGTGAAGGATGTGAACGGGGTGGGATGTAAACGGGTGGGGTGTGTGTGTGTGAAGGGTGTGAACGGGGTGTGTGTGTGTGTGAAGGATGTGAACGGGGTGGGCTGTAAACGGGTGGGGTGTGTGTGTGTGTGAAGGATGTGAACGGGGTGGGATGTAAACGGGTGGGGTGTGTGTGTTTGAAGGATGTGAACGGGTTGGGATGTAAACGGGTGGGGTGTCTATGTGAAGGATGTGAACGGGTTGGGATGTAAACGGGTAGGGTGTGTGTGTGTGAAGGATGTGAACGGGGTGTGTGTGTGTGTGAAGGATGTGAACGGGGTGGGATGTAAACGGGTGGGGTGTGTGTGTGTGAAGGATGTGAACGGGGTGGGATGTAAACGGGTGGGGTGTGTGTGTGTGAAGGATGTGAACGGGGTGGGATGTAAACGGGTGGGGTGTGTGTGTGTGAAGGATGTGAACGGGGTGGGATGTAAACGGGTGGGGTGTGTGTGTGTGTGAAGGATGTGAACGGGGTGGGATGTAAACGGGTGGGGTGTGTGTGTGTGTGAAGGATGTGAACGGGGTGGGATGTAAACGTGTGGGGTGTGTGTGTGAAGGATGTGAACAGGGTGGGATGTAAACGTGTGGGGTGTGTGTGTCAGAAGGATGTGAACGGGGTGGGATGTAAACGGGTGGGGTGTGTGTGTGTGTGAAGGATGTGAACGGGGTGGGATGTAAACGGGTGGGGTGTGTGTGTGTGAAGGATTTGAACGGGGTGGGTTGTAAACGGGTGGGGTGTGTGTGTGTGAAGGATGTGAACAGGGTAGGATGTAAACGGGTGGGGTGTGTGTGTCTATGTGAAGGATGTGAACGGGGTGGGATGTAAACGGGTGGGGTGTGTGTGTGTGTGAAGGATGTGAACGGGGTGGGATGTAAACGGGTGGGGTGTGTGTGTGTGAAGGATGTGAACGGGTTGGGATGTAAACGGGTGGTGTGTGTGTGTGTGAAGGATGTGAACGGGGTGTCTGTGTGTGTGAAGGATGTGAACGGGTTGGGATGTAAACGGGTGGGGTGTGTGTGTGAGTGAAGGATGTGAACGGGTTGGGATGTAAACGGGTGGGGTGTGTGTGTGTGAAGGATGTGAACGGGTTGGGATGTAAACGGGTGGGGTGTGTGTGTGTGTGAAGGATGTGAACGGGGTGGGATGTAAACGGGTGGGGTGTGTGTGTGTGTGAAGGATGTGAACGGGGTGGGATGTAAACGGGTGGGGTGTGTGTGTGAAGGATGTGAACAGGGTGGGATGTAAACGGGTGGGGTGTGTGTGTCAGAAGGATGTGAACGGGGTGGGATGTAAACGGGTGGGGTGTGTGTGTGTGTGAAGGATGTGAACGGGGTGGGATGTAAACGGGTGGGGTGTGTGTGTGTGAAGGATTTGAACGGGGTGGGTTGTAAACGGGTGGGGTGTGTGTGTGAAGGATGTGAACGGGTTGGGATGTAAACGGGTGGGGTGTCTATGTGAAGGATGTGAACGGGTTGGGATGTAAACGGGTAGGGTGTGTGTGTGTGAAGGATGTGAACGGGGTGTGTGTGTGTGTGAAGGATGTGAACGGGGTGGGATGTAAACGGGTGGGGTGTGTGTGTCAGAAGGATGTGAACGGGGTGGGATGTAAACGGGTGGGGTGTGTGTGTGTGTGAAGGATGTGAACGGGGTGGGATGTAAACGGGTGTGGTGTGTGTGTGTGAAGGATGTGAACGGGGTGTCTGTGTGTGTGAAGGATGTGAACGGGTTGGGATGTAAACGGGTGGGGTGTGTGTGTGTGTGAAGGATGTGAACGGGTTGGGATGTAAACGGGTGGGGTGTGTGTGTGTATGAAGGATGTGAACGGGTTGGGATGTAAACGGGTGGGGTGTGTGTGTGTGTGAAGGATGTGAACGGGGTGGGATGTAAACGGGTGGGGTGTGTGTGTGTGTGAAGGATGTGAACGGGGTGGGATGTAAACGGGTGGGGTGTGTGTGTGTGAAGGATGTGAACGGGTTGGGATGTAAACGGGTGGGGTGTCTATGTGAAGGATGTGAACGGGTTGGGATGTAAACGGGTAGGGTGTGTGTGTGTGAAGGATGTGAACGGGGTGTGTGTGTGTGTGAAGGATGTGAACGGGGTGGGATGTAAACGGGTGGGGTGTGTGTGTCAGAAGGATGTGAACGGGGTGGGATGTAAACGGGTGGGGTGTGTGTGTGTGAAGGATGTGAACGGGGTGGGATGTAAACGGGTGGGGTGTGTGTGTGTGAAGGATGTGAACGGGGTGGGATGTAAACGGGTGGTGTGTGTGTGTGTGAAGGATGTGAACGGGGTGGGATGTAAACGGGTGGGGTGTGTGTGTGTGAAGGATGTGAACGGGGTGGGATGTAAACGGGTGGGGTGTGTGTGTGTGTGAAGGATGTGAACGGGGTGGGATGTAAACGTGTGGGGGTGTGTGTGTGAAGGATGTGAACAGGGTGGGATGTAAACGGGTGGGGTGTGTGTGTCAGAAGGATGTGAACGGGGTGGGATGTAAACGGGTGGGGTGTGTGTGTGTGTGAAGGATGTGAACGGGGTGGGATGTAAACGGGTGGGGTGTGTGTGTGTGAAGGATTTGAACGGGGTGGGTTGTAAACGGGTGGGGTGTGTGTGTGTGAAGGATGTGAACAGGGTGGGATGTAAACGGGTGGGGTGTGTGTGTCTATGTGAAGGATGTGAACGGGGTGGGATGTAAACGGGTGGGGTGTGTGTGTGTGTGAAGGATGTGAACGGGGTGGGATGTAAACGGGTGGGGTGTGTGTGTGTGAAGGATGTGAACGGGTTGGGATGTAAACGGGTGGTGTGTGTGTGTGTGAAGGATGTGAACAGGGTGGGATGTAAACGGGTGGGGTGTGTGTGTCTATGTGAAGGATGTGAACGGGGTGGGATGTAAACGGGTGGGGTGTGTGTGTGTGTGAAGGATGTGAACGGGGTGGGATGTAAACGGGTGGGGTGTGTGTGTGTGAAGGATGTGAACGGGTTGGGATGTAAACGGGTGGTGTGTGTGTGTGTGAAGGATGTGAACGGGGTGTCTGTGTGTGTGAAGGATGTGAACGGGTTGGGATGTAAACGGGTGGGGTGTGTGTGTGTGTGAAGGATGTGAACGGGTTGGGATGTAAACGGGTGGGGTGTGTGTGTGTGAAGGATGTGAACGGGTTGGGATGTAAACGGGTGGGGTGTGTGTGTGTGTGAAGGATGTGAACGGGGTGGGATGTAAACGGGTGGGGTGTGTGTGTGTGTGAAGGATGTGAACGGGGTGGGATGTAAACGGGTGGGGTGTGTGTGTGAAGGATCTGAACGGGGTGGGATGTAAACGGGTGGGGTGTGTGTGTGTGAAGGATGTGAACGGGGTGGGATGTAAACGGGTGGGGTGTGTATGTGTGAAGGATGTGAACAGGGTGGGATGTAAACGGGTGGGGTGTGTGTGTCAGAAGGATGTGAACGGGGTGGGATGTAAACGGGTGGGGTGTGTGTGTGTGTGAAGGATGTGAACGGGGTGGGATGTAAACGGGTGGGGTGTGTGTGTGTGAAGGATTTGAACGGGGTGGGTTGTAAACGGGTGGGGTGTGTGTGTGAAGGATGTGAACGGGTTGGGATGTAAACGGGTGGGGTGTCTATGTGAAGGATGTGAACGGGTTGGGATGTAAACGGGTAGGGTGTGTGTGTGTGAAGGATGTGAACGGGGTGTGTGTGTGTGTGAAGGATGTGAACGGGGTGGGATGTAAACGGGTGGGGTGTGTGTGTCAGAAGGATGTGAACGGGGTGGGATGTAAACGGGTGGGGTGTGTGTGTGTGTGAAGGATGTGAACGGGGTGGGATGTAAACGGGTGTGGTGTGTGTGTGTGTGAAGGATGTGAACGGGGTGGGATGTTAACGGGTGGGGTGTGTGTGTGTGAAGGATGTGAACGGGGTGGGATGTAAACGGGTGGGGTGTGTGTGTGTGTGAAGGATGTGAACGGGGTGGGATGTAAACGTGTGGGGTGTGTGTGTGAAGGATGTGAACAGGGTGGGATGTAAACGGGTGGGGTGTGTGTGTCAGAAGGATGTGAACGGGGTGGGATGTAAACGGGTGGGGTGTGTGTGTGTGTGAAGGATGTGAACGGGGTGGGATGTAAACGGGTGGGGTGTGTGTGTGTGAAGGATTTGAACGGGGTGGGTTGTAAACGGGTGGGGTGTGTGTGTGTGAAGGATGTGAACAGGGTGGGATGTAAACGGGTGGGGTGTGTGTGTCTATGTGAAGGATGTGAACGGGGTGGGATGTAAACGGGTGGGGTGTGTGTGTGTGTGAAGGATGTGAATGGGGTGGTATGTAAACGGGTGGGGTGTGTGTGTGTGTGAAGGATGTGAACGGGGTGTCTGTGTGTGTGAAGGATGTGAACGGGTTGGGATGTAAACGGGTGGGGTGTGTGTGTGTGTGAAGGATGTGAACGGGTTGGGATGTAAACGGGTGGGGTGTGTGTGTGTGTGAAGGATGTGAACGGGTTGGGATGTAAACGGGTGGGGTGTGTGTGTGTGAAGGATGTGAACGGGGTGGGATGTAAATGGGTGGGGTGTGTGTGTGTGTGAAGGATGTGAACGGGGTGGGATGTAAACGGGTGGGGTGTGTGTGTGTGAAGGATGTGAACAGGGTGGGATGTAAATGGGTGGGGTGTGTGTGTGTGTGAAGGATGTGAACGGGGTGGGATGTAAACGGGTGGGGTGTGTGTGTGTGAAGGATGTGAACGGGTTGCATGTAAACGGGTAGGGTGTGTGTGTGTGAAGGATGTGAACGGGGTGGGATGTAAACGTGTGGGGTGTGTGTGTGAAGGATGTGAACAGGGTGGGATGTAAACGGGTGGGGTGTGTGTGTCAGAAGGATGTGAACGGGGTGGGATGTAAACGGGTGGGATGTGTGTGTGAAGGATGTGAACAGGGTGGGATGTAAACGGGTGGGGTGTGTGTGTGTATGAAGGATGTGAACGGGGTGGGATGTAAACGGGTGGGGTGTGTGTGTGTGAAGGATTTGAACGGGGTGGGTTGTAAACGGGTGGGGCGTGTGTGTGTGAAGGATTTGAACGGGGTGGGATGTAAACGGGTGGGGTGTGTGTGTGTGTGAAGGATGTGAACAGGGTGGGATGTAAACGGGTGGGGTGTGTGTGTCTATGTGAAGGATGTGAACGGGGTGGGATGTAAACGGGTGGGGTGTGTGTGTGTGTGATGGATGTGAACGGGGTGGGATGTAAACGGGTGGGGTGTGTGTGTGTGAAGGATGTGAACGGGTTGGGATGTAAACGGGTGGTGTGTGTGTGTGTGAAGGATGTGAACGGGGTGTCTGTGTGTGTGTAGGATGTGAACGGGTTGGGATGTAAACGGGTGGGGTGTGTGTGTGTGTGAAGGATGTGAACGGGTTGGGATGTAAACGGGTGGGGTGTGTGTGTGTGTGAAGGATGTGAACGGGTTGGGATGTAAACGGGTGGGGTGTGTGTGTGTGTGAAGGATGTGAACGGGGTGGGATGTAAACGGGTGGGGTGTGTGTGTGTGTGAAGGATGTGAACGGGGTGGGATGTAAACGGGTGGGGTGTGTGTGTGTGTGAAGGATGTGAACGGGTTGGGAAGTAAACGGGTGGGGTGTGTGTGTGTGTGAAGGATGTGAACGGGTTGGGATGTAAACGGGTAGGGTGTGTGTGTGTGAAGGATGTGAACGGGGTGGGATGTAAACGGGTGGGGTGTGTGTGTGTGAAGGATGTGAACGGGGTGGGATGTAAACGGGTGGGGTGTGTGTGTCAGAAGGATGTGAACGGGGTGTGTGTGTGTGTGAAGGATGTGAACGGGTTGGGATGTAAACGGGTGTGGTGTGTGTGTGTGTGAAGGATGTGAACGGGGTGGGATGTAAACGGGTGGGGTGTGTGTGTGTGTGAAGGATGTGAACGGGGTGGGATGTAAACGGGTGGGGTGTGTGTGTGTGAAGGATGTGAACGGGGTGTGTGTGTGTGTGAAGGATGTGAACAGGGTGGGATGTAAACGGGTGGGGTGTGTGTGTGTGTGAAGGATGTGAACGGGGTGGGATGTAAACGGGTGGGGTGTGTGTGTGTGAAGGATGTGAACGGGGTGGGATGTAAACGGGTGGGGTGTGTGTGTGTGAAGGATGTGAACGGGTTGGGATGTAAACGGGTGGGGTGTCTATGTGAAGGATGTGAACGGGTTGGGATGTAAACGGGTAGGGTGTGTGTGTGTGAAGGATGTGAACTGGGTGTGTGTGTGTGTGAAGGATGTGAACGGGGTGGGATGTAAACAGGTGGGGTGTGTGTGTCAGAAGGATGTGAACGGGGTGGGATGTAAACGGGTGGGGTGTGTGTGTGTGAAGGATGTGAACGGGGTGGGATGTAAACGGGTGGGGTGTGTGTGTCAGAAGGATGTGAACGGGGTGGGATGTAAACGGGTGGGGTGTGTGTGTGAAGGATGTGAACGGGGTGGGATGTAAACGGGTGGGGTGTGTGTGTCAGAAGGATGTGAACGGGGTGGGATGTAAATGGGTGGTGTGTGTGTGTGTGAAGGATGTGAACGGGGTGGGATGTAAACGGGTGGGGTGTGTGTGTCAGAAGGATGTGAACGGGGTGGGATGTAAATGGGTGGTGTGTGTGTGTGTGAAGGATGTGAACGGGGTGGGATGTAAACGGGTGGGGTGTGTGTGTGAAGGATGTGAACGGGGTGGGATGTAAACGGGTGGGGTGTGTGTGTCAGAAGGATGTGAACGGGGTGGGATGTAAATGGGTGGTGTGTGTGTGTGTGAAGGATGTGAACGGGGTGGGATGTAAACGGGTGGGGTGTGTGTGTGAAGGATGTGAACGGGGTGGGATGTAAACGGGTGGGGTGTGTGTGTCAGAAGGATGTGAACGGGGTGGGATGTAAATGGGTGGTGTGTGTGTGTGTGAAGGATGTGAACGGGGTGGGATGTAAACGGGTGGGGTGTGTGTGTCAGAAGGATGTGAACGGGGTGGGATGTAAACGGGTGGGGTGTGTGTGTGTGTGAAGGATGTGAACGGGGTGGGATGTAAACGGGTGGGGTGTGTGTGTGTGAAGGATTTGAACGGGGTGGGTTGTAAACGGGTGGGGTGTGTGTGTGTGAAGGATGTGAACAGGGTGGGATGTAAACGGGTGGGGTGTGTGTGTCTATGTGAAGGATGTGAACGGGGTGGGATGTAAACGGGTGGGGTGTGTGTGTGTGTGAAGGATGTGAACGGGGTGGGATGTAAACGGGTGGGGTGTGTGTGTGTGAATGATGTGAACGGGGTGGGATGTAAACGGGTGGGGTGTGTGTGTGAAGGATGTGAACGGGGTGGGATGTAAACGGGTGGGGTGTGTGTGTGTGAAGGATGTGAACGGGGTGGGATGTAAACGGGTGGGGTGTGTGTGTGAAGGATGTGAACGGGGTGGGATGTAAACGGGTGGGGTGTGTGTGTGTGAATGATGTGAACGGGGTGGGATGTAAACGGGTGGGGTGTGTGTGTGTGAAGGATGTGAACGGGGTGGGATGTAAACGGGTGGGGTGTGTGTGTGAAGGATGTGAACGGGGTGGGGGGTGTGTATGTGAAGGATGTGAACGGGGTGGGATGTAAACGGGTGGGGTGTGTGTGTGTGTGAAGGATGTGAACGGGGTGGGATGTAAACGGGGTGGGGGATGTGTATGTGAAGGATGTGAACGGGGTGAGGTGTAAATGGGTGGGTTGGGTGTGTGTGTGTGAAGGATGTGAACGGGGTGGGATGTAAACGGGGTGGGGGATGTTTATGTGAAGGATGTGGACGACGTGAGGTGTTTATTCTCTCTGCCATCCTATGGTGCAATAATCCCCAGCTCAGTTTTCCACTCTCTAAGGGCACGTGTGGATTTAACTAATAATCTGGTGGTTTTTCTCGATTTGTGTTAGTGCCAGCACACACACTGCCCAAGAAGCTCTCACTTCATGAATTCCAGGTGCTATATCACTGCCTTACTCTGATCCCAGGTATAAAATGTTCAGCAAATAGATTGGCAAGGTGCACAGGGGAGCATTTGCAATGACAATTAATGGAAGGTACGTTTTCGACTGTATCAATTACTGGTCATGTAAAGTAATGAGAAACAAAGGGAAACAGAATCATGCCTTTCAGCCATAAGACCATAAAGCATAGGAGCCAAATTAGGCCATTCAGCCCATTGAGTCTGCTCTCCCATTCTATCATGCCTTTTCCCTGTCACCTCTCACGCCCTGACTAATCACGACTAATCAGGTAGATCCCCTCATTCTCCTCCTTCCACTGAGAAAAGGCCAGGCCAGAACCATCAAATGCTATTCATACATTAACCCTTACATTCCCATGAACCTTGCCTGGACCCTCTCAGTTGTGTACTTAATATTTAAGGAATAGTTGAGAAATCTTATTTATATACATATAGGTTTATTAAGCATTCCTGTTTGTTTAATTAATTAATTATGGGTTGTCTGTAAAAATACATTAATTGCATATGTCATCACCCTATCACATAAGTGCGGTAAATTCAAAGTTACATCTGCTTTTCGAACTCCCATGTCTTCCTTTGAACTAGTATAATGTCTTGAAGTTACAAAACATAACATTGGTGAGGAGGTATTTCTACAATGAACCCAACATGCTTGTTAAAAAAGCAGGTAGACATTCGAAATAAAACACAGCGACCTCTGGTTGAGTTACAGAAAGCATGCGTTCTAAGGAAGGGAAGACACAATCTTTTTAAAAAAGATGTAAAAATTAAAGAATTCTGAGTTCATAAAGAGTGAGTACTGGGTGATAATAATCACTTAAAAATCAGAAATGGCTGGATACATAGGAAAGATTGGCCAGTTTGATTACACATTGGGTAATTGGCTGTTGTACACTGAGCTATTAGAACAATATTTTGGAGAAAATGAAATAACCAACAAGAAGCAGGTTTAAAGGTATGCAGTTTGCTTTGAAGTTTGACTGCTCAACCAAACCAACAAAAGTGAACTTTGGTGATATTGTCAAATTAATGCAAGAACATTTAGAACCAAAGTCAATATTGATTGCCAAATATTTTTATGTTCATAAGCAGAACCAAAATGAAGGGGGGGGGTCCAGTTCAGTACACGTGACTGAATTGAAGAGATTGTCTGAGATAATGGGCTCAATGATGCACTAAGATATCACGTAGTTTGTGGAATCGGAAAAAAACTCATTCAAAAATTATTCCTAATAGAAGCACAACTTACATTCAGAACAGCAGCTGAAAACACTGTTTAAATGGAAACCACAGACAGAGATGCAACTGAGTTTCAGTCAGGAACGAACATGCCTGTGAACAAAATTGCAGCAAACAAACAGACACCAGCCTGGCCAAACAAGTTGTGCTATCATTGTGTCAGGAGCTCACATACATCACACAAGTGCAGTTTTAAAGGTGAAACTTGCAGAAAATGTAACTAAGTAGGACACATACAAAGAACATGTCAGGCAGAGGAAAATAAATGAATTGCACAGAGAAGAGAAAAGTATAAATGTTCACGTTGCAGTTTCAAAAAGAACACTAATCTGCATGTTGTTGATGAAAAATCTGATAATGATGAGAGTGACACAGGACTGTGTAGCCTTGAGATTTACTGTGTGAAAACTGAGAGGAGACAAGCAATATGACTTACACCAGAAGTGTAAGTGCAAATTAGTTAAAATAGAATTGGACGTTGTTCAGCTGTTTCAGTCATTCTACAAAATGAGTTTAAATGGCATTTCAAAGATACTAAACTGGATCCTGCAGATACCCAACTGGAGAATACTGGAGAATAGGTAACTCTTATGGGAAATGACATTCATAACAATCAACAAGCCACATTGAACTTGTATGTGGTAAAAACAGGAGGACCAGCATTGTGGGGGCATGATTGGCTGAGACAACTTCAACTAGATTGGAGAACTATCCACCATACATGCCACAACTCCTACAACAAAGTCAACTGAAAGTGAATTAAGAAAGAGGCCAGTGGTGAGAGTGGGAGTGACAGGCTTTGGCTCGGAAGAGGCGTTGGCTCTGGGTAAGCTTCTGTTAAGGTTCCATTTTTCTCTCTCTCTCTTACTGTACCTAGTGTAGTAAATGGCTGTTCTTCATGCTGGATTTTGGGGTCCTGGGAGACCCAGAGTCCCCCTGGGAACTACATCTGCGTGAAGTGCATCCGGCTGCAGCTCCTTGGAGACCGTGTCAGGGATCTGGAGCAGCAACTGGATGACCTTCGGCTTGTACGGGAGAGGGAGGAGGTAATAGATCAGAGTTACGGGGAAGTAGTCATTCGAACTTGCAGGACAAGGGTATCTGGGTGACTGTCAGGAGAAATGGAAATGTGACAGGCAGTTCATGCAGAGCACCCCTGTGGTCAGTCCCCTCAATAATAAATATACAGTTTTGGGGGATGACCTCCCAGGGGAACGCCACGGAGACCAGGTTACTGACACTGAGCATAGGTCCATGGTGCAGAAGGGGAAGAGAGAGAAGAGGGGAGCAGTAGTGATAGGGGACTCAGTGCTCAGGGGAACAGACAGGAGATTCTGTGGACAGGAACAGAACACCAGGTGGTATGTTGCCTCCCAGATGCCAGGGTCAGGGACGTCTCAGATTGCGTCCACAGCATTTGGGGGGGGGGGGGGTGAGAGTATCCTGATACCTTGCTACACATTGGTACTAATAACATAGGAAGGAAAGGCAACGAGGCCTTGAAAGGAGAATTTAAAGAGCCAGGCAGAAAGCTGAGAAGCAGGACCTCCCGGGCAGTAATTTCTGGATTGCTGCCTGTGTCACGAACCAGTGAGGGTAGAAACAGGATGATTTGGCAGATAAATACGTGGCTGGGAGCTGGTGCAGGGGGCAGGTCTTCAGGTTCTTGGATCATTGGGATCTTTTCTGGGGAAGGTATGACCTGTACAAAAGTGATGGATTACACCTGAACCTGAGGGAACCTATATTCTCACGGGCAGGTTCGTTAGAGCTGTTGGGGATGGTTTAAACTAATTTGGCAGTGGATGGGAATCCGGACGCAGGATAGGACGGATGGTAAGAAAGCAAATATAGCCAGCAGTCAGGACCAGGAAAGGCAGGTAGATGATAGGACATAGTTGCAGCCTGCAGGGTGAGTCTCAGTGCATTAGGAATGTAGAACCAAAAAGGGTAGCAAATACAGTACTCAGAGTGTTATATCTCAGTGCAGGGAGTATAAGAAATAAGGTGGATGATCTTGTTGCACTTTTACAGATTGTCAGGTATGATGATGTGGCCATCACTGAATCATGGCTGAAGGATGGTTGTATTGGGAGCTGAATGTCCAAGGTTACACGTTGTATCAGAGGGATAGGAAGGTAGTCAGAGGGGGAGGTGTGGCTCTGCTGGTAAAGAATGGCAGCAAATCAGTGGAAAGATGTGACATAAGATTGCAAGATGTTGAATCCTTGTGGATTGAGTTAAGAAACTGCAAGGGTAAAAGGACCCTGATGGCTGTTATATACAGGACTCCCAACAATAGCTGGGATGCGGACCACAGATTACAACGGGAAATAGAAAAGCCAAGTTAAAAGAGCAATGTTATGATAGTCATGGGAAGTTAACATTCATTTCAGGAGGACTGAAATACAAAAGCAAGGATGTGATGCTGAGGCTTTATAAGACATTGGTGAGGCCTCACTTGGAGTATTGTGAGCCGTTTTTGGCCCCTTTTCTAAGAAAGGATGTGACGACATTGGAGAGGGTTCAAAGAAGTATAGTGTTGATCAGCATGATGGAATGACAGGGCAGACCCGATGGGACGAATGGCCTAATTCTGCTCCTACGTTTTATGGCCTTAAGTGGTGAATTTTGGGAAGGGATTTACAGGATATTAAAGACAGCTTTTCATGCTGTTTAGGATATAAAATGTTAAGGTTTTATCACTGGGGAATAAAATAGAAAGTGAAAGCAGAAATGATGAGACTTTATAAAACCTTAATGAGGTTTCGGTTAAGAGCGGAGTATTGAACTCCACAGGAAGGATGTCCAGAGAGTATGAGCGAAACTCATTGGGATGCTGCCTGCTGCACGGAAATGCAAAAGTCGAGGAAGACATTATTTTTTGATTTAAATGATGCAGATTATGGGCCAACATGATAATTGTCCTCAAAAGTTCCAGCAACTTTTCTAACTGATTAGCTGGTTCTGGACTTAGCAATGCATTCAATAACCACTTTATTAGGTACACCCTCACGCCTGTAAGTATCTAATCAGCCAATCATACAGCCGAACTCAATGCATAAAAGCATGCCATGCAGACATGGTCAAGAGGTTCAGACCAATCATTAGAATGGTGAAGAAATGTGACTTTGACCATGAAATGATTGTTGGTGCCAGATGGGGTGGCTTGAGTATCTCAGAAACTGCTGATCCACTGGAATTTTCACACACACCAGTCTCTAGAGTTTTCTGAGAATGATGGGAGAAACAAAAAATATCCAGTGAGCAGCAGAAGGTTTGTGGAAATGCCTTATTAATGAGAGAGGTCAGACAAGAATGGCCGGATAGGTTAAGCGTGACAGGAAGACAACAGTAACTCAGATAACCACTCATTACAACAGTGGTGTGCAGAGGAGCATTCTGAATGTGCAACACACTGAACCTCGAAGTGGGTCACCCTAAGCAGCAGAGAACCATGACCATACACACAGTGGCCACTTCAATAGGTGCAGGGGGCACAGGGGAGCCCAGAAGGGTCCGGGGTACACAGGAGGTACAGGGGCTATAGCGGGTGGAGGGTTTACAGGGGGTAGAGGGGTTACGGGGGTAGAGGTGTTATGAGGGTAGAGGAGGCAGAGGTGTATGGGGGCACAGTGGCCACAGAAGACACAGGGGTTTCAAGATGTACAAGGGGTAGAAGTGAGGAAGTGCATGGGGTTCAGGGGTTTCAGGAAGTACAGGGAGTAGAAGTGAGGAAGTGCATGGGGTTCAGGGGTTTCAGGAAGTACAGGGAGTAGAAGTGAGGAAGTGCATGGGCTACAGGGGTTTCAGGAAGTACAGGGAGTAGAAGTGAGGAAGTGCATGGGGTTCAGGGGTTTCAGGAAGTACAGGGAGTAGAAGTGAGGAAGTGCATGGGGTTCAGGGGTTTCAGGAAGTACAGGGAGTAGAAGTGAGGAAGTGCATGGGGTTCAGGGGTTTCAGGAAGTACAGGGAGTAGAAGTGAGGAAGTGCATGGGGTTCAGGGGTTTCAGGAAGTACAGGGAGTAGAAGTGAGGAAGTGCATGGGGCTACAGGGGTTTCAGGAAGTACAGGGAGTAGAAGTGAGGAAGTGCATGGGGTTCAGGGGTTTCAGGAAGTACAGGGAGTAGAAGTGAGGAAGTGCATGGGGTTCAGGGGTTTCAGGAAGTACAGGGAGTAGAAGTGAGGAAGTGCATGGGGTTCAGGGGTTTCAGGAAGTACAGGGAGTAGAAGTGAGGAAGTGCATGGGGTTCAGGGGTTTCAGGAAGTACAGGGAGTAGAAGTGAGGAAGTGCATGGGGTTCAGGGGTTTCAGGAAGTACAGGGAGTAGAAGTGAGGAAGTGCATGGGGTTCAGGGGTTTCAGGAAGTACAGGGAGTAGAAGTGAGGAAGTGCATGGGGTTCAGGGGTTTCAGGAAGTACAGGGAGTAGAAGTGAGGAAGTGCATGGGCTACAGGGGTTTCAGGAAGTACAGGGGCTACAGGAAGTACAGGGGCTACAGGAGGTGCAGGGGTTCAGAGATACTGGAGGTACAGGGGGTACAGCAGATTCAGTGGGTACAGGAGACACGAGGGTTACAGACATAACCAGGGGTACAGAAGGAACAGTGGGTACAGGAGACACGAGGGTTACAGACATAACCAGGGGTACAGAAGGAACAGTGGGTACAGGAGACACGAGGGTTACAGACATAACCAGGGGTACAGAAGGAACAGTGGGTACAGGAGACACGAGGGTTACAGACATAACCAGGGGTACAGAAGGAACAGTGGGTACAGGAGACACGAGGGTTACAGACATAACCAGGGGTACAGAAGGAACAGTGAGTACAGGGCTTACAGAAGGTGCAGGGATTTAAACTAAACTAATTTTGCAGGGTTTTAATTAGGTTGAAAATAATTTGTAAGGGGGAGGGGAACAGGAGTGACGGGATTCAGGATAGGACAGATAGTAAAAGAAGCAAAGGTAGTTTGCAGTCAGACTGTCAGGACAGGCAGGCAAATGATAGGACAGATTCACAGCCAGCTGGGTGAGTACCAATGCAGACTCAAAAAGTCCAGCAAATACAATACTCAAGGTGTTATATCTCAATGCACAGAGTATAAGAAATAAGGTGGATGATCTTGTTACAGATTGTCGGGTATGATGTTGTGGCAATCACTGACTCTTGGCTGAAGGATAGTTGTAGTTGGGAGCTGAAAGTCCAAGGTCACATGTTGTACTGTATTTGAGTGATAAGAAGGTAGGCAGAGGGGGTGGTGTGGCTCTGCTGGTAAAGAATGGGATCAAGTCAGTAGAAAGATGTGACATAGGATCAGAAGATGTTGAATCCTTGTGGGTTGAGTCAAGAAACTGCAAGGGTAAAAGGACCCTGATGGAAGTTATATACAGGCCTCCCAACAGTGGCTGGGATGTGGACCACAGGTTACAACGGGAAAAAGAAAATGCGTGTCAAAAGGGCAATGTTATGGTAGTCACGGGAGATTTTAATATTCAGGTCGATTGGGAAAATTAGGTTGGAAGTGGATCTCAAGAGAGTGAGTTTGTTGAATGCCTACAAGATGGCCTTATAGAACAGTTTGTCATTGAGCCTATTAAGGAATCAGCTATACTGGATTGGGTGTTATGTTATCAGCCAGAAGAGTTTAGGGAGCTTAAGGTAAAAGAACCCTTAGCAGGCAGTGATCACAATATGATTGAGATCAATTTGAAATTTGATAGGGGGAAAATAAAGTCCGATGTAGCAGTACAGTATTTCAGTGGAGTAAAGGAAATTACAGTGGTATGAGAGAGGAGTTGGCCAAAGTAAATTGGAAGGAGATGCTGCCAGGGACAACAGCAGAGCAGCAATGGTGTGAGTTTCTGGGGAAAATGAGAAAGGTGCAGGATAGATGTATTCCAAAAACAAAGAAATACTCAAATGACAAAATAGTACTGACAAGCGAAGTCAAATTTAATGTAAAAGCAAAAGAGAGAACATAGAACACAACAAAAATGCCGAAGAGTCTCGGCCCAAAACGTCGACTGTACGTATGTTTATAGATGCTGCCAGGCCAGCTGAGCTCCAGCAGCATTTTGTGTGTGTTGCTGGGAAGATAGAGGATTGGGAAGCTTTTAGAACAGTACAGAAAGCAACTAAAAGAATCATTAGAGGGAAAAGATGAAATATGAAAGCAAGCTAGCAAACAATACCAAAGTGGATAGTAAAAGCTTTTTCAAGTATGTAAAAAATAAAAGAGAGATGAGTGGATATAGGACTGCTACAAAATGAAGCCGGAGAGATAATAAGAAGGAGATGGCAGATGAGCTAACTGAGTATTTTGCATTGGTCTTCACTGTGGAAGGCACTAGCAGTGTGTCAGATCTGAGTGCAATCACTAGTACAAGGGAGAAGGTGCTCAAAAAGCTGAAAGACCTGAGGATATGTAAGTCACCCAGACCAGATGAACTGCACCCTAGGGTCCTGAAAGAAGCAGCGACAGAGATTGTGGAGGCATTAGAAATTATCCTTCAAAAAATTATTGGACTCTGGCATGGTGTCAGAGGACTAGAAAATTGCAAATGTCACTTCACTCTTTAAGAACGGAGAAAGGCAGCAGAAAGGAAATTATAGACCAGTCAGCCTGACCCCAGTTGTTGGGGAAGATGTTTGAGTCAATTGATAAGGATGAGGCTTTGGAATACTTGGTGACACAGGACAAGATAGGACAAAGTCAACATGGTTTCCTTAAGGAAAAATCTTGCCTGCAAAACCTGTTCTAATTCTTTGAGGGGGTTATACATAAGATAGGTGAAGGGGATTCAGTGGATGTTGTACATTTTGACTTTCAGAAGGTGCCACACATGAGGCTGCTTACCAAGTTAAGAGCCCATGGTATTACAGGAAAGAAACACATGGTTAGAGCATTGTCTGATTGTTAGGAGGCAGCGAGAGCAAATTAAATGATCATTTTCTGGTTGGCTGCCAGTGACTAGCGGTATTCTGCAGGGGTTGGTGTTGGGATCACTTCTTTCTATGCTGTATATCAATGATTTAAATGATTGAATAGATGGCTTAGTTGCCAAGTTTGCAGATGATATGAAGATTGGTGGAGGGGCATGCAGGGTTTACAGGGTTTACAGGGTTTACAGGGGTTACAGGAGGTACAGATTATACAGGGGTTACAGGAGGTACAGGGTTTACAGGGTTTACAGGAGGTACAGGGTTTACAGGGTTTACTGGGGGTACAGGGTTTACAGGGTGTACAGGGGTTTTCAGGGTTTACAGGGTTTACAGGGGGTACAGGGTTTACCGGGGTTACAGGGTTTACAGGGTATACAGGGGTTACAGTGTGTACAGGGGTTACAGGAGGTACAGGTTTTACAGGGTATAGTGGGGGTACAGAGTTTACAGGGTGTACAAGGGTTACAGGGTTTACAGGGTTTACTGGGGGTACAGGGTTTATAGGGTGTACAGGGGTTTTCAGGGTTTGCAGGGTTTACAGGGGGTACAGGGTTTACCGGGGTTACAGGGTGTACAAGGATAACAGGGGATACAGGAGGTACAGGCTTTACAGGGTTTACAGGGGGTACAGGGTTTACAAGGGCTACAGGAGGTACAGGGTTTACAGGGTTTATAGGGTTTACAGGGTGTACAGGGTTTACAGGTGTTACAGGAGGTACAGATTATACAGGGTTTACAGGGCATGCAGGGTTTACAGGGGTTACAGGACATACAGGGTTTACAGCGTTTACCGGAGGTACAGGGTTTACCGGGGTTACAGGGTGTACAGGGATAACAGGGGTTACAGGAGGTACAGGGTTTACAGGGTTTACAGTGGGTACAGGGTTTACAGGAGGTACAGGGTTTACACGGTTTACAGGGTGTACAGGGGTTTTCAGGGTTTCCAGGGTTTATGGGGGTACAGGGTTTACCGGGGATACAGGGTGTACAGAGATAACAAGGGTTACAGGATGTACAGGATTTACAGGGTTTACAGTGGGTACAGGGTTTACAGGTTATACTGGGGTTACAGGAGATACAGGGTTTACACGGTTTACTGGGGGTACAGGGTTTACAGGGTGTACAGGGGTTTTCAGGGTTTCCAGGGTTTATGGGGGTACAGGGTATACCGGGGTTACAGAGTGTAGAGGGATGACAAGGGGTTACAGGAGGTACAGGGTTTACAGGGTTTAGAGTGGGTACAGGGTTTACTAGGGGTACAGGATTTACAGGGTATACAAGGGTTACAGGGTTTACCGGGGGTACAGGGTTTTCAGGGTGTACAGGGGTTTTCAGGGTTTACAGGGTTTACAGGGGGTACAGGGTTTACCGGGGTTACAGGGTGTACAGGGATAACAGGGGTTACAGGAGGTACAGGGTTTACAAGGTTTACAGTGTTTACAGGGGGTGCAGGGTTTACAGGGTTTACAGGAGGTACAGGGTGTACAGGGTTTACAGGTGTTACAGGCGGAACAGATTATACAGCGGTTACAGGACGTACAGGGTTTACAGGGTTTACAGGAGGTACAGGGTTTACAGGGTGTACAGGGGTTTTCAGGGTTTCCAGGGTTTACAGGGGGTACAGGGTTTACCAGGGTTACAGGGTATACAGGGGTTACAGTGTGTACAGGGGTTACAGGGTTTACAGGGTTTAGTGGGGGTACAGGGTTTACAGGGGGTACAGGGTTTACAGGGTATACAGGGGTTACAGGAGGTACAGGTTTTACAGGCTTTACTGGGGGTACAGTGTTTACAGGGTGTACAAGGGTTACAGGGTTTCCAGGGTTTACAGGCGGAACAGGGATAACAGGGGTTACAGGAGGTACAGGGTTTACAGGGTTTACAGTGGGTACAGGGTTTACAAGGGTTACAGGAGGTACAGGGTTTTACAGGGTGTACAGGGGTTTTCAGGGTTCCCAGGGTTTATGGGTGTACAGGGTTTACCGGTGTTACAGGGTGTACAGGGATAACAGGGGATACAGAAGGTACAGGGTTTACAGGGTTTACAGTGGGTACAGGGTTTACTGGGGGTACAGGGTTTACAGGGTGTACAGGGGTTTTCAGGGTTTACAGGGTTTACAGGGGGTGCAGGGTTTACCGGGGTTATAGGGTGTACAGGGATAACAGGGGTTACAGGAGGTACAGGGTTTACAAGGTTTACAGTGTTTACAGGGGGTGCAGGGTTTACAGGGTTTACAGGGGGTACAGGGTTTACAGGAGGTACAGGGTTTACAGGTGTTACAGGAGGAACAAATTATACAGGGGTTACAGGACGTACAGGGTTTACAAGAGGTACAGGGTTTACAGGGGTTACAGGAGGTACAGGGTTTACAGGGTTTACTGGGGGTACAGGGTTTAAAGTGTGTACAGGGGTTACAGGGTTTACTAGGGGTACAGGGTTTACAGGGGGTACAGGGTTTACAGGGTATACAGGGGTTACAGGAGGTACAGGGTTTACAGGGGTTACAGGGGTTACAGGGTTTACAGGGTGTACAAGGTTTACAGGGTTTACAGGGTTTACTGGGGGTACAGGGTTTACAGGGTGTAGAGGGGTTTTCAGGGTTTCCAGGTTTTACATGTGGTACAGGGTTTACCGGGTTTACAGTGTTTACAGGGGTTACAGGGTTTACAGGGTTTATGGGTGTACAGGGTTTACTGGGGTTACAGGGTGTACAGGGATAACAGGGGTTACAGGAGGTACAGGGTTTACAGGGTTTACAAGGGTTACAGGGTTTTCTGGGGGTACAGGGTTTACAGGGTGTACAGGGGTTTTCAGGGTTTACAGGGTTTACAGGGGGTGCAGGGTTTACCGGGGTTACAGTGTGTACAGGGATAACAGGGGTTACAGGAGGTTCAGGGTTTACATGGTTTACAGTGTTTACAGGGGGTGCAGGGTTTACAGGGTATACAGGGGTCACAGGAGGTACAGGTTTTACAGGCTTTACTGGGGGTACAGGGTTTACAGGGTATACAAGGGTTACAGGGTTTACTGGGGGTACAGGATTTACAGGGTGTACAGGTGTTTTCAGGGTTTCCAGGGTTTACAGAGGGTACAGGGATAACAGGGGTTACAGGAGGTACAGGGTTTACAGGGTTTACAGTGGGTACAGGGTTTACAAGGGTTACAGGAGGTACAGGGTTTTACAGGGTGTACAGGGGTTTTCAGGGTTCCCAGGGTTTATGGGTGTACAGGGTTTACCGGTGTTACAGGGTGTACAGGGATAACAGGGGATACAGAAGGTACAGGGTTTACAGGGTTTACAGTGGGTACAGGGTTTACTGGGGGTACAGGGTTTACAGGGTGTACAGGGGTTTTCAGGGTTTACAGGGTTTACAGGGGGTGCAGGGTTTACCGGGGTTATAGGGTGTACAGGGATAACAGGGGTTACAGGAGGTACAGGGTTTACAAGGTTTACAGTGTTTACAGGGGGTGCAGGGTTTACAGGGTTTACAGGGGGTACAGGGTTTACAGGAGGTACAGGGTGTACAGGGTTTACAGGTGTTACAGGAGGAACAAATTATACAGGGGTTACAGGACGTACAGGGTTTACAAGAGGTACAGGGTTTACAGGGGTTACAGGAGGTACAGGGTTTACAGGGTTTACTGGGGGTACAGGGTTTAAAGTGTGTACAGGGGTTACAGGGTTTACTAGGGGTACAGGGTTTACAGGGGGTACAGGGTTTACAGGGTATACAGGGGTTACAGGAGGTACAGGGTTTACAGGGGTTACAGGGGTTACAGGGTTTACAGGGTGTACAAGGTTTACAGGGTTTACAGGGTTTACTGGGGATACAGGGTTTACAGGGTGTAGAGGGGTTTTCAGGGTTTCCAGGTTTTACATGTGGTACAGGGTTTACCGGGTTTACAGTGTTTACAGGGGTTACAGGGTTTACAGGGTTTACTGGGGGTACAGGGTTTACAGGGGGTACAGGGTTTACAGGGTATACAGGGGTTACAGGAGGTACAGGGTTTTACAGGGTGTACAGGGGTTTTCAGGGTTCCCAGGGTTTATGGGTGTACAGGGTTTACAAGGGTTACAGGGTGTACAGGGATAACAGGGGTTACAGGAGGTACAGGGATTACAGGGTTTGCAGTGGGTACAGGGTTTACTGGGGGTACAGGGTTTACAGGGTGTACAGGGGTTTTCAGGGTTTACAGGGTTTACAGGGGGTGCAGGGTTTACCGGGGTTACAGGGTGTACAGGGTTTCCAGGGTTTACAGGGGGTACAGGGTTTACCAGGGTTACAGGGTATACAGGGGTTACAGGGTTTACAGGGTTTAGTGGGGGTACAGGGTTTACAGGGTGTAGAGGGGTTTTCAGGGTTTCCAGGTTTTACATGTGGTACAGGGTTTACCGGGTTTACAGTGTTTACAGGGGTTACAGGGTTTACAGGGTTTATGGGTGTACAGGGTTTACTGGGGTTACAGGGTGTACAGGGATAACAGGGGTTACAGGAGGTACAGGGTTTACAAGGTTTACAGTGTTTACAGGGGGTGCAGGGTTTACCGGGGTTACAGGGTGTACAGGGATAACAGGGGTTACAGGAGGTACAGGGTTTACAGGGTTTACAAGGGTTACAGGGTTTACTGGGGGTACAGGGTTTACAGGGTGTACAGGGGTTTTCAGGGTTTACAGGGTTTACAGGGGGTGCAGGGTTTACCGGGGTTACAGTGTGTACAGGGATAACAGGGGTTACAGGAGGTTCAGGGTTTACATGGTTTACAGTGTTTACAGGGGGTGCAGGGTTTACAGGGTATACAGGGGTCACAGGAGGTACAGGTTTTACAGGCTTTACTGGGGGTACAGGGTTTACAGGGTATACAAGGGTTACAGGGTTTACTGGGGGTACAGGATTTACAGGGTGTACAGGTGTTTTCAGGGTTTCCAGGGTTTACAGAGGGTACAGGGATAACAGGGGTTACAGGAGGTACAGGGTTTACAGGGTTTACAGTGGGTACAGGGTTTACAAGGGTTACAGGAGGTACAGGGTTTTACAGGGTGTACAGGGGTTTTCAGGGTTCCCAGGGTTTATGGGTGTACAGGGTTTACCGGTGTTACAGGGTGTACAGGGATAACAGGGGATACAGAAGGTACAGGGTTTACAGGGTTTACAGTGGGTACAGGGTTTACTGGGGGTACAGGGTTTACAGGGTGTACAGGGGTTTTCAGGGTTTACAGGGTTTACAGGGGGTGCAGGGTTTACCGGGGTTATAGGGTGTACAGGGATAACAGGGGTTACAGGAGGTACAGGGTTTACAAGGTTTACAGTGTTTACAGGGGGTGCAGGGTTTACAGGGTTTACAGGGGGTACAGGGTTTACAGGAGGTACAGGGTGTACAGGGTTTACAGGTGTTACAGGAGGAACAAATTATACAGGGGTTACAGGACGTACAGGGTTTACAAGAGGTACAGGGTTTACAGGGGTTACAGGAGGTACAGGGTTTACAGGGTTTACTGGGGGTACAGGGTTTAAAGTGTGTACAGGGGTTACAGGGTTTACTAGGGGTACAGGGTTTACAGGGGGTACAGGGTTTACAGGGTATACAGGGGTTACAGGAGGTACAGGGTTTACAGGGGTTACAGGGGTTACAGGGTTTACAGGGTGTACAAGGTTTACAGGGTTTACAGGGTTTACTGGGGGTACAGGGTTTACAGGGTGTAGAGGGGTTTTCAGGGTTTCCAGGTTTTACATGTGGTACAGGGTTTACCGGGTTTACTGTGTTTACAGGGGTTACAGGGTTTACAGGGTTTACAGGGTTTACTGGGGGTACAGGGTTTACAGGGGGTACAGGGTTTACAGGGTATACAGGGGTTACAGGAGGTACAGGGTTTTACAGGGTGTACAGGGGTTTTCAGGGTTCCCAGGGTTTATGGGTGTACAGGGTTTACAAGGGTTACAGGGTGTACAGGGATAACAGGGGTTACAGGAGGTACAGGGTTTACAGGGTTTGCAGTGGGTACAGGGTTTACTGGGGGTACAGGGTTTACAGGGTGTACAGGGGTTTTCAGGGTTTACAGGGTTTACAGGGGGTGCAGGGTTTACCGGGGTTACAGGGTGTACAGGGATAACAGGGGTTACAGGAGGTTCAGGGTTTACAAGGGTTACAGGAGGTTCAGGGTTTACATGGTTTACAGTGTTTACAGGGGGTGCAGGGTTTACAGGGCTTACAGGGGGTACAGGGTTTACAGGAGGTACAGGGGGTACAGGGTTTACAGGGTATACAGGGGTCACAGGAGGTACAGGTTTTACAGGCTTTACTGGGGGTACAGGGTTTACAGGGTATACAAGGGTTACAGGGTTTACAGGGTTTACTGGGGGTACAGGGTTTACAGGGTGTACAGGTGTTTTCAGGGTTTCCAGGGTTTACAGGGGGTACAGGGATAACAGGGGTTACAGGAGGTACAGGGTTTACAGGGTGTACAGGGGTTTTCAGGGTTCCCAGGGTTTATGGGTGTACAGGGTTTACCGGTGTTACAGGGTGTACAGGGATAACAGGGGTTACAGCAGGTACAGGGTTTACAGGGTTTACAGTGGATACAGGGTTTACTGGGGGTACAGGGTTTACAGGGTATACAAGGGTTACAGGGTTCACTGGGGGTACAGGGTTTACAGGATGTACAGGGGTTTTCAGCGTTTACAGGGTTTACAGGGGGTGCAGGGTTTACCGGGGTTACAGGGTGTACAGGGATAACAGGGGTTACAGGAGGTACAGGGTTTACAAGGTTTACAGTGTTTACAGGGGGTGCAGGGTTTACAGGGTTTACAGGGGGTACAGGGTTTACAGGAGGTACAGGGTGTACAGGGTTTACAGGTGTTACAGGAGGAACAGATTATACAGGGGTTACAGGACGTACAGGGTTTACAAGTGGTACAGGGTTTACAGCGGTTACAGGAGGTACAGGGTTTACAGGGTTTACTGGGGGTACAGGGTTTAAAGTGTGTACAGGGGTTACAGGGTTTACTAGGGGTACAGGGTTTACAGGGGGTACAGGGTTTACAGGGTATACAGGGGTTACAGGAGGTACAGGGTTTACAGGGGTTACAGGGGTTACAGGGTTTACAGGGTGTACAAGGTTTACTGGGTTTACAGGGTTTACTGGGGGTACAGGGTTTACAGGGTGTAGAGGGGTTTTCAGGGTTTCCAGGTTTTACATGTGGTACAGGGTTTACCGGGTTTACAGTGTTTACAGGGTATACAGGGGTTACAGTGTGTACAGGGGTTACAGGGTTTACAGGGTTTACTGGGGGTACAGGGTTTACAGGGGCTACAGGGTTTACAGGGTATACAGGGGTTACAGGAGGTACAGGTTTTACAGGGTTTTCTGGGGGTACAGGGTTTACAGGGTGTACAGGGTTTTCAGGGTTTCCAGGGTTTACAGGGGGTACAGGGTTTACAGGGTATACAGGGGTTACAGGAGGTACAGGTTTTACAGGGTTTACTGGGGGTACAGGGTTTACAGAGTGTACAGGGGTTTTCAGGGTTTCCAGGGTTTACAGGGGGTACAGGGTTTACCGGGGTTACAGGGTGTACAGGGATAACAGGGGTAACAGGAGGTACAGGGTTTACAGTGGGTACAGGGTTTACAAGGGTTACAGGGGGTGCAGGGTTTACCGGGGTTACAGGGTGTACAGGGTTTACAGGGGGTACAGGGTTTACAAGGGTTACAGGGTTTACTGGGGGTACAGGGTTTACAGGGTGTAGAGGGGTTTTCAGGGTTTCCAGGTTTTACATGTGGTACAGGGTTTACCGGGTTTACAGTGTTTACAGGGTATACAGGGGTTACAGTGTGTACAGGGGTTACAGGGTTTACAGGGTTTACTGGGGGTACAGGGTTTACAGGGGCTACAGGGTTTACAGGGTATACAGGGGTTACAGGAGGTACAAGTTTTACAGGGTTTTCTGGGGGTACAGGGTTTACAGGGTGTACAGGGTTTTCAGGGTTTCCAGGGTTTACAGGGGGTACAGGGTTTACAGGGTATACAGGGGTTACAGGAGGTACAGGTTTTACAGGGTTTACTGGGGGTACAGGGTTTACAGAGTGTACAGGGGTTTTCAGGGTTTCCAGGGTTTACAGGGGGTACAGGGTTTACCGGGGTTACAGGGTGTACAGGGATAACAGGGGTAACAGGAGGTACAGGGTTTACAGGGTTTACAGTGGGTACAGGGTTTACAAGGGTTACAGGGTTTACTGGGGGTACAGGGTTTACAGGGGGTACAGGGTTTACAGGGTATACAGGGGTTACAGGGGTTACAGAGTTTACAGGAGGCACAGGGTTTACAAGGGTTACAGGAGGTACAGGGTTTACAGGGTTTACAGGGGTTACAGGGCTTACAGGGATAACCGGGGTTACAGGCGGTACATGGATAACAGGGGTTACAGGAGGTACAGGGTTTACAGGGTTTACAGGAGGTACAGGGTTTACAGGGGATACAGGGGTTACATGGTTACAGGAGGTATAGGGTTTACAGGGTTTACAGGGGTTACAGGAGGTACAGGGTTTACCAGGGTTACAGGAGGTACAGGGTTTACAGGGGTTACAGGGGGAACACGGTTTACAGGGTGTACAGGGGATACTGGGTTTACAACGGTTAAAGGGGGTACAGGGTTTACAGGGTTAACAGGGTTTACAGGGGGTACAGGGTTTACAGGGTTTACAGGATTTACAGGGGCTATAGGAGGTACAGGGTTTACAGGGTGTACAGGAGTTTCAGGGTTTACACGGATTACAGGGGTTACAGGAGGTACAGGGTTTACAAGGGTTACAGGGTGTACCGGAGGTACAGGGTTTACAGGGATTACAGGGGTTACAGGAGGTACTGGGTTTACAAGGGTTACAGGGGGTACAGGGTTTACACGGTTTACAGGGTTTACAAGTGTTACAGGAGGTACTGGGTTTACAGGGTTTACAAGGGTTACAGGAGGTACAGGATTTACAGGGGTTACAAGGTGTACAGGGTTTACATGGTATACAGGGTGTACAGGGGGTACAGGGTTTACAGGGTTTACAGGGGTTACAGGAGGTACAGGGTTTACAAGGGTTACGAGAGGTACTAGTTTACAGTGTTTACAGGGGTTACAGGGTTTACAGTGGGTACAGGGGGTACAGGGGTAGCAGGGGTTACAGGAGGTACAGGGTTTATAGGGGTTATAGGGTTTACAGGAGGTACAGGGTTTACAAGGGTTACAGGAGGTACAGGGTTTCCAGGGTTTATGGGGGTACAGGGTTTACCGGGGATACAGGGTGTACAGAGATAACAGGGGTTACAGGATGTACAGGATTTACAGGGTTTACAGTGGGTACAGAGTTTACAGTGGGTACAGGGTTTACAGGTTATACTGGGGTTACAGGAGATACAGGGTTTACACGGTTTACTGGGGGTACAGGGTTTACAGGGTTTACAGGATTTACAGGGGTTATAGGAGGTACAGGGTTTACAGGGTGTACAGGAGTTTCAGGGTTTACACGGATTACAGGGGTTACAGGAGGTACAGGGTTTACAAGGGTTACAGGGTGTACCGGAGGTACAGGGTTTACAGGGATTACAGGGGTTACAGGAGGTACAGGGTTTACAAGGGTTACAGGGGGTACAGGGTTTACACGGTTTACAGGGTTTACAAGTGTTACAGGAGGTACTGGGTTTACAGGGTTTACAAGGGTTACAGGAGGTACAGGATTTACAGGGGTTACAAGGTGTACAGGGTTTACATGGTATACAGGGTGTACAGGGGGTACAGGGTTTACAGGGTTTACAGGGGTTACAGGAGGTACAGGGTTTACAAGGGTTACGAGAGGTACTAGTTTACAGTGTTTACAGGGGTTACAGGGTTTACAGTGGGTACAGGGGGTACAGGGGTAGCAGGGGTTACAGGAGGTACAGGGTTTATAGGGGTTACAGGGTTTACAGGAGGTACAGGGTTTACAAGGGTTACAGGAGGTACAGGGTTTCCAGGGTTTATGGGGGTACAGGGTTTACCGGGGATACAGGGTGTACAGAGATAACAGGGGTTACAGGATGTACAGGATTTACAGGGTTTACAGTGGGTACAGAGTTTACAGTGGGTACAGGGTTTACAGGTTATACTGGGGTTACAGGAGATACAGGGTTTACACGGTTTACTGGGGGTACAGGGTATACAGGGTGTACAGGGGTTTTCAGGGTCTCCAGGGTTTATGGGGGTACAGGGTATACCTGGGTTACAGAGTGTAGAGGGATAACAAGGGGTTACAGGAGGTACAGGGTTTACAGGGTTTACAGTGGGTACAGGGTTTACAAGGGTTACAGGGGGTGCAGGGTTTACCGGGGTTACAGGGTGTACAGGGTTTACAGGGGGTACAGGGTTTACAAGGGTTACAGGGTTTACTGGGGGTACAGGGTTTACAGGGTGTAGAGGGGTTTTCAGGGTTTCCAGGTTTTACATGTGGTACAGGGTTTACCGGGTTTACAGTGTTTACAGGGTATACAGGGGTTACAGTGTGTACAGGGGTTACAGGGTTTACAGGGTTTACTGGGGGTACAGGGTTTACAGGGGCTACAGGGTTTACAGGGTATACAGGGGTTACAGGAGGTACAGGTTTTACAGGGTTTTCTGGGGGTACAGGGTTTACAGGGTGTACAGGGGTTTTCAGGGTTTCCAGGGTTTACAGGGGGTACAGGGTTTACCGGGGTTACAGGGTGTACAGGGATAACAGGGGTAACAGGAGGTACATGGTTTACAGGGTTTACAGTGGGTACAGGGTTTACAAGGGTTACAGGGTTTACTGGGGGTACAGGGTTTACAGGGGGTACAGGGTTTACAGGGTATACAGGGGTTACAGGGGTTACAGAGTTTACAGGAGGCACAGGGTTTACAAGGGTTACAGGAGGTACAGTGTTTACAGGGTTTACAGGGTTTATAGGGGTTACAGGGCTTACAGGGATAACTGGGGTTACAGGCGGTACATGGATAACAGGGGTTACAGGAGGTACAGGGTTTACAGGGTTTACAGGAGGTACAGGGTTTACAGGGGATACAGGGGTTACATGGTTACAGGAGGTATAGGGTTTACAGGGTTTACAGGGGTTACAGGGGGTACAGGGTTTACAGGGTTTACCAGGGTTACAGGAGGTACAGGGTTTACAGGGGTTACAGGGGGTACAGGGTTTACAGGTGTTACAGTGTGTACAGGGGGTACATGGGGAACACGGTTTACAGGGTGTACAGGGGATACTGGGTTTACAACGGTTAAAGGGGGTACAGGGTTTACAGGGTTAACAGGGTTTACAGGGGGTACAGGGTTTACAGGGTTTACAGGGTTTACAGGGGTTATAGGAGGTACATGGTTTACAGGGTGTACAGGAGTTTCAGGGTTTACACGGATTACAGGGGTTACAGGAGGTACAGGGTTTACAAGGGTTACAGGGTGTACCGGAGGTACAGGGTTTACAGGGATTACAGGGGTTACAGGAGGTACAGGGTTTACAAGGGTTACAGGGGGTACAGGGTTTACACGGTTTACAGGGTTTACAAGTGTTACAGGAGGTACTGGGTTTACAGGGTTTACAAGGGTTACAGGAGGTACAGGATTTACAGGGGTTACAAGGTGTACAGGGTTTACATGGTATACAGGGTGTACAGGGGGTACAGGGTTTACAGGGTTTACAGGGGTTACAGGATGTACAGGATTTACAGGGTTTACAGTGGGTACAGAGTTTACAGTGGGTACAGGGTTTACAGGTTATACTGGGGTTACAGGAGATACAGGGTTTACACGGTTTACAGGGGGTACAGGGTTTACAGGGTGTACAGGGGTTTTCAGGGTCTCCAGGGTTTATGGGGGTACAGGGTATACCGGGGTTACAGAGTGTAGAGGGATAACAAGGGGTTACAGGAGGTACTGGGTATACAGGGTTTAGAGTGGGTACAGGGTTTACTAGGGGTACAGGATTTACAGGGTATACAAGGGTTACAGGGTTTACTGGGGGTACAGGGTTTTCAGGGTGTACAGGGGTTTTCAACGTTTACATTGTTTACAGGGGGTACAGGGTTTACCGGGGTTACAGGGTGTACAGGGATAACCGGGGTTACAGGAGGTACAGGGTTTACAAGGTTTACAGTGTTTACAGGGCGTGCAGGGTTTACAGGGTTTACAGGAGGTACAGGGTGTACAGGTTTACAGGTGTTACAGGCGGAACAGATTATACAGGGGTTACAGGACGTACAGGGTTTACAGAAGGTACAGGGTTTACAGGGGATACAGGGGTTACATGGTTACAGGAGGTATAGGGTTTACAGGGTTTACAGGGGTTACAGGGGGTACAGGGTTTACAGGGTTTACCAGGGTTACAGGAGGTACAGGGTTTACAGGGGTTACAGGGGGTACAGGGTTTACAGGTGTTACAGGGTGTACAGGGGGTACATGGGGAACACGGTTTACAGGGTGTACAGGGGATACTGGGTTTACAACGGTTAAAGGGGGTACAGGGTTTACAGGGTTAACAGGGTTTACAGGGGGTAAGGGTTTACAGGGTTTACAGGGTTTACAGGGGTTATAGGAGGTACAGGGTTTACAGGGTGTACAGGAGTTTCAGGGTTTACACGGATTACAGGGGTTACAGGAGGTACAGGGTTTACAAGGGTTACAGGGTGTACCGGAGGTACAGGGTTTACAGGGATTACAAGGGTTACAGGAGGTACAGGGTTTACAAGGGTTACAGGGGGTACAGGGTTTACACGGTTTACAGGGTTTACAAGGGTTACAGGAGGTACTGGGTTTACAGGGTTTGCAGGGTTTACTGGGATTACAGGGGTTACAGGAGGTACAGTGTTTACAAGGGTTACAGGGGTTACAGGAGGTACAGGGTTTACAGGGTTTACAGGTGTTACAGGATGTACAGATTATACAGGGGTTACAGGAGGTACAAGGTTTACAGGAGTTACACGGTTTACAGGGGTTGCAGGAGGTACAGGGTTTGCAGGGGTTACAGGAGCTACAGCGTTTACAGGGTTTACAGGGTGTACAAGGGTTACAGGGTTTACAGGGTTTACTGGGGGTACAGGGTTTACAGGGTTTCCAGGATTTATGGGGGTACAGGGTTTACTGGGGTTACAGGGTGTACAGGGATAACAGGGGTTACAGGAGGTACAGGGTTTAGAGGGGGTACAGGGTTTACAAGGGTTACAGGAGGTACAGGGTTTACAGGGTTTACAGGGTTTACAGGGGGTACAGGGTTTACAGGGTTTACAGGAGGTACAGGGTGTACAGGGTTTACAGGTGTTACAGGAGGTACAGATTATACAGGGGTTACAGGACGTACAGGGTTTACAGGAGGTACAGGGTTTACAGGGTTTATGGGGGATACAGAGGTTAAAGAAGATACAGGGTTTACAGGTTTTACAGGGTTTACATGGGGTACAGGGTTTGCAGGGTGTACAAGGGTTACAGGGTTTACAGGGTTTATTGTGGGTGCAGGGTTTACAGGGTGTACAAGGGTTTTCAGGGTTTCCAGGGTTTACAGGGGGTACAGGGTTTACAGGGTTTACAGGGGGTACAGGGTTTACAAGGGTTACAAGAGGTACAGGGTTTACAGGGGTTACAGGGTATACTTGAGGCACAGGGTTTACAAGGGTTACAGCAGGTACAGGGTTTACAGGGTTTACAAGGGTTACAGTGCTTACAGTGTTTACAGGGGTTACAGGTTTACACTGTTTACAGGGGGTACAGTGTTTACAGGGGTTACAGGAGCTACATGGTTTAGAGTGTGTACAAGGGTTACAGGGTATACAGGGTTTACTGGGGGTACAGGGTTTACAGGGGGTTCAGGGTTTACAGGGATTCCAGGTTTTATGGGGGTACAGGGTTTACCGGGGTTACAGGGTGTACAGGGATAACAGGGGTTACAGGAGGTAATGTTTTACAGGGTTTACAGGGGGTACAGGGTTTACAAGGGTTACTGGAGGTACAGGGTTTACATGGTTTACAGGGGGTGCAAGGTTTACAGGGTTTACAGGAGGTACAGGGTGGACTGGGTTTACAGGTGTTACAGGAGGTACAGATTATACAGGGTTTACAGGACGTACAGGGTTTACAGGGTTTACAGGAGGTACAGGGTTTACAGGGTTTACAGGGGATACAGGGGTTACATGGTTACAGGAGGTACAGGGTTTACAGGTGTTACAGGGGTTACAGGGGATACAGGGTTTACAGGGTTTACAGGGGTTACAGGGTTCACAGGGTTTACAGGAGGTACAGGGTTTACAGGGTTTACAGGTGTTACAGGGGTTACAGGGTTTACAGGGTTTACAGGGTTTACAGGGGTTACAGGGTTCACAGGGTTTACAGGAGGTACAGGGTTTACAGGCTTTACGGGTGGTACAGAGGTTAAAGTAGATACAGGGTTTACGGGGTTTACAGGGTTTACGGGTGGTACAGAGGTTAAAGTAGATACAGGGTTTACGGGGTTTACAGGGTTTACAGGGTTTTCAGGAGGTACAGGGAGTACAGGGTTTGCAGGGTTTACAGGAGGTACAGGGTTTACAGGGTTTACTGGGGGTACAGGGTTTACAGTGTGTACAGGGGTACAGGGTTTACAGGGTTTACTGGGGGTAAAGGGTTTACTGTGTGTACAGGGGTTACAGTGTTTACAGGGTTTACTGTGGGTACAGGGTTTACAGGAGGTACAGGTTTTACAGGGTTTACTGGGGGTACAGGGTTTACAGGGGGTACAGGGTTTACAGGGTATACAGGGGTTACAGGAGGTACAGGGTTTACAGGGGTTCCAGGGGTTACAGAGTTTACAGGAGGCACAGGGTTTACAAGGATTACAGTAGGTACAGGGTTTACAGGGTTTACAGGGGTTACAGGGCTTACAGGGTTTACCGGGGTTACAGGCGGTACAGATTATACAGGGGTTACAGGACGTACAGGGTTTACAGGAGGTACAGGGTTTACAGGGTTTATGGGGGATACAGAGGTTAAAGAAGATACAGGGTTTACAGGTTTTACAGGGTTTACATCGGGTACAGGGTTTACAGGGTGTACAAGGGTTACAGGGTTTACAGGGTTTATTGGGGGTACAGGGTTTACAGGGTGTACAGGGGTTTCGAGGGTTTCCAGGGTTTTCAGGGGGTACAGGGTTTACCGGGGTTACAGGGTTTACAGGGGTTATAGGAGGTACAGGGTTTACAGGGCGTACAGGAGTTTCAGGGTTTACACGGATTACAGGGGTTACAGGAGGTACAGGGTTTACAAGGGTTACAGGGTGTACCGGAGGTACAGGGTTTACAGGGATTACAGGGGTTACAGGAGGTACAGGGTTTACAAGGGTTACAGGGGGTACAGGGTTTACACGGTTTACAGGGTTTACAAGGGTTACAGGAGGTACTGGGTTTACAGGGTTTGCAGGGTTTACTGGGATTACAGGGGTTACAGGAGGTACAGGGTTTACAAGGGTTACAGGGGTTACAGGAGGTACAGGGTTTACAGGGTTTACAGGTGTTACAGGATGTACAGATTATACAGGGGTTACAGGAGGTACAAGGTTTACAGGAGTTACACGGTTTACAGGGGTTACAGGAGGTACAGGGTTTGCAGGGGTTAAAGGAGCTACAGCGTTTACAGGGTTTGCAGGGTGTACAAGGGTTACAGGGTTTACAGGGTTTATTGGGGGTACAGGGTTTACAGGGTTTCCAGGATTTATGGGGGTACAGGGTTTACTGGGGTTACAGGGTGTACAGGGATAACAGGGGTTACAGGAGGTACAGGGTTTACAGGGGGTACAGGGTTTACAAGGGTTACAGGAGGTACAGGGTTTACAGGGTTTACTGGGTGTGCAGGGTTTACAGGGTTTACAGGAGGTACAGGGTGTACAGGGTTTACATGAGGTACAGGGTTTACAGGGTTTATGGGGGATACAGAGGTTAAAGAAGATACAGGGTTTACAGGTTTTACAGGGTTTACATGGGGTACAGGGTTTACAGGGTGTAGAAGGGTTACAGGGTTTACAGGGTTTATTGGGGGTACAGGGTTTACAGGGTGTACAAGGGTTTTCAGGGTTTCCAGGGTTTCCAGGGGGTACAGGGTTTACAGGGTTTACAGGGGGTACAGGGTTTACAAGGGTTACAGGAGGTACAGGGTTTACAGGGGTTACAGGGTATACTTGAGGCACAGGGTTTACAAGGGTTACAGCAGGTACAGGGTTTACAGGGTTTACAAGGGTTACAGTGCTTACAGTGTTTACAGGGGTTACAGGTTTACACTGTTTACAGGGGGTACAGTGTTTTCAGGGGTTACAGGAGCTACAGGGTTTAGAGTGTGTACAAGGGTTACAGGGTTTACAGGGTTTACTGGGGGTACAGGGTTTACAGGGGGTTCAGGGTTTACAGGGATTCCAGGTTTTATGGGGGTACAGGGTTTACCGGGGTTACAGGGTGTACAGGGATAACAGGGGTTACAGGAGGTAAAGTTTTACAGGGTTTACAGGGGGTACAGGGTTTACAAGGGTTACTGGAGGTACAGGGTTTACATGGTTTACAGGGGGTCCAAGGTTTACAGGGTATACAGGAGGTACAGGGTGGACTGGGTTTACAGTGTTTACAGGGCGTGCAGGGTTTACAGGGTTTACAGGAGGTACAGGGTGTACAGGTTTACAGGTGTTACAGGCGGAACAGATTATACAGGGGTTACAGGACGTACAGGGTTTACAGAAGGTACAGGGTTTACAGGGGATACAGGGGTTACATGGTTACAGGAGGTATAGGGTTTACAGGGTTTACAGGGGTTACAGGGGGTACAGGGTTTACAGGGTTTACCAGGGTTACAGGAGGTACAGGGTTTACAGGGGTTACAGGGGGTACAGGGTTTACAGGTGTTACAGGGTGTACAGGGGGTACATGGGGAACACGGTTTACAGGGTGTACAGGGGATACTGGGTTTACAACGGTTAAAGGGGGTACAGGGTTTACAGGGTTAACAGGGTTTACAGGGGGTAAGGGTTTACAGGGTTTACAGGGTTTACAGGGGTTATAGGAGGTACAGGGTTTACAGGGTGTACAGGAGTTTCAGGGTTTACACGGATTACAGGGGTTACAGGAGGTACAGGGTTTACAAGGGTTACAGGGTGTACCGGAGGTACAGGGTTTACAGGGATTACAAGGGTTACAGGAGGTACAGGGTTTACAAGGGTTACAGGGGGTACAGGGTTTACACGGTTTACAGGGTTTACAAGGGTTACAGGAGGTACTGGGTTTACAGGGTTTGCAGGGTTTACTGGGATTACAGGGGTTACAGGAGGTACAGTGTTTACAAGGGTTACAGGGGTTACAGGAGGTACAGGGTTTACAGGGTTTACAGGTGTTACAGGATGTACAGATTATACAGGGGTTACAGGAGGTACAAGGTTTACAGGAGTTACACGGTTTACAGGGGTTGCAGGAGGTACAGGGTTTGCAGGGGTTACAGGAGCTACAGCGTTTACAGGGTTTACAGGGTGTACAAGGGTTACAGGGTTTACAGGGTTTACTGGGGGTACAGGGTTTACAGGGTTTCCAGGATTTATGGGGGTACAGGGTTTACTGGGGTTACAGGGTGTACAGGGATAACAGGGGTTACAGGAGGTACAGGGTTTACAGGGGGTACAGGGTTTACAAGGGTTACAGGAGGTACAGGGTTTACAGGGTTTACAGGGTTTACAGGGGGTACAGGGTTTACAGGGTTTACAGGAGGTACAGGGTGTACAGGGTTTACAGGTGTTACAGGAGGTACAGATTATACAGGGGTTACAGGACGTACAGGGTTTACAGGAGGTACAGGGTTTACAGGGTTTATGGGGGATACAGAGGTTAAAGAAGATACAGGGTTTACAGGTTTTACAGGGTTTACATGGGGTACAGGGTTTGCAGGGTGTACAAGGGTTACAGGGTTTACAGGGTTTATTGTGGGTGCAGGGTTTACAGGGTGTACAAGGGTTTTCAGGGTTTCCAGGGTTTACAGGGGGTACAGGGTTTACAGGGTTTACAGGGGGTACAGGGTTTACAAGGGTTACAAGAGGTACAGGGTTTACAGGGGTTACAGGGTATACTTGAGGCACAGGGTTTACAAGGGTTACAGCAGGTACAGGGTTTACAGGGTGTACAAGGGTTACAGGGTTTACAGGGTTTATTGGGGGTACAGGGTTTACAGGGTGTACAGGGGTTTCGAGGGTTTCCAGGGTTTTCAGGGGGTACAGGGTTTACCGGGGTTACAGGGTTTACAGGGGTTATAGGAGGTACAGGGTTTACAGGGCGTACAGGAGTTTCAGGGTTTACACGGATTACAGGGGTTACAGGAGGTACAGGGTTTACAAGGGTTACAGGGTGTACCGGAGGTACAGGGTTTACAGGGATTACAGGGGTTACAGGAGGTACAGGGTTTACAAGGGTTACAGGGGGTACAGGGTTTACACGGTTTACAGGGTTTACAAGGGTTACAGGAGGTACTGGGTTTACAGGGTTTGCAGGGTTTACTGGGATTACAGGGGTTACAGGAGGTACAGGGTTTACAAGGGTTACAGGGGTTACAGGAGGTACAGGGTTTACAGGGTTTACAGGTGTTACAGGATGTACAGATTATACAGGGGTTACAGGAGGTACAAGGTTTACAGGAGTTACACGGTTTACAGGGGTTACAGGAGGTACAGGGTTTGCAGGGGTTAAAGGAGCTACAGCGTTTACAGGGTTTGCAGGGTGTACAAGGGTTACAGGGTTTACAGGGTTTATTGGGGGTACAGGGTTTACAGGGTTTCCAGGATTTATGGGGGTACAGGGTTTACTGGGGTTACAGGGTGTACAGGGATAACAGGGGTTACAGGAGGTACAGGGTTTACAGGGGGTACAGGGTTTACAAGGGTTACAGGAGGTACAGGGTTTACAGGGTTTACTGGGTGTGCAGGGTTTACAGGGTTTACAGGAGGTACAGGGTGTACAGGGTTTACATGAGGTACAGGGTTTACAGGGTTTATGGGGGATACAGAGGTTAAAGAAGATACAGGGTTTACAGGTTTTACAGGGTTTACATGGGGTACAGGGTTTACAGGGTGTAGAAGGGTTACAGGGTTTACAGGGTTTATTGGGGGTACAGGGTTTACAGGGTGTACAAGGGTTTTCAGGGTTTCCAGGGTTTCCAGGGGGTACAGGGTTTACAGGGTTTACAGGGGGTACAGGGTTTACAAGGGTTACAGGAGGTACAGGGTTTACAGGGGTTACAGGGTATACTTGAGGCACAGGGTTTACAAGGGTTACAGCAGGTACAGGGTTTACAGGGTTTACAAGGGTTACAGTGCTTACAGTGTTTACAGGGGTTACAGGTTTACACTGTTTACAGGGGGTACAGTGTTTTCAGGGGTTACAGGAGCTACAGGGTTTAGAGTGTGTACAAGGGTTACAGGGTTTACAGGGTTTACTGGGGGTACAGGGTTTACAGGGGGTTCAGGGTTTACAGGGATTCCAGGTTTTATGGGGGTACAGGGTTTACCGGGGTTACAGGGTGTACAGGGATAACAGGGGTTACAGGAGGTAAAGTTTTACAGGGTTTACATGGTTTACAGGGGGTCCAAGGTTTACAGGGTATACAGGAGGTACAGGGTGGACTGGGTTTACAGTGTTTACAGGGCGTGCAGGGTTTACAGGGTTTACAGGAGGTACAGGGTGTACAGGTTTACAGGTGTTACAGGCGGAACAGATTATACAGGGGTTACAGGACGTACAGGGTTTACAGAAGGTACAGGGTTTACAGGGGATACAGGGGTTACATGGTTACAGGAGGTATAGGGTTTACAGGGTTTACAGGGGTTACAGGGGGTACAGGGTTTACAGGGTTTACCAGGGTTACAGGAGGTACAGGGTTTACAGGGGTTACAGGGGGTACAGGGTTTACAGGTGTTACAGGGTGTACAGGGGGTACATGGGGAACACGGTTTACAGGGTGTACAGGGGATACTGGGTTTACAACGGTTAAAGGGGGTACAGGGTTTACAGGGTTAACAGGGTTTACAGGGGGTAAGGGTTTACAGGGTTTACAGGGTTTACAGGGGTTATAGGAGGTACAGGGTTTACAGGGTGTACAGGAGTTTCAGGGTTTACACGGATTACAGGGGTTACAGGAGGTACAGGGTTTACAAGGGTTACAGGGTGTACCGGAGGTACAGGGTTTACAGGGATTACAAGGGTTACAGGAGGTACAGGGTTTACAAGGGTTACAGGGGGTACAGGGTTTACACGGTTTACAGGGTTTACAAGGGTTACAGGAGGTACTGGGTTTACAGGGTTTGCAGGGTTTACTGGGATTACAGGGGTTACAGGAGGTACAGTGTTTACAAGGGTTACAGGGGTTACAGGAGGTACAGGGTTTACAGGGTTTACAGGTGTTACAGGATGTACAGATTATACAGGGGTTACAGGAGGTACAAGGTTTACAGGAGTTACACGGTTTACAGGGGTTGCAGGAGGTACAGGGTTTGCAGGGGTTACAGGAGCTACAGCGTTTACAGGGTTTACAGGGTGTACAAGGGTTACAGGGTTTACAGGGTTTACTGGGGGTACAGGGTTTACAGGGTTTCCAGGATTTATGGGGGTACAGGGTTTACTGGGGTTACAGGGTGTACAGGGATAACAGGGGTTACAGGAGGTACAGGGTTTACAGGGGGTACAGGGTTTACAAGGGTTACAGGAGGTACAGGGTTTACAGGGTTTACAGGGTTTACAGGGGGTACAGGGTTTACAGGGTTTACAGGAGGTACAGGGTGTACAGGGTTTACAGGTGTTACAGGAGGTACAGATTATACAGGGGTTACAGGACGTACAGGGTTTACAGGAGGTACAGGGTTTACAGGGTTTATGGGGGATACAGAGGTTAAAGAAGATACAGGGTTTACAGGTTTTACAGGGTTTACATGGGGTACAGGGTTTGCAGGGTGTACAAGGGTTACAGGGTTTACAGGGTTTATTGTGGGTGCAGGGTTTACAGGGTGTACAAGGGTTTTCAGGGTTTCCAGGGTTTACAGGGGGTACAGGGTTTACAGGGTTTACAGGGGGTACAGGGTTTACAAGGGTTACAAGAGGTACAGGGTTTACAGGGGTTACAGGGTATACTTGAGGCACAGGGTTTACAAGGGTTACAGCAGGTACAGGGTTTACAGGGTTTACAAGGGTTACAGTGCTTACAGTGTTTACAGGGGTTACAGGTTTACACTGTTTACAGGGGGTACAGTGTTTACAGGGGTTACAGGAGCTACATGGTTTAGAGTGTGTACAAGGGTTACAGGGTATACAGGGTTTACTGGGGGTACAGGGTTTACAGGGGGTTCAGGGTTTACAGGGATTCCAGGTTTTATGGGGGTACAGGGTTTACCGGGGTTACAGGGTGTACAGGGATAACAGGGGTTACAGGAGGTAATGTTTTACAGGGTTTACAGGGGGTACAGGGTTTACAAGGGTTACTGGAGGTACAGGGTTTACATGGTTTACAGGGGGTGCAAGGTTTACAGGGTTTACAGGAGGTACAGGGTGGACTGGGTTTACAGGTGTTACAGGAGGTACAGATTATACAGGGTTTACAGGACGTACAGGGTTTACAGGGTTTACAGGAGGTACAGGGTTTACAGGGTTTACAGGAGGTACAGGGTTTACAGGGGATACAGGGGTTACATGGTTACAGGAGGTACAGGGTTTACAGGTGTTACAGGGGTTACAGGGGATACAGGGTTTACAGGGTTTACAGGGGTTACAGGGTTCACAGGGTTTACAGGAGGTACAGGGTTTACAGGGTTTACAGGTGTTACAGGGGTTACAGGGTTTACAGGGTTTACAGGGTTTACAGGGGTTACAGGGTTCACAGGGTTTACAGGAGGTACAGGGTTTACAGGCTTTACGGGTGGTACAGAGGTTAAAGTAGATACAGGGTTTACGGGGTTTACAGGGTTTACAGGGTTTTCAGGAGGTACAGGGAGTACAGGGTTTGCAGGGTTTACAGGAGGTACAGGGTTTACAGGGTTTACTGGGGGTACAGGGTTTACAGTGTGTACAGGGGTACAGGGTTTACAGGGTTTACTGGGGGTAAAGGGTTTACTGTGTGTACAGGGGTTACAGTGTTTACAGGGTTTACTGTGGGTACAGGGTTTACAGGGGGTACAGGTTTTACAGGGTTTACTGGGGGTACAGGGTTTACAGGGGGTACAGGGTTTACAGGGTATACAGGGGTTACAGGAGGTACAGGGTTTACAGGGGTTCCAGGGGTTACAGAGTTTACAGGAGGCACAGGGTTTACAAGGATTACAGTAGGTACAGGGTTTACAGGGTTTACAGGGGTTACAGGGCTTACAGGGTTTACCGGGGTTACAGGCGGTACAGATTATACAGGGGTTACAGGACGTACAGGGTTTACAGGAGGTACAGGGTTTACAGGGTTTATGGGGGATACAGAGGTTAAAGAAGATACAGGGTTTACAGGTTTTACAGGGTTTACATCGGGTACAGGGTTTACAGGGTGTACAAGGGTTACAGGGTTTACAGGGTTTATTGGGGGTACAGGGTTTACAGGGTGTACAGGGGTTTCGAGGGTTTCCAGGGTTTTCAGGGGGTACAGGGTTTACCGGGGTTACAGGGTTTACAGGGGTTATAGGAGGTACAGGGTTTACAGGGCGTACAGGAGTTTCAGGGTTTACACGGATTACAGGGGTTACAGGAGGTACAGGGTTTACAAGGGTTACAGGGTGTACCGGAGGTACAGGGTTTACAGGGATTACAGGGGTTACAGGAGGTACAGGGTTTACAAGGGTTACAGGGGGTACAGGGTTTACACGGTTTACAGGGTTTACAAGGGTTACAGGAGGTACTGGGTTTACAGGGTTTGCAGGGTTTACTGGGATTACAGGGGTTACAGGAGGTACAGGGTTTACAAGGGTTACAGGGGTTACAGGAGGTACAGGGTTTACAGGGTTTACAGGTGTTACAGGATGTACAGATTATACAGGGGTTACAGGAGGTACAAGGTTTACAGGAGTTACACGGTTTACAGGGGTTACAGGAGGTACAGGGTTTGCAGGGGTTAAAGGAGCTACAGCGTTTACAGGGTTTGCAGGGTGTACAAGGGTTACAGGGTTTACAGGGTTTATTGGGGGTACAGGGTTTACAGGGTTTCCAGGATTTATGGGGGTACAGGGTTTACTGGGGTTACAGGGTGTACAGGGATAACAGGGGTTACAGGAGGTACAGGGTTTACAGGGGGTACAGGGTTTACAAGGGTTACAGGAGGTACAGGGTTTACAGGGTTTACTGGGTGTGCAGGGTTTACAGGGTTTACAGGAGGTACAGGGTGTACAGGGTTTACATGAGGTACAGGGTTTACAGGGTTTATGGGGGATACAGAGGTTAAAGAAGATACAGGGTTTACAGGTTTTACAGGGTTTACATGGGGTACAGGGTTTACAGGGTGTAGAAGGGTTACAGGGTTTACAGGGTTTATTGGGGGTACAGGGTTTACAGGGTGTACAAGGGTTTTCAGGGTTTCCAGGGTTTCCAGGGGGTACAGGGTTTACAGGGTTTACAGGGGGTACAGGGTTTACAAGGGTTACAGGAGGTACAGGGTTTACAGGGGTTACAGGGTATACTTGAGGCACAGGGTTTACAAGGGTTACAGCAGGTACAGGGTTTACAGGGTTTACAAGGGTTACAGTGCTTACAGTGTTTACAGGGGTTACAGGTTTACACTGTTTACAGGGGGTACAGTGTTTTCAGGGGTTACAGGAGCTACAGGGTTTAGAGTGTGTACAAGGGTTACAGGGTTTACAGGGTTTACTGGGGGTACAGGGTTTACAGGGGGTTCAGGGTTTACAGGGATTCCAGGTTTTATGGGGGTACAGGGTTTACCGGGGTTACAGGGTGTACAGGGATAACAGGGGTTACAGGAGGTACAGGGTTTACAAGGTTTACAGTGTTTACAGGGGGTGCAGGGTTTACAGGGTTTACAGGGGGTACAGGGTTTACAGGAGGTACAGGGTGTACAGGGTTTACAGGTGTTACAGGAGGAACAGATTATACAGGGGTTACAGGACGTACAGGGTTTACAAGTGGTACAGGGTTTACAGCGGTTACAGGAGGTACAGGGTTTACAGGGTTTACTGGGGGTACAGGGTTTAAAGTGTGTACAGGGGTTACAGGGTTTACTAGGGGTACAGGGTTTACAGGGGGTACAGGGTTTACAGGGTATACAGGGGTTACAGGAGGTACAGGGTTTACAGGGGTTACAGGGGTTACAGGGTTTACAGGGTGTACAAGGTTTACTGGGTTTACAGGGTTTACTGGGGGTACAGGGTTTACAGGGTGTAGAGGGGTTTTCAGGGTTTCCAGGTTTTACATGTGGTACAGGGTTTACCGGGTTTACAGTGTTTACAGGGTATACAGGGGTTACAGTGTGTACAGGGGTTACAGGGTTTACAGGGTTTACTGGGGGTACAGGGTTTACAGGGGCTACAGGGTTTACAGGGTATACAGGGGTTACAGGAGGTACAGGTTTTACAGGGTTTTCTGGGGGTACAGGGTTTACAGGGTGTACAGGGTTTTCAGGGTTTCCAGGGTTTACAGGGGGTACAGGGTTTACAGGGTATACAGGGGTTACAGGAGGTACAGGTTTTACAGGGTTTACTGGGGGTACAGGGTTTACAGAGTGTACAGGGGTTTTCAGGGTTTCCAGGGTTTACAGGGGGTACAGGGTTTACCGGGGTTACAGGGTGTACAGGGATAACAGGGGTAACAGGAGGTACAGGGTTTACAGTGGGTACAGGGTTTACAAGGGTTACAGGGGGTGCAGGGTTTACCGGGGTTACAGGGTGTACAGGGTTTACAGGGGGTACAGGGTTTACAAGGGTTACAGGGTTTACTGGGGGTACAGGGTTTACAGGGTGTAGAGGGGTTTTCAGGGTTTCCAGGTTTTACATGTGGTACAGGGTTTACCGGGTTTACAGTGTTTACAGGGTATACAGGTGTTACAGTGTGTACAGGTGTTACAGGGTTTACAGGGTTTACTGGGGGTACAGGGTTTACAGGGGCTACAGGGTTTACAGGGTATACAGGGGTTACAGGAGGTACAAGTTTTACAGGGTTTTCTGGGGGTACAGGGTTTACAGGGTGTACAGGGTTTTCAGGGTTTCCAGGGTTTACAGGGGGTACAGGGTTTACAGGGTATACAGGGGTTACAGGAGGTACAGGTTTTACAGGGTTTACTGGGGGTACAGGGTTTACAGAGTGTACAGGGGTTTTCAGGGTTTCCAGGGTTTACAGGGGGTACAGGGTTTACCGGGGTTACAGGGTGTACAGGGATAACAGGGGTAACAGGAGGTACAGGGTTTACAGGGTTTACAGTGGGTACAGGGTTTACAAGGGTTACAGGGTTTACTGGGGGTACAGGGTTTACAGGGGGTACAGGGTTTACAGGGTATACAGGGGTTACAGGGGTTACAGAGTTTACAGGAGGCACAGGGTTTACAAGGGTTACAGGAGGTACAGGGTTTACAGGGTTTACAGGGGTTACAGGGCTTACAGGGATAACCGGGGTTACAGGCGGTACATGGATAACAGGGGTTACAGGAGGTACAGGGTTTACAGGGTTTACAGGAGGTACAGGGTTTACAGGGGATACAGGGGTTACATGGTTACAGGAGGTATAGGGTTTACAGGGTTTACAGGGGTTACAGGAGGTACAGGGTTTACCAGGGTTACAGGAGGTACAGGGTTTACAGGGGTTACAGGGGGTACAGGGTTTACAGGTGTTACAGGGTGTACAGGGGGTACATGGGGAACACGGTTTACAGGGTGTACAGGGGATACTGGGTTTACAACGGTTAAAGGGGGTACAGGGTTTACAGGGTTAACAGGGTTTACAGGGGGTACAGGGTTTACAGGGTTTACAGGATTTACAGGGGCTATAGGAGGTACAGGGTTTACAGGGTGTACAGGAGTTTCAGGGTTTACACGGATTACAGGGGTTACAGGAGGTACAGGGTTTACAAGGGTTACAGGGTGTACCGGAGGTACAGGGTTTACAGGGATTACAGGGGTTACAGGAGGTACTGGGTTTACAAGGGTTACAGGGGGTACAGGGTTTACACGGTTTACAGGGTTTACAAGTGTTACAGGAGGTACTGGGTTTACAGGGTTTACAAGGGTTACAGGAGGTACAGGATTTACAGGGGTTACAAGGTGTACAGGGTTTACATGGTATACAGGGTGTACAGGGGGTACAGGGTTTACAGGGTTTACAGGGGTTACAGGAGGTACAGGGTTTACAAGGGTTACGAGAGGTACTAGTTTACAGTGTTTACAGGGGTTACAGGGTTTACAGTGGGTACAGGGGGTACAGGGGTAGCAGGGGTTACAGGAGGTACAGGGTTTATAGGGGTTATAGGGTTTACAGGAGGTACAGGGTTTACAAGGGTTACAGGAGGTACAGGGTTTCCAGGGTTTATGGGGGTACAGGGTTTACCGGGGATACAGGGTGTACAGAGATAACAGGGGTTACAGGATGTACAGGATTTACAGGGTTTACAGTGGGTACAGAGTTTACAGTGGGTACAGGGTTTACAGGTTATACTGGGGTTACAGGAGATACAGGGTTTACACGGTTTACTGGGGGTACAGGGTTTACAGGGTTTACAGGATTTACAGGGGTTATAGGAGGTACAGGGTTTACAGGGTGTACAGGAGTTTCAGGGTTTACACGGATTACAGGGGTTACAGGAGGTACAGGGTTTACAAGGGTTACAGGGTGTACCGGAGGTACAGGGTTTACAGGGATTACAGGGGTTACAGGAGGTACAGGGTTTACAAGGGTTACAGGGGGTACAGGGTTTACACGGTTTACAGGGTTTACAAGTGTTACAGGAGGTACTGGGTTTACAGGGTTTACAAGGGTTACAGGAGGTACAGGATTTACAGGGGTTACAAGGTGTACAGGGTTTACATGGTATACAGGGTGTACAGGGGGTACAGGGTTTACAGGGTTTACAGGGGTTACAGGAGGTACAGGGTTTACAAGGGTTACGAGAGGTACTAGTTTACAGTGTTTACAGGGGTTACAGGGTTTACAGTGGGTACAGGGGGTACAGGGGTAGCAGGGGTTACAGGAGGTACAGGGTTTATAGGGGTTACAGGGTTTACAGGAGGTACAGGGTTTACAAGGGTTACAGGAGGTACAGGGTTTCCAGGGTTTATGGGGGTACAGGGTTTACCGGGGATACAGGGTGTACAGAGATAACAGGGGTTACAGGATGTACAGGATTTACAGGGTTTACAGTGGGTACAGAGTTTACAGTGGGTACAGGGTTTACAGGTTATACTGGGGTTACAGGAGATACAGGGTTTACACGGTTTACTGGGGGTACAGGGTTTACAGGGTGTACAGGGGTTTTCAGGGTCTCCAGGGTTTATGGGGGTACAGGGTATACCTGGGTTACAGAGTGTAGAGGGATAACAAGGGGTTACAGGAGGTACAGGGTTTACAGGGTTTACAGTGGGTACAGGGTTTACAAGGGTTACAGGGGGTGCAGGGTTTACCGGGGTTACAGGGTGTACAGGGTTTACAGGGGGTACAGGGTTTACAAGGGTTACAGGGTTTACTGGGGGTACAGGGTTTACAGGGTGTAGAGGGGTTTTCAGGGTTTCCAGGTTTTACATGTGGTACAGGGTTTACCGGGTTTACAGTGTTTACAGGGTATACAGGGGTTACAGTGTGTACAGGGGTTACAGGGTTTACAGGGTTTACTGGGGGTACAGGGTTTACAGGGGCTACAGGGTTTACAGGGTATACAGGGGTTACAGGAGGTACAGGTTTTACAGGGTTTTCTGGGGGTACAGGGTTTACAGGGTGTACAGGGGTTTTCAGGGTTTCCAGGGTTTACAGGGGGTACAGGGTTTACCGGGGTTACAGGGTGTACAGGGATAACAGGGGTAACAGGAGGTACATGGTTTACAGGGTTTACAGTGGGTACAGGGTTTACAAGGGTTACAGGGTTTACTGGGGGTACAGGGTTTACAGGGGGTACAGGGTTTACAGGGTATACAGGGGTTACAGGGGTTACAGAGTTTACAGGAGGCACAGGGTTTACAAGGGTTACAGGAGGTACAGTGTTTACAGGGTTTACAGGGTTTATAGGGGTTACAGGGCTTACAGGGATAACTGGGGTTACAGGCGGTACATGGATAACAGGGGTTACAGGAGGTACAGGGTTTACAGGGTTTACAGGAGGTACAGGGTTTACAGGGGATACAGGGGTTACATGGTTACAGGAGGTATAGGGTTTACAGGGTTTACAGGGGTTACAGGGGGTACAGGGTTTACAGGGTTTACCAGGGTTACAGGAGGTACAGGGTTTACAGGGGTTACAGGGGGTACAGGGTTTACAGGTGTTACAGTGTGTACAGGGGGTACATGGGGAACACGGTTTACAGGGTGTACAGGGGATACTGGGTTTACAACGGTTAAAGGGGGTACAGGGTTTACAGGGTTAACAGGGTTTACAGGGGGTACAGGGTTTACAGGGTTTACAGGGTTTACAGGGGTTATAGGAGGTACATGGTTTACAGGGTGTACAGGAGTTTCAGGGTTTACACGGATTACAGGGGTTACAGGAGGTACAGGGTTTACAAGGGTTACAGGGTGTACCGGAGGTACAGGGTTTACAGGGATTACAGGGGTTACAGGAGGTACAGGGTTTACAAGGGTTACAGGGGGTACAGGGTTTACACGGTTTACAGGGTTTACAAGTGTTACAGGAGGTACTGGGTTTACAGGGTTTACAAGGGTTACAGGAGGTACAGGATTTACAGGGGTTACAAGGTGTACAGGGTTTACATGGTATACAGGGTGTACAGGGGGTACAGGGTTTACAGGGTTTACAGGGGTTACAGGAGGTACAGGGTTTACAAGGGTTACGAGAGGTACTAGTTTACAGTGTTTATGGGGGTACAGGGTTTACCGGGGATACAGGGTGTACAGAGATAACAGGGGTTACAGGATGTACAGGATTTACAGGGTTTACAGTGGGTACAGAGTTTACAGTGGGTACAGGGTTTACAGGTTATACTGGGGTTACAGGAGATACAGGGTTTACACGGTTTACAGGGGGTACAGGGTTTACAGGGTGTACAGGGGTTTTCAGGGTCTCCAGGGTTTATGGGGGTACAGGGTATACCGGGGTTACAGAGTGTAGAGGGATAACAAGGGGTTACAGGAGGTACTGGGTATACAGGGTTTAGAGTGGGTACAGGGTTTACTAGGGGTACAGGATTTACAGGGTATACAAGGGTTACAGGGTTTACTGGGGGTACAGGGTTTTCAGGGTGTACAGGGGTTTTCAACGTTTACATTGTTTACAGGGGGTACAGGGTTTACCGGGGTTACAGGGTGTACAGGGATAACCGGGGTTACAGGAGGTACAGGGTTTACAAGGTTTACAGTGTTTACAGGGCGTGCAGGGTTTACAGGGTTTACAGGAGGTACAGGGTGTACAGGTTTACAGGTGTTACAGGCGGAACAGATTATACAGGGGTTACAGGACGTACAGGGTTTACAGAAGGTACAGGGTTTACAGGGGATACAGGGGTTACATGGTTACAGGAGGTATAGGGTTTACAGGGTTTACAGGGGTTACAGGGGGTACAGGGTTTACAGGGTTTACCAGGGTTACAGGAGGTACAGGGTTTACAGGGGTTACAGGGGGTACAGGGTTTACAGGTGTTACAGGGTGTACAGGGGGTACATGGGGAACACGGTTTACAGGGTGTACAGGGGATACTGGGTTTACAACGGTTAAAGGGGGTACAGGGTTTACAGGGTTAACAGGGTTTACAGGGGGTAAGGGTTTACAGGGTTTACAGGGTTTACAGGGGTTATAGGAGGTACAGGGTTTACAGGGTGTACAGGAGTTTCAGGGTTTACACGGATTACAGGGGTTACAGGAGGTACAGGGTTTACAAGGGTTACAGGGTGTACCGGAGGTACAGGGTTTACAGGGATTACAAGGGTTACAGGAGGTACAGGGTTTACAAGGGTTACAGGGGGTACAGGGTTTACACGGTTTACAGGGTTTACAAGGGTTACAGGAGGTACTGGGTTTACAGGGTTTGCAGGGTTTACTGGGATTACAGGGGTTACAGGAGGTACAGTGTTTACAAGGGTTACAGGGGTTACAGGAGGTACAGGGTTTACAGGGTTTACAGGTGTTACAGGATGTACAGATTATACAGGGGTTACAGGAGGTACAAGGTTTACAGGAGTTACACGGTTTACAGGGGTTGCAGGAGGTACAGGGTTTGCAGGGGTTACAGGAGCTACAGCGTTTACAGGGTTTACAGGGTGTACAAGGGTTACAGGGTTTACAGGGTTTACTGGGGGTACAGGGTTTACAGGGTTTCCAGGATTTATGGGGGTACAGGGTTTACTGGGGTTACAGGGTGTACAGGGATAACAGGGGTTACAGGAGGTACAGGGTTTACAGGGGGTACAGGGTTTACAAGGGTTACAGGAGGTACAGGGTTTACAGGGTTTACAGGGTTTACAGGGGGTACAGGGTTTACAGGGTTTACAGGAGGTACAGGGTGTACAGGGTTTACAGGTGTTACAGGAGGTACAGATTATACAGGGGTTACAGGACGTACAGGGTTTACAGGAGGTACAGGGTTTACAGGGTTTATGGGGGATACAGAGGTTAAAGAAGATACAGGGTTTACAGGTTTTACAGGGTTTACATGGGGTACAGGGTTTGCAGGGTGTACAAGGGTTACAGGGTTTACAGGGTTTATTGTGGGTGCAGGGTTTACAGGGTGTACAAGGGTTTTCAGGGTTTCCAGGGTTTACAGGGGGTACAGGGTTTACAGGGTTTACAGGGGGTACAGGGTTTACAAGGGTTACAAGAGGTACAGGGTTTACAGGGGTTACAGGGTATACTTGAGGCACAGGGTTTACAAGGGTTACAGCAGGTACAGGGTTTACAGGGTTTACAAGGGTTACAGTGCTTACAGTGTTTACAGGGGTTACAGGTTTACACTGTTTACAGGGGGTACAGTGTTTACAGGGGTTACAGGAGCTACATGGTTTAGAGTGTGTACAAGGGTTACAGGGTATACAGGGTTTACTGGGGGTACAGGGTTTACAGGGGGTTCAGGGTTTACAGGGATTCCAGGTTTTATGGGGGTACAGGGTTTACCGGGGTTACAGGGTGTACAGGGATAACAGGGGTTACAGGAGGTAATGTTTTACAGGGTTTACAGGGGGTACAGGGTTTACAAGGGTTACTGGAGGTACAGGGTTTACATGGTTTACAGGGGGTGCAAGGTTTACAGGGTTTACAGGAGGTACAGGGTGGACTGGGTTTACAGGTGTTACAGGAGGTACAGATTATACAGGGTTTACAGGACGTACAGGGTTTACAGGGTTTACAGGAGGTACAGGGTTTACAGGGTTTACAGGAGGTACAGGGTTTACAGGGGATACAGGGGTTACATGGTTACAGGAGGTACAGGGTTTACAGGTGTTACAGGGGTTACAGGGGATACAGGGTTTACAGGGTTTACAGGGGTTACAGGGTTCACAGGGTTTACAGGAGGTACAGGGTTTACAGGGTTTACAGGTGTTACAGGGGTTACAGGGTTTACAGGGTTTACAGGGTTTACAGGGGTTACAGGGTTCACAGGGTTTACAGGAGGTACAGGGTTTACAGGCTTTACGGGTGGTACAGAGGTTAAAGTAGATACAGGGTTTACGGGGTTTACAGGGTTTACGGGTGGTACAGAGGTTAAAGTAGATACAGGGTTTACGGGGTTTACAGGGTTTACAGGGTTTTCAGGAGGTACAGGGAGTACAGGGTTTGCAGGGTTTACAGGAGGTACAGGGTTTACAGGGTTTACTGGGGGTACAGGGTTTACAGTGTGTACAGGGGTACAGGGTTTACAGGGTTTACTGGGGGTAAAGGGTTTACTGTGTGTACAGGGGTTACAGTGTTTACAGGGTTTACTGTGGGTACAGGGTTTACAGGAGGTACAGGTTTTACAGGGTTTACTGGGGGTACAGGGTTTACAGGGGGTACAGGGTTTACAGGGTATACAGGGGTTACAGGAGGTACAGGGTTTACAGGGGTTCCAGGGGTTACAGAGTTTACAGGAGGCACAGGGTTTACAAGGATTACAGTAGGTACAGGGTTTACAGGGTTTACAGGGGTTACAGGGCTTACAGGGTTTACCGGGGTTACAGGCGGTACAGATTATACAGGGGTTACAGGACGTACAGGGTTTACAGGAGGTACAGGGTTTACAGGGTTTATGGGGGATACAGAGGTTAAAGAAGATACAGGGTTTACAGGTTTTACAGGGTTTACATCGGGTACAGGGTTTACAGGGTGTACAAGGGTTACAGGGTTTACAGGGTTTATTGGGGGTACAGGGTTTACAGGGTGTACAGGGGTTTCGAGGGTTTCCAGGGTTTTCAGGGGGTACAGGGTTTACCGGGGTTACAGGGTTTACAGGGGTTATAGGAGGTACAGGGTTTACAGGGCGTACAGGAGTTTCAGGGTTTACACGGATTACAGGGGTTACAGGAGGTACAGGGTTTACAAGGGTTACAGGGTGTACCGGAGGTACAGGGTTTACAGGGATTACAGGGGTTACAGGAGGTACAGGGTTTACAAGGGTTACAGGGGGTACAGGGTTTACACGGTTTACAGGGTTTACAAGGGTTACAGGAGGTACTGGGTTTACAGGGTTTGCAGGGTTTACTGGGATTACAGGGGTTACAGGAGGTACAGGGTTTACAAGGGTTACAGGGGTTACAGGAGGTACAGGGTTTACAGGGTTTACAGGTGTTACAGGATGTACAGATTATACAGGGGTTACAGGAGGTACAAGGTTTACAGGAGTTACACGGTTTACAGGGGTTACAGGAGGTACAGGGTTTGCAGGGGTTAAAGGAGCTACAGCGTTTACAGGGTTTGCAGGGTGTACAAGGGTTACAGGGTTTACAGGGTTTATTGGGGGTACAGGGTTTACAGGGTTTCCAGGATTTATGGGGGTACAGGGTTTACTGGGGTTACAGGGTGTACAGGGATAACAGGGGTTACAGGAGGTACAGGGTTTACAGGGGGTACAGGGTTTACAAGGGTTACAGGAGGTACAGGGTTTACAGGGTTTACTGGGTGTGCAGGGTTTACAGGGTTTACAGGAGGTACAGGGTGTACAGGGTTTACATGAGGTACAGGGTTTACAGGGTTTATGGGGGATACAGAGGTTAAAGAAGATACAGGGTTTACAGGTTTTACAGGGTTTACATGGGGTACAGGGTTTACAGGGTGTAGAAGGGTTACAGGGTTTACAGGGTTTATTGGGGGTACAGGGTTTACAGGGTGTACAAGGGTTTTCAGGGTTTCCAGGGTTTCCAGGGGGTACAGGGTTTACAGGGTTTACAGGGGGTACAGGGTTTACAAGGGTTACAGGAGGTACAGGGTTTACAGGGGTTACAGGGTATACTTGAGGCACAGGGTTTACAAGGGTTACAGCAGGTACAGGGTTTACAGGGTTTACAAGGGTTACAGTGCTTACAGTGTTTACAGGGGTTACAGGTTTACACTGTTTACAGGGGGTACAGTGTTTTCAGGGGTTACAGGAGCTACAGGGTTTAGAGTGTGTACAAGGGTTACAGGGTTTACAGGGTTTACTGGGGGTACAGGGTTTACAGGGGGTTCAGGGTTTACAGGGATTCCAGGTTTTATGGGGGTACAGGGTTTACCGGGGTTACAGGGTGTACAGGGATAACAGGGGTTACAGGAGGTAAAGTTTTACAGGGTTTACAGGGGGTACAGGGTTTACAAGGGTTACTGGAGGTACAGGGTTTACATGGTTTACAGGGGGTCCAAGGTTTACAGGGTATACAGGAGGTACAGGGTGGACTGGGTTTACAGTGTTTACAGGGCGTGCAGGGTTTACAGGGTTTACAGGAGGTACAGGGTGTACAGGTTTACAGGTGTTACAGGCGGAACAGATTATACAGGGGTTACAGGACGTACAGGGTTTACAGAAGGTACAGGGTTTACAGGGGATACAGGGGTTACATGGTTACAGGAGGTATAGGGTTTACAGGGTTTACAGGGGTTACAGGGGGTACAGGGTTTACAGGGTTTACCAGGGTTACAGGAGGTACAGGGTTTACAGGGGTTACAGGGGGTACAGGGTTTACAGGTGTTACAGGGTGTACAGGGGGTACATGGGGAACACGGTTTACAGGGTGTACAGGGGATACTGGGTTTACAACGGTTAAAGGGGGTACAGGGTTTACAGGGTTAACAGGGTTTACAGGGGGTAAGGGTTTACAGGGTTTACAGGGTTTACAGGGGTTATAGGAGGTACAGGGTTTACAGGGTGTACAGGAGTTTCAGGGTTTACACGGATTACAGGGGTTACAGGAGGTACAGGGTTTACAAGGGTTACAGGGTGTACCGGAGGTACAGGGTTTACAGGGATTACAAGGGTTACAGGAGGTACAGGGTTTACAAGGGTTACAGGGGGTACAGGGTTTACACGGTTTACAGGGTTTACAAGGGTTACAGGAGGTACTGGGTTTACAGGGTTTGCAGGGTTTACTGGGATTACAGGGGTTACAGGAGGTACAGTGTTTACAAGGGTTACAGGGGTTACAGGAGGTACAGGGTTTACAGGGTTTACAGGTGTTACAGGATGTACAGATTATACAGGGGTTACAGGAGGTACAAGGTTTACAGGAGTTACACGGTTTACAGGGGTTGCAGGAGGTACAGGGTTTGCAGGGGTTACAGGAGCTACAGCGTTTACAGGGTTTACAGGGTGTACAAGGGTTACAGGGTTTACAGGGTTTACTGGGGGTACAGGGTTTACAGGGTTTCCAGGATTTATGGGGGTACAGGGTTTACTGGGGTTACAGGGTGTACAGGGATAACAGGGGTTACAGGAGGTACAGGGTTTACAGGGGGTACAGGGTTTACAAGGGTTACAGGAGGTACAGGGTTTACAGGGTTTACAGGGTTTACAGGGGGTACAGGGTTTACAGGGTTTACAGGAGGTACAGGGTGTACAGGGTTTACAGGTGTTACAGGAGGTACAGATTATACAGGGGTTACAGGACGTACAGGGTTTACAGGAGGTACAGGGTTTACAGGGTTTATGGGGGATACAGAGGTTAAAGAAGATACAGGGTTTACAGGTTTTACAGGGTTTACATGGGGTACAGGGTTTGCAGGGTGTACAAGGGTTACAGGGTTTACAGGGTTTATTGTGGGTGCAGGGTTTACAGGGTGTACAAGGGTTTTCAGGGTTTCCAGGGTTTACAGGGGGTACAGGGTTTACAGGGTTTACAGGGGGTACAGGGTTTACAAGGGTTACAAGAGGTACAGGGTTTACAGGGGTTACAGGGTATACTTGAGGCACAGGGTTTACAAGGGTTACAGCAGGTACAGGGTTTACAGGGTTTACAAGGGTTACAGTGCTTACAGTGTTTACAGGGGTTACAGGTTTACACTGTTTACAGGGGGTACAGTGTTTACAGGGGTTACAGGAGCTACATGGTTTAGAGTGTGTACAAGGGTTACAGGGTATACAGGGTTTACTGGGGGTACAGGGTTTACAGGGGGTTCAGGGTTTACAGGGATTCCAGGTTTTATGGGGGTACAGGGTTTACCGGGGTTACAGGGTGTACAGGGATAACAGGGGTTACAGGAGGTAATGTTTTACAGGGTTTACAGGGGGTACAGGGTTTACAAGGGTTACTGGAGGTACAGGGTTTACATGGTTTACAGGGGGTGCAAGGTTTACAGGGTTTACAGGAGGTACAGGGTGGACTGGGTTTACAGGTGTTACAGGAGGTACAGATTATACAGGGTTTACAGGACGTACAGGGTTTACAGGGTTTACAGGAGGTACAGGGTTTACAGGGTTTACAGGAGGTACAGGGTTTACAGGGGATACAGGGGTTACATGGTTACAGGAGGTACAGGGTTTACAGGTGTTACAGGGGTTACAGGGGATACAGGGTTTACAGGGTTTACAGGGGTTACAGGGTTCACAGGGTTTACAGGAGGTACAGGGTTTACAGGGTTTACAGGTGTTACAGGGGTTACAGGGTTTACAGGGTTTACAGGGTTTACAGGGGTTACAGGGTTCACAGGGTTTACAGGAGGTACAGGGTTTACAGGCTTTACGGGTGGTACAGAGGTTAAAGTAGATACAGGGTTTACGGGGTTTACAGGGTTTACAGGGTTTTCAGGAGGTACAGGGAGTACAGGGTTTGCAGGGTTTACAGGAGGTACAGGGTTTACAGGGTTTACTGGGGGTACAGGGTTTACAGTGTGTACAGGGGTACAGGGTTTACAGGGTTTACTGGGGGTAAAGGGTTTACTGTGTGTACAGGGGTTACAGTGTTTACAGGGTTTACTGTGGGTACAGGGTTTACAGGGGGTACAGGTTTTACAGGGTTTACTGGGGGTACAGGGTTTACAGGGGGTACAGGGTTTACAGGGTATACAGGGGTTACAGGAGGTACAGGGTTTACAGGGGTTCCAGGGGTTACAGAGTTTACAGGAGGCACAGGGTTTACAAGGATTACAGTAGGTACAGGGTTTACAGGGTTTACAGGGGTTACAGGGCTTACAGGGTTTACCGGGGTTACAGGCGGTACAGATTATACAGGGGTTACAGGACGTACAGGGTTTACAGGAGGTACAGGGTTTACAGGGTTTATGGGGGATACAGAGGTTAAAGAAGATACAGGGTTTACAGGTTTTACAGGGTTTACATCGGGTACAGGGTTTACAGGGTGTACAAGGGTTACAGGGTTTACAGGGTTTATTGGGGGTACAGGGTTTACAGGGTGTACAGGGGTTTCGAGGGTTTCCAGGGTTTTCAGGGGGTACAGGGTTTACCGGGGTTACAGGGTTTACAGGGGTTATAGGAGGTACAGGGTTTACAGGGCGTACAGGAGTTTCAGGGTTTACACGGATTACAGGGGTTACAGGAGGTACAGGGTTTACAAGGGTTACAGGGTGTACCGGAGGTACAGGGTTTACAGGGATTACAGGGGTTACAGGAGGTACAGGGTTTACAAGGGTTACAGGGGGTACAGGGTTTACACGGTTTACAGGGTTTACAAGGGTTACAGGAGGTACTGGGTTTACAGGGTTTGCAGGGTTTACTGGGATTACAGGGGTTACAGGAGGTACAGGGTTTACAAGGGTTACAGGGGTTACAGGAGGTACAGGGTTTACAGGGTTTACAGGTGTTACAGGATGTACAGATTATACAGGGGTTACAGGAGGTACAAGGTTTACAGGAGTTACACGGTTTACAGGGGTTACAGGAGGTACAGGGTTTGCAGGGGTTAAAGGAGCTACAGCGTTTACAGGGTTTGCAGGGTGTACAAGGGTTACAGGGTTTACAGGGTTTATTGGGGGTACAGGGTTTACAGGGTTTCCAGGATTTATGGGGGTACAGGGTTTACTGGGGTTACAGGGTGTACAGGGATAACAGGGGTTACAGGAGGTACAGGGTTTACAGGGGGTACAGGGTTTACAAGGGTTACAGGAGGTACAGGGTTTACAGGGTTTACTGGGTGTGCAGGGTTTACAGGGTTTACAGGAGGTACAGGGTGTACAGGGTTTACATGAGGTACAGGGTTTACAGGGTTTATGGGGGATACAGAGGTTAAAGAAGATACAGGGTTTACAGGTTTTACAGGGTTTACATGGGGTACAGGGTTTACAGGGTGTAGAAGGGTTACAGGGTTTACAGGGTTTATTGGGGGTACAGGGTTTACAGGGTGTACAAGGGTTTTCAGGGTTTCCAGGGTTTCCAGGGGGTACAGGGTTTACAGGGTTTACAGGGGGTACAGGGTTTACAAGGGTTACAGGAGGTACAGGGTTTACAGGGGTTACAGGGTATACTTGAGGCACAGGGTTTACAAGGGTTACAGCAGGTACAGGGTTTACAGGGTTTACAAGGGTTACAGTGCTTACAGTGTTTACAGGGGTTACAGGTTTACACTGTTTACAGGGGGTACAGTGTTTTCAGGGGTTACAGGAGCTACAGGGTTTAGAGTGTGTACAAGGGTTACAGGGTTTACAGGGTTTACTGGGGGTACAGGGTTTACAGGGGGTTCAGGGTTTACAGGGATTCCAGGTTTTATGGGGGTACAGGGTTTACCGGGGTTACAGGGTGTACAGGGATAACAGGGGTTACAGGAGGTAAAGTTTTACAGGGTTTACAGGAGGTACAGGGTTTACAGGGTTTACAGGAGGTACAGGGTTTACAGGGGTTACAGGGGGTACAGGGGATACAGGGATTACAGGGTTTACAGGGGTTACAGGGGGTACAGGATTTACAGGCGTTACAGGGTTCACAGGGTTTACAGGTTTTACGGGGGGTACAGAGGTTAAAGGAGATACAGGGTTTACAGGTTTTACAAGATTTACAGGGCTTACGGGGTTTACAGGGGTTACAGGTTTTACACAGTTTACAGGGGGTACAGGGTTTACAGGGGTTACAGGAGGTACAGGGTTTAAAGGGGTTACAGGAGGTACAGTGTTTGCAGGGGTTACAGGAGCTACAGGGTTTACAGGGTTTACTGGGGTTACAGGGTTTTCAGGGTGTACAAGGGTTACAGGGTTTACAGGGTTTACTGGGAGTACAGGGTTTACAGGGTTTCCAGGGTTTATGGGGTTACAGGGTTTACCGGGGTTACAGGGTGTACAGGGATAACTGGGGTTACAGGAGGTACAGGGTTTACAGGGTTTACAGGGGGTACAGGGTTTACAAGGGTTACAGGAGGTACAGGGATAACAGGGGTTACAGGGGGTACAGGGTTTACAAGGGTTACAGGAGATACAGGGTTTACAAGGTTTACAGTGTTTACAGGGGGTGCGGGGTTTACAGGGTTTACAGGAGGTACAGGGTGGACAGGGTTTACAGGTGTTACAGGAGGTACAGATTATACAGGGGTTACAGGACTTACGGGGTTTACAGGGTTTATAGGAGGTACAATGGTTTACAGGGGTTACAGGCGGTACAGGGTTTACAGGGTTTACTGTTGGTACAGGGTTTACAAGGTTTACAGTGTTTACAGGGGGTGCGGGGTTTACAGGGTTTACAGGAGGTACAGGGTGGACAGGGTTTACAGGTGTTACAGGAGGTACAGATTATACAGGGGTTACAGGACTTACGGGGTTTACAGGGTTTATAGGAGGTACAATGGTTTACAGGGGGTACAGGAGGTACAGGGTTTACAGGGGTTACAGGGTTCACAGGGTTTACAGGAGGTACAGGGTTTACAGGGGTTACAGGAGGTACAGGGTTTACAGGGGTTACAGGGTGTACAGGGTTTACAGGGTTTATGGGGGGTACAGAGGTTAAAGGAGATACAGGGTTTACAGGTTTTCCAGGGTTTACAGGGGGTACAGGGTTTACAGAGTGTACAAGGGTTACAGGGTTAAAGGGTTTACTGGGGGTACAGGGTTTTCAGGAGGTACAGGTTTTACAGGGGTTACAGGGTTTACAGGGTTTACAGGGGGTGCAGGGCTTACAGGGTATACAGGGGTTTCAGGGCTTACAGGGTTTTCCGGGGTTACAGGTGGTACAGGGATAACAGGGGTTACAGGAGGTACAGGGTTTACAGGAGGTACAGGGTTTACAGGGGTTACAGGGGTTACAGGAGGTACAGGGTTTACAGGGGTTACAGGATTTACAGGGTTTACAGGGGGTACAGTGTTTACAGGGTTTATAGGGGGTACAGGGTTTACAAGGTTTACAGGGTGTACAGGGGGTACAGGGGTACAGCGTTTACAGGGTGTACAGGGGTTTTCAGTGTTTCCAGGGTTTACAGGGGGTACAGGGCTTACAGGGTATAAAGGGGTTACAGGGCTTACAGGGTTTACCGGGGTTACAGGTGGTACAGGGTTTACAGGGTATACAGGGGTTCCAGGAGGTACAGGGTTTACAGGGTGTACAAGGGTTACAGGGTTTACAGGGTTTACTGGGGGTAAAGGGTTTACTGTGTGTACAGGGGTTACAGGGTTTACAGGGTTTACTGTGGGTACAGGGTTTACAGGAGATACAGGATTTACAGGGGTTCCAGGGGTTACAGAGTTTACAGGAGGCACAGGGTTTACAAGGGTTACAGGAGGTACAGGATTTACAGGGTTTACAGGGCTTACAGGGTTTACCGGGGTTACAGGCGGTACAGATTGTACAGGGGTTACAGGAGGTACAGGGTTTACAGGGTTTATGGGGGATACAGAGGTTAAAGAAGATAAAGGGTTTACAGGTTTTACAGGGTTTACATGGGGTACAGGGTTTACAGGGTGTACAAGGGTTACAGGGTTTACAGGGTTTATTGGGGGTACAGGTTTTACAGGGTGTACAAGGGTTTTCAGGCATTCCAGGGTTTACAGGGGGTACAGTTTACAGGGTTTACAGGGGGTACAGGGTTTACAAGGGTTACAGGAGGTACAGGGTTTACAGGGGGTACAGGGTGTACTTGAGGCACAGGGTTTACAAGGGTTACAACAGGTACAGGGTTTACAGGGTTTACAAGGGTTACAGTGCTTACAATGTTTACAGGGGTTACAGGTTTACACTGTTTACAGGGGGTACAGTGTTTACAGGGGTTACAGGAGGTACAGGGTTTACAGGGTTTATAGGAGGTACAGGGTTTACAGGGTATAAAGGGGTTACATGGTTACAGGAGGTACAGGGTTTACAGGGGATACAGGGGTTACATGGTTACAGGAGGTACAGGGTTTACAGGTGTTACAGGGGTTACAGGGGATACAGGGTTTACAGGGTTTACAGGGGTTACAGGGTTCACAGGGTTTACAGGAGGTACAGGGTTTACAGGGTTTACAGGTGTTACAGGGGTTACAGGGTTTACAGGGTTTACAGGGTTTACAGGGGTTACAGGGTTCACAGGGTTTACAGGAGGTACAGGGTTTACAGGCTTTACGGGTGGTACAGAGGTTAAAGTAGATACAGGGTTTACGGGGTTTACAGGGTTTACAGGGTTTTCAGGAGGTACAGGGAGTACAGGGTTTGCAGGGTTTACAGGAGGTACAGGGTTTACAGGGTTTACTGGGGGTACAGGGTTTACAGTGTGTACAGGGGTACAGGGTTTACAGGGTTTACTGGGGGTAAAGGGTTTACTGTGTGTACAGGGGTTACAGTGTTTACAGGGTTTACTGTGGGTACAGGGTTTACAGGGGGTACAGGTTTTACAGGGTTTACTGGGGGTACAGGGTTTACAGGGGGTACAGGGTTTACAGGGTATACATGGGTTACAGGAGGTACAGGGTTTACAGGGGTTCCAGGGGTTACAGAGTTTACAGGAGGCACAGGGTTTACAAGGATTACAGTAGGTACAGGGTTTACAGGGTTTACAGGGGTTACAGGGCTTACAGGGTTTACCGGGGTTACAGGCGGTACAGATTATACAGGGGTTACAGGACGTACAGGGTTTACAGGAGGTACAGGGTTTACAGGGTTTATGGGGGATACAGAGGTTAAAGAAGATACAGGGTTTACAGGTTTTACAGGGTTTACATCGGGTACAGGGTTTACAGGGTGTACAAGGGTTACAGGGTTTACAGGGTTTATTGGGGGTACAGGGTTTACAGGGTGTACAGGGGTTTCGAGGGTTTCCAGGGTTTTCAGGGGGTACAGGGTTTACCGGGGTTACAGGGTTTACAGGGGTTATAGGAGGTACAGGGTTTACAGGGCGTACAGGAGTTTCAGGGTTTACACGGATTACAGGGGTTACAGGAGGTACAGGGTTTACAAGGGTTACAGGGTGTACCGGAGGTACAGGGTTTACAGGGATTACAGGGGTTACAGGAGGTACAGGGTTTACAAGGGTTACAGGGGGTACAGGGTTTACACGGTTTACAGGGTTTACAAGGGTTACAGGAGGTACTGGGTTTACAGGGTTTGCAGGGTTTACTGGGATTACAGGGGTTACAGGAGGTACAGGGTTTACAAGGGTTACAGGGGTTACAGGAGGTACAGGGTTTACAGGGTTTACAGGTGTTACAGGATGTACAGATTATACAGGGGTTACAGGAGGTACAAGGTTTACAGGAGTTACACGGTTTACAGGGGTTACAGGAGGTACAGGGTTTGCAGGGGTTAAAGGAGCTACAGCGTTTACAGGGTTTGCAGGGTGTACAAGGGTTACAGGGTTTACAGGGTTTATTGGGGGTACAGGGTTTACAGGGTTTCCAGGATTTATGGGGGTACAGGGTTTACTGGGGTTACAGGGTGTACAGGGATAACAGGGGTTACAGGAGGTACAGGGTTTACAGGGGGTACAGGGTTTACAAGGGTTACAGGAGGTACAGGGTTTACAGGGTTTACTGGGTGTGCAGGGTTTACAGGGTTTACAGGAGGTACAGGGTGTACAGGGTTTACATGAGGTACAGGGTTTACAGGGTTTATGGGGGATACAGAGGTTAAAGAAGATACAGGGTTTACAGGTTTTACAGGGTTTACATGGGGTACAGGGTTTACAGGGTGTAGAAGGGTTACAGGGTTTACAGGGTTTATTGGGGGTACAGGGTTTACAGGGTGTACAAGGGTTTTCAGGGTTTCCAGGGTTTCCAGGGGGTACAGGGTTTACAGGGTTTACAGGGGGTACAGGGTTTACAAGGGTTACAGGAGGTACAGGGTTTACAGGGGTTACAGGACGTACAGGGTTTACAGGAGGTACAGGGTTTACAGGGTTTATGGGGGATACAGAGGTTAAAGAAGATACAGGGTTTACAGGTTTTACAGGGTTTACATCGGGTACAGGGTTTACAGGGTGTACAAGGGTTACAGGGTTTACAGGGTTTATTGGGGGTACAGGGTTTACAGGGTGTACAGGGGTTTCGAGGGTTTCCAGGGTTTTCAGGGGGTACAGGGTTTACCGGGGTTACAGGGTTTACAGGGGTTATAGGAGGTACAGGGTTTACAGGGCGTACAGGAGTTTCAGGGTTTACACGGATTACAGGGGTTACAGGAGGTACAGGGTTTACAAGGGTTACAGGGTGTACCGGAGGTACAGGGTTTACAGGGATTACAGGGGTTACAGGAGGTACAGGGTTTACAAGGGTTACAGGGGGTACAGGGTTTACACGGTTTACAGGGTTTACAAGGGTTACAGGAGGTACTGGGTTTACAGGGTTTGCAGGGTTTACTGGGATTACAGGGGTTACAGGAGGTACAGGGTTTACAAGGGTTACAGGGGTTACAGGAGGTACAGGGTTTACAGGGTTTACAGGTGTTACAGGATGTACAGATTATACAGGGGTTACAGGAGGTACAAGGTTTACAGGAGTTACACGGTTTACAGGGGTTACAGGAGGTACAGGGTTTGCAGGGGTTAAAGGAGCTACAGCGTTTACAGGGTTTGCAGGGTGTACAAGGGTTACAGGGTTTACAGGGTTTATTGGGGGTACAGGGTTTACAGGGTTTCCAGGATTTATGGGGGTACAGGGTTTACTGGGGTTACAGGGTGTACAGGGATAACAGGGGTTACAGGAGGTACAGGGTTTACAGGGGTTACAGGGTTTACAAGGGTTACAGGAGGTACAGGGTTTACAGGGTTTACTGGGTGTGCAGGGTTTACAGGGTTTACAGGAGGTACAGGGTGTACAGGGTTTACATGAGGTACAGGGTTTACAGGGTTTATGGGGGATACAGAGGTTAAAGAAGATACAGGGTTTACAGGTTTTACAGGGTTTACATGGGGTACAGGGTTTACAGGGTGTAGAAGGGTTACAGGGTTTACAGGGTTTATTGGGGGTACAGGGTTTACAGGGTGTACAAGGGTTTTCAGGGTTTCCAGGGTTTCCAGGGGGTACAGGGTTTACAGGGTTTACAGGGGGTACAGGGTTTACAAGGGTTACAGGAGGTACAGGGTTTACAGGGGTTACAGGGTATACTTGAGGCACAGGGTTTACAAGGGTTACAGCAGGTACAGGGTTTACAGGGTTTACAAGGGTTACAGTGCTTACAGTGTTTACAGGGGTTACAGGTTTACACTGTTTACAGGGGGTACAGTGTTTTCAGGGGTTACAGGAGCTACAGGGTTTAGAGTGTGTACAAGGGTTACAGGGTTTACAGGGTTTACTGGGGGTACAGGGTTTACAGGGGGTTCAGGGTTTACAGGGATTCCAGGTTTTATGGGGGTACAGGGTTTACCGGGGTTACAGGGTGTACAGGGATAACAGGGGTTACAGGAGGTAAAGTTTTACAGGGTTTACAGGAGGTACAGGGTTTACAGGGTTTACAGGAGGTACAGGGTTTACAGGGGTTACAGGGGGTACAGGGGATACAGGGATTACAGGGTTTACAGGGGTTACAGGGGGTACAGGATTTACAGGCGTTACAGGGTTCACAGGGTTTACAGGTTTTACGGGGGGTACAGAGGTTAAAGGAGATACAGGGTTTACAGGTTTTACAAGATTTACAGGGCTTACGGGGTTTACAGGGGTTACAGGTTTTACACAGTTTACAGGGGGTACAGGGTTTACAGGGGTTACAGGAGGTACAGGGTTTAAAGGGGTTACAGGAGGTACAGTGTTTGCAGGGGTTACAGGAGCTACAGGGTTTACAGGGTTTACTGGGGTTACAGGGTTTTCAGGGTGTACAAGGGTTACAGGGTTTACAGGGTTTACTGGGAGTACAGGGTTTACAGGGTTTCCAGGGTTTATGGGGTTACAGGGTTTACCGGGGTTACAGGGTGTACAGGGATAACTGGGGTTACAGGAGGTACAGGGTTTACAGGGTTTACAGGGGGTACAGGGTTTACAAGGGTTACAGGAGGTACAGGGATAACAGGGGTTACAGGGGGTACAGGGTTTACAAGGGTTACAGGAGATACAGGGTTTACAAGGTTTACAGTGTTTACAGGGGGTGCGGGGTTTACAGGGTTTACAGGAGGTACAGGGTGGACAGGGTTTACAGGTGTTACAGGAGGTACAGATTATACAGGGGTTACAGGACTTACGGGGTTTACAGGGTTTATAGGAGGTACAATGGTTTACAGGGGTTACAGGCGGTACAGGGTTTACAGGGTTTACTGTTGGTACAGGGTTTACAAGGTTTACAGTGTTTACAGGGGGTGCGGGGTTTACAGGGTTTACAGGAGGTACAGGGTGGACAGGGTTTACAGGTGTTACAGGAGGTACAGATTATACAGGGGTTACAGGACTTACGGGGTTTACAGGGTTTATAGGAGGTACAATGGTTTACAGGGGGTACAGGAGGTACAGGGTTTACAGGGGTTACAGGGTTCACAGGGTTTACAGGAGGTACAGGGTTTACAGGGGTTACAGGAGGTACAGGGTTTACAGGGGTTACAGGGTGTACAGGGTTTACAGGGTTTATGGGGGGTACAGAGGTTAAAGGAGATACAGGGTTTACAGGTTTTCCAGGGTTTACAGGGGGTACAGGGTTTACAGAGTGTACAAGGGTTACAGGGTTAAAGGGTTTACTGGGGGTACAGGGTTTTCAGGAGGTACAGGTTTTACAGGGGTTACAGGGTTTACAGGGTTTACAGGGGGTGCAGGGCTTACAGGGTATACAGGGGTTTCAGGGCTTACAGGGTTTTCCGGGGTTACAGGTGGTACAGGGATAACAGGGGTTACAGGAGGTACAGGGTTTACAGGAGGTACAGGGTTTACAGGGGTTACAGGGGTTACAGGAGGTACAGGGTTTACAGGGGTTACAGGATTTACAGGGTTTACAGGGGGTACAGTGTTTACAGGGTTTATAGGGGGTACAGGGTTTACAAGGTTTACAGGGTGTACAGGGGGTACAGGGGTACAGCGTTTACAGGGTGTACAGGGGTTTTCAGTGTTTCCAGGGTTTACAGGGGGTACAGGGCTTACAGGGTATAAAGGGGTTACAGGGCTTACAGGGTTTACCGGGGTTACAGGTGGTACAGGGTTTACAGGGTATACAGGGGTTCCAGGAGGTACAGGGTTTACAGGGTGTACAAGGGTTACAGGGTTTACAGGGTTTACTGGGGGTAAAGGGTTTACTGTGTGTACAGGGGTTACAGGGTTTACAGGGTTTACTGTGGGTACAGGGTTTACAGGAGATACAGGATTTACAGGGGTTCCAGGGGTTACAGAGTTTACAGGAGGCACAGGGTTTACAAGGGTTACAGGAGGTACAGGATTTACAGGGTTTACAGGGCTTACAGGGTTTACCGGGGTTACAGGCGGTACAGATTGTACAGGGGTTACAGGAGGTACAGGGTTTACAGGGTTTATGGGGGATACAGAGGTTAAAGAAGATAAAGGGTTTACAGGTTTTACAGGGTTTACATGGGGTACAGGGTTTACAGGGTGTACAAGGGTTACAGGGTTTACAGGGTTTATTGGGGGTACAGGTTTTACAGGGTGTACAAGGGTTTTCAGGCATTCCAGGGTTTACAGGGGGTACAGTTTACAGGGTTTACAGGGGGTACAGGGTTTACAAGGGTTACAGGAGGTACAGGGTTTACAGGGGGTACAGGGTGTACTTGAGGCACAGGGTTTACAAGGGTTACAACAGGTACAGGGTTTACAGGGTTTACAAGGGTTACAGTGCTTACAATGTTTACAGGGGTTACAGGTTTACACTGTTTACAGGGGGTACAGTGTTTACAGGGGTTACAGGAGGTACAGGGTTTACAGGGTTTATAGGAGGTACAGGGTTTACAGGGTATAAAGGGGTTACATGGTTACAGGAGGTACAGGGTTTACAGGGTTTACAGGTGGTACAGGGTTTACAGGGGTTACATGGTTCACAGGGTTTTCAGGAGGTACAGGGTTTACAGGGGTTACAGGAGGTACAGGGTTTACAGGGGTTACAGGGTGTACAGGGTTTACAGGGGTTACAGGGTGTACAGGGTTTACAGGGTTTATGGGTATTACAGGGTTTACAGGGGGTACAGGGTTTACAGGGTGTACAAGGGTTACAGGGTTTACAAGGTTTACAGGGGGTACAGGGTTTACAGGGTTTACTGGGGGTACAGGGATTACAGGGTTTACAGGGTTTACAGGGCTTACAGGGTTTACCGGGGTTACATGGTGTACAGGGATAACAGGGGTTACAGGAGGAAAAGTTTTACAGGGTTTACAGGGGGTACAGGGTTTACAAGGGTTGCAGGAGGTGCAGGGTTTACAGGGTTTACAGGGGGTGCAGGGTTTACAGGGTTTACAGGAGGTACAGGGTGGACAGGGTTTACAGGTGTTACAGGAGGTACAGATTATACAGGGGTTACAGGACGTACAGGGTTTACAGGGTTTACAGGAGGTACAGGTTTTACAGGGGTTACAGGATGTACAGGGTTTACAGGGTTTACTGGGTGTGCAGGGTTTACAGGAGGTACAGGGTTTACAGGGTTTATGGGGGATACAGAGGTTAAAGAACATACAGGGTTTACAGGTTTTACAGGGTTTACATGGGGTACAGTGTTTTCAGGGTGTGCAAGGGTTACAGGGTTTACAGGGTTTATTGGGGGTACAGGGTTTACAGGGTGTACAAGGGTTTTCAGGGTTTCCAGGGTTTACAGGGGGTACAGGGTTTACAGGGTTTACAGGGGGTACAGGGTTTACAAGGGTTACAGGAGGTACAGGGTTTACAGGGGTTACAGGGTATACTTGAGGCACAGGGTTTACAAGGGTTACAGCAGGTACAGGGTTTACAGGGATTACAAGGGTTACAGTGCTTACAGTGTTTACAGGGGTTACAGGTTTACACTGTTTACAGGGGGTACAGTGTTTACAGGGGTTACAGGAGCTACAGGGTTTAGAGGGTGTACAAGGGTTACAGTGTTTACAGGGTTTACTGGGGGTACAGGGTTTACAGGGGGTTCAGGGTTTACAGGGATTCCAGGTTTTATGGGGGTACAGGGTTTACCGGGGTTACAGGGTGTACCGGGATAACAGGGGTTACAGGAGGTAAAGTTTTACAGGGTTTACAGGGGGTACAGGGTTTACAAGGGTTACAGGAGGTACAGGGTTTACATGGTTTACAGGGGGTGCAAGGTTTACAGGGTTTACAGGAGGTACAGGGTGGACTGGGTTTACAGGTGTTACAGGAGGTACAGATTATACAGGGTTTACAGGACGTACAGGGTTTACAGGCTTTACAGGAGGTACAGGGTTTACAGGGTTTACAGGGGTTACAGGAGGTACAGGGTTTACAGGCATTACAGGGGGTACAGGGGATACAGGGTTTACAGGGTTTACAGGGGTTACAGGGTTCACAGGGTTTACAGGAGTTACAGGGTTTACAGGAGGTACAGGGTTTACAGGGGTTACAGGGTGTACAGGGTTTACAGGCTATACGGGAGGTACAGGGTTTACAGGAGGTACAGGGTTTACAGGGGTTACAGGAGGTACAGGGTTTACAGGGGTTACAGGGTGTACAGGGTTTACAGGCTTTACGGGGGTACAGAGGTTAAAGTAGATACAGGGTTTACAGGTTTTACAGGGTTTACAGGAGGTACAGGGTTTACAAGGGTTACAGGGTTTCCAGGGTTTACAGGGGGTACAGGGTTTACAGGGTTTACAGGGTGTACAGGGTTTACAGGGTTTACAGGGTTTACAGGGTGTACAGGATTTACAAGGGTTACAGGAGGTACAGGGTTCACAGGGTTTACAGGGGTTACAGGGCTTACAGGGTTTACAGGGTTTACATGGGTTACAGAAGGTACAGGGTTTACAGGGTTTACAGGGCTTACAGGGTTTACAGGGTTTACAGGGTTTACAGGAGGTACAGGGTGTACAGGGTTTACAGGTGTTACAGGAGGTACAGATTATACAGGGGTTACAGGTCGTACAGGGTTTACAGGGGTTACAGGAGGTACAGGGTTTACATGGTTTACTGGGGGTACAGGGTTTACAGTGTGTACAGGAGTTACAGGGTTTACAGGGTTTACTGGGGGTACAGGGTTTACAGGGGGTACAGGGTTTACAGGGTATACAGGGGTTACAGGAGGTACAGGGGTTACAGGGTTTACAGGGGTTACAGGGCTTACAGGGTTTACCGGGGATACAGGCGGTACAGGGATAACAGGGGTTACAGGAGGTACAGGGTTTACAGGAGGTACAGGGTTTACAGGGGTTACAGGGGGTACAGGGGATACAGGGATTACAGGGTTTACAGGGGTTACAGGGGGTACAGGATTTACAGGCGTTACAGGGTTCACAGGGTTTACAGGTTTTACGGGGGGTACAGAGGTTAAAGGAGATACAGGGTTTACAGGTTTTACAAGATTTACAGGGCTTACGGTGTTTACAGGGGTTACAGGTTTTACACAGTTTACAGGGGGTACAGGGTTTACAGGGGTTACAGGAGGTACAGGTTTTAAAGGGGTTACAGGAGGTACAGGGTTTGCAGGGTTTACAGGAGCTACAGGGTTTACAGGAGGTACAGGGTTTACAGGGTTTATGGGGGATACAGAGGTTAAAGAAGATACAGGGTTTACAGGTTTTACAGGGTTTACATGGGGTACAGGGTTTACAGGGTGTACAAGGGTTACAGGGTTTACAGGGTTTATTGGGGGTACAGGGTTTACAGGGTGTACAAGGGTTTTCAGGGTTTCCAGGGTTTACAGGGGGTACAGGGTTTACAGGGTTTACAGGGGGTACAGGGTTTACAAGGGTTACAGGAGGTACAGGGCTTACAGGGGTTACAGGGTATACTTGAGGCACAGGGTTTACAAGGGTTACAGCAGGTACAGGGTTTACAGGGTTTACAAGGGTTACAGTGCTTACAGTGTTTACAGGGGTTACAGGTTTACACTGTTTACAGGGGGTACAGTGTTTACAGGGGTTACAGGAGCTACAGGGTTTAGAGGGTGTACAAGGGTTACAGGGTTTACAGGGTTTACTGGGGGTACAGGGTTTACAGGGGGTTCAGGGTTTACAGGGATTCCAGGTTTTATGGGGGTACAGGGTTTACCGGGGTTACAGGGTGTACAGGGATAACAGGGGTTACAGGAGGTAAAGTTTTACAGGGTTTACAGGGGGTACAGGGTTTACAAGGGTTACAGGAGGTACAGGGGTTACATGGTTTACAGGGGGTGCAAGTTTTACAGGGTTTACAGGAGGTACAGGGTGGACTGGGTTTACAGGTGTTACAGGAGGTACAGATTATACAGGGTTTACAGGACGTACAGGGTTTACAGGGTTTACAGGTGTTACAGGAGGTACAGATTATACAGGGTTTACAGGACGTACAGGGTTTACAGGGTTTACAGGAGGTACAGTGTTTACAGGGTTTACAGGAGGTACAGGGATACAGGGGATACAGGGGTTACATGGTTACAGGAGGAACAGGGTTTACAGGCGTTACAGGGGGTACAGGGGATACAGGGTTTACAGGGTTTACAGGGGTTACAGGGTTCACAGGGTTTACAGGAGTTACAGGGTTTACAGGGTTTACAGGAGGTACAGGGTTTACAGGGGTTACAGGGTGTACAGGCTTTACGGGGGGTACAGAGGTTAAAGTAGATTCAGGGTTTAAAGGTTTTACCGGGTTTACAGGAGGTTCAGGGTTTACAGGGGTTACAGGAGGTTCAGGGTTTACAGGGGTTACAGGGTTTACAGGCTTTACGGGGGGTACAGAGGTTAAAGTAGATACAGGGTTTACAGGGCTTACAGAGTTTACAGGGTTTACAGGGCTTACAGGGTTTTCAGGAGGTACAGGGATTACAGGGTTTGCAGGGGTTACAGGAGGTACAGGGTTTACAGGGCTTACAGGGCTTACAGGGTTTGCAGGGTTTACAGGGTTTACAGGAGGTACAGGGTGTACAGGGTTTACAGGTGTTACAGGAGGTACAGATTATACAGGGGTTACAGGTCGTACAGTGTTTACAGGGGTTACAGGAGGTACAGGGTTTACAGGGTTTACTGGGGGTACAGGGTTTACAGGGTATACAGGGGTTACAGGAGGTACAGGGGTTACAGGGTTTACAGGGTTTACTGGGGTTACAGGGGGTACAGGATTTACAGGCGTTACAGGGTTCACAGGGTTTACAGGTTTTACGGGGGGTACAGAGGTTAAAGGAGATACAGGGTTTACAGGTTTTACAAGATTTACAGGGCTTACGGGGTTTACAGGGGTTACAGGTTTTACACAGTTTACAGGGGGTACAGGGTTTACAGGGGTTACAGGAGGTACAGGGTTTAAAGGGGTTAGAGGAGGTACAGGGTTTGCAGGGGTTACAGGAGCTACAGGGTTTACAGGGTTTACTGGGGGTACAGGGTTTTCAGGGTGTACAAGTGTTACAGGGTTTACAGGGTTTATGGGGGATACAGAGGTTAAAGAAGATACAGGGTTTACAGGTTTTACAGGGTTTACATGGGGTACAGGGTTTACAGGGTTACAAGGGTTACAGGGTTTACAGGGTTTATTGGGGGTACAGGGTTTACAGGGTGTACAAGGGTTTTCAGGGTTTCCAGGGTTTACAGGGGGTACAGGGTTTACAGGGTTTACAGGGGGTACAGGGTTTACAAGGGTTACAGGAGGTACAGGGTTTACAGGGGTTACAGGGTATACTTGAGGCACAGGGTTTACAAGGGTTACAGCAGGTACAGGGTTTACAGGGTGTACAAGGGTTTTCAGGGTTTCCAGGGTTTAATGGGGTTACAGGGTTTACCGGGGTTACAGGGTGTACAGGGATAACTGGGGTTACAGGAGGTACAGGGTTTACAGGGTTTACAGGGGGTACAGGGTTTACAAGGGTTACAGGAGGTACAGGGATTACAGGGGTTACAGGGGGTACAGGGTTTACAAGGGTTACAGGAGATACAGGGTTTACAAGGTTTACAGTGTTTACAGGGGGTGCAGGGTTTACAGGGTTTACAGGAGGTACAGGGTGGACAGGGTTTACAGGTGTTACAGGAGGTACAGATTATACAGGGGTTACAGGTCGTACAGGGTTTACAGGGGTTACAGGAGGTACAGGGTTTACAGGGTTTACTGGGGGTACAGGGTTTACAGTGTGTACAGGAGTTACAGGGTTTACAGGGTTTACTGGGGGTACAGGGTTTACAGGGGGTACAGGGTTTACAGGGTATACAGGGGTTACAGGAGGTACAGGGGTTACAGGGTTTACATGGTTTACAGGCGTTACAGGGCTTACAGGGTTTACCGGGGATACAGGCGGTACAGGGATAACAGGGGTTACAGGAGGTACAGGGTTTACAGGGTTTACAGGAGGTACAGGGTTTACAGGGGTTACAGGGGGTACAGGGGATACAGGGATTACAGGGTTTACAGGGGTTACAGGGGGTACAGGATTTACAGGCGTTACAGGGTTCACAGGGTTTACAGGTTTTACGGGGGGTACAGAGGTTAAAGGAGATACAGGGTTTACAGGTTTTACAAGATTTACAGGGCTTACGGGGTTTACAGGGGTTACAGGTTTTACACAGTTTACAGGGGGTACAGGGTTTACAGGGGTTACAGGAGGTACAGGGTTTAAAGGGGTTACAGGAGGTACAGTGTTTGCAGGGGTTACAGGAGCTACAGGGTTTACAGGGTTTACTGGGGTTACAGGGTTTTCAGGGTGTACAAGGGTTACAGGGTTTACAGGGTTTACTGGGAGTACAGGGTTTACAGGGTTTCCAGGGTTTATGGGGTTACAGGGTTTACCGGGGTTACAGGGTGTACAGGGATAACTGGGGTTACAGGAGGTACAGGGTTTACAGGGTTTACAGGGGGTACAGGGTTTACAAGGGTTACAGGAGGTACAGGGATAACAGGGGTTACAGGGGGTACAGGGTTTACAAGGGTTACAGGAGATACAGGGTTTACAAGGTTTACAGTGTTTACAGGGGGTGCTGGGTTTACAGGGTTTACAGGAGGTACAGGGTGGACAGGGTTTACAGGTGTTACAGGAGGTACAGATTATACAGGGGTTACAGGACTTACGGGGTTTACAGGGTTTATAGGAGGTACAATGCTTTACAGGGGTTACAGGCGGTACAGGGTTTACAGGGTTTACTGTTGGTACAGGGTTTACAGTGTGTACAGGGGTTACAGGGGGTACAGGAGGTACAGGGTTTACAGGGGTTACAGGGTTCACAGGGTTTACAGGAGGTACAGGGTTTACAGGGGTTACAGGAGGTACAGGGTTTACAGGGGTTACAGGGTGTACAGGGTTTACAGGGTTTATGGGGGGTACAGAGGTTAAAGGAGATACAGGGTTTACAGGTTTTCCAGGGTTTACAGGGGGTACAGGGTTTACAGAGTGTACAAGGGTTACAGGGTTAAAGGGTTTACTGGGGGTACAGGGTTTTCAGGAGGTACAGGTTTTACAGGGGTTACAGGGTTTACAGGGTTTACAGGGGGTGCAGGGCTTACAGGGTATACAGGGGTTTCAGGGCTTACAGGGTTTTCCGGGGTTACAGGTGGTACAGGGATAACAGGGGTTACAGGAGGTACAGGGTTTACAGGGGTTACAGGGGTTACAGGAGGTACAGGGTTTACAGGGGTTACAGGATTTACAGGGTTTACAGGGGGTACAGTGTTTACAGGGTTTATAGGGGGTACAGGGTTTACAAGGTTTACAGGGTGTACAGGGGGTACAGGGGTACAGCGTTTACAGGGTGTACAGGGGTTTTCAGTGTTTCCAGGGTTTACAGGGGGTACAGGGCTTACAGGGTATAAAGGGGTTACAGGGCTTACAGGGTTTACCGGGGTTACAGGTGGTACAGGGATAACAGAGGCTACAGGAGGTACAGGGTTTACAGGAGGTACCGGGTTTACAGGGGTTACAGGGGTTACAGGAGGTACAGGGTTTACAGGGTTTACAGGATTTACAGGGTTTACAGGGGGTACAGGGTTTACAGGGTGTACAAGGGTTACAGGGTTAAAGGGTTTACTGGGGATACAGGGTTTTCAGGAGGTACAGGGTTTACAGGGTTTACAGGGTTTTACAGGGGGTGCAGGGCTTACAGGGTATACAGGGTTTACAGGGGGTACAGGGTTTACAAGGGTTACAGGAGGTACAGGGTTTACATGGTTTACAGGGGGTGCAAGTTTTACAGGGTTTACAGGAGGTACAGGGTGGACTGGGTTTACAGGTGTTACAGGAGGTACAGATTATACAGGGTTTACAGGACGTACAGGGTTTACAGGGTTTACAGGTGTTACAGGAGGTACAGATTATACAGGGTTTACAGGACGTACAGGGTTTACAGGGTTTACAGGAGGTACAGTGTTTACAGGGTTTACAGGAGGTACAGGGATACAGGGGATACAGGGGTTACATGGTTACAGGAGGAACAGGGTTTACAGGCGTTACAGGGGGTACAGGGGATACAGGGTTTACAGGGTTTACAGGGGTTACAGGGTTCACAGGGTTTACAGGAGTTACAGGGTTTACAGGGTTTACAGGAGGTACAGGGTTTACAGGGGTTACAGGGTGTACAGGCTTTACGGGGGGTACAGAGGTTAAAGTAGATACAGGGTTTAAAGGTTTTACCGGGTTTACAGGAGGTTCAGGGTTTACAGGGGTTACAGGAGGTTCAGGGTTTACAGGGGTTACAGGGTTTACAGGCTTTACGGGGGGTACAGAGGTTAAAGTAGATACAGGGTTTACAGGGCTTACAGAGTTTACAGGGTTTACAGGGCTTACAGGGTTTTCAGGAGGTACAGGGATTACAGGGTTTGCAGGGGTTACAGGAGGTACAGGGTTTACAGGGCTTACAGGGCTTACAGGGTTTACAGGGTTTACAGGGTTTACAGGAGGTACAGGGTGTACAGGGTTTACAGGTGTTACAGGAGGTACAGATTATACAGGGGTTACAGGTCGTACAGTGTTTACAGGGGTTACAGGAGGTACAGGGTTTACAAGGGTTACAGGAGGTACAGGGTTTACAGGGGTTACAGGGTATACTTGAGGCACAGGGTTTACAAGGGTTACAGCAGGTACAGGGTTTACAGGGTGTACAAGGGTTTTCAGGGTTTCCAGGGTTTAATGGGGTTACAGGGTTTACCGGGGTTACAGGGTGTACAGGGATAACTGGGGTTACAGGAGGTACAGAGTTTACAGGGTTTACAGGGGGTACAGGGTTTACAAGGGTTACAGGAGGTACAGGGATTACAGGGGTTACAGGGGGTACAGGGTTTACAAGGGTTACAGGAGATACAGGGTTTACAAGGTTTACAGTGTTTACAGGGGGTGCAGGGTTTACAGGGTTTACAGGAGGTACAGGGTGGACAGGGTTTACAGGTGTTACAGGAGGTACAGATTATACAGGGGTTACAGGTCGTACAGGGTTTACAGGGGTTACAGGAGGTACAGGGTTTACAGGGTTTACTGTTGGTACAGGGTTTACAGTGTGTACAGGGGTTACAGGGGGTACAGGAGGTACAGGGTTTACAGGGGTTACAGGGTTCACAGGGTTTACAGGAGGTACAGGGTTTACAGGGGTTACAGGAGGTACAGGGTTTACAGGGGTTACAGGGTGTACAGGGTTTACAGGGTTTATGGGGGGTACAGAGGTTAAAGGAGATACAGGGTTTACAGGTTTTCCAGGGTTTACAGGGGGTACAGGGTTTACAGAGTGTACAAGGGTTACAGGGTTAAAGGGTTTACTGGGGGTACAGGGTTTTCAGGAGGTACAGGTTTTACAGGGGTTACAGGGTTTACAGGGTTTACAGGGGGTGCAGGGCTTACAGGGTATACAGGGGTTTCAGGGCTTACAGGGTTTTCCGGGGTTACAGGTGGTACAGGGATAACAGGGGTTACAGGAGGTACAGGGTTTACAGGGGTTACAGGGGTTACAGGAGGTACAGGGTTTACAGGGGTTACAGGATTTACAGGGTTTACAGGGGGTACAGTGTTTACAGGGTTTATAGGGGGTACAGGGTTTACAAGGTTTACAGGGTGTACAGGGGGTACAGGGGTACAGCGTTTACAGGGTGTACAGGGGTTTTCAGTGTTTCCAGGGTTTACAGGGGGTACAGGGCTTACAGGGTATAAAGGGGTTACAGGGCTTACAGGGTTTACCGGGGTTACAGGTAGTACAGGGATAACAGAGGCTACAGGAGGTACAGGGTTTACAGGAGGTACCGGGTTTACAGGGGTTACAGGGGTTACAGGAGGTACAGGGTTTACAGGGTTTACAGGATTTACAGGGTTTACAGGGGGTACAGGGTTTACAGGGTGTACAAGGGTTACAGGGTTAAAGGGTTTACTGGGGATACAGGGTTTTCAGGAGGTACAGGGTTTACAGGGTTTACAGGGTTTTACAGGGGGTGCAGGGCTTACAGGGTATACAGGGGTTACAGGGCTTACAGGGTTTACCGGGGTTACAGGTGGTACAGGGATAACAGGGGTTACAGGAGGTACAGGGTTTACAGGAGGTACAGGGTTTACAGGGGTTACAGGGGTTACAGGAGGTACAGGGTTTACAGGGGTTACAGGGTGTAAAGGGTTTACAGGGTTTACGGGGGATACAGAGTTTAAAGGGGATACAGAGTTTACAGGATTTACAGGGTTTACAGGGGGTACAGTGTTTACAGGGTCTATAGGGGGTACAGGGTTTACAAGGTTTACAGGGTGTACAGGGGGTACAGGGGTACAGCGTTTACAGGGTGTACAGGGGTTTTCAGTGTTTCCAGGGTTTACAGGGGGTACAGGGTTTACAGAGGGTACAGGGTTTACAAGCGTTACAGGAGTTACAGGGTTTACAGGGGTTACAGGGTTTACAGGGGTTACAGGTTTTACACAGTTTACAGTGGGTACAGGGTTTACAGGGGTTACAGGAGGTACTGGGTTTACAGGGGTTACAGCTGTTACAGGATGTACAGATTATACAGGGCTTACAGGAGGTACAAGGTTTACAGGGTTTACAGGAGGTACAGGGTTTAAAAGGGGTTACAGGGGGTACAGGGTTTACAAGGGTTACAGGAGGTACAGGGTGGACAGGGTTTACAGTGTTTACAGGAGGTACAGGGTTTACAGGGTTTACAGTAGGTACAGTGTGGACAGGGTTTACAGGTGTTACAGGAGGTACAGATTATACAGGGGTTACAGGACTTACAGGGTTTACAGGGTTTACAGGAGGTACAATGGTTTACAGGGGTTACAGGCGGTACAGGGTTTACAGGGTTTACTGGTGGTACAGGGTTTACAGTGTGTACAGGGGTTACAGGGGGTACAGGAGGTACAGGGTTTACAGGGGTTACAGGGTTCACAGGGTTTACAGGAGGTACAGGGTTTACAGGGGTTACAGGAGGTACAGTGTTTACAGGGGTTACAGGATGTACAGGGTTTACAGGGTTTATGGGGGGTACAGAGGTTAAAGGAGATACAGGGTTTACAGGTTTTACAGGGTTTACAGGAGGTACAGGGTTTACAGGGTTTCCAGGGTTTATGGGGTTACAGGGTTTACCGGGGTTACAGGGTGTACAGGGATAACAGGGGTTACAGGAGGTACAGGTTTTACAAGGGTTACAGGAGGTACAGGGTTTACAGGGTTTACAGGGTTTCCAGGGTTTACAGGGGGTACAGGGTTTACAGGGTTTACAGGGTGTACAGGATTTACAGGGTTTACAGGGTGTACAGGGTTTACAAGGGTTACAGGAGGTACAGGGTTCACAGGGTTTACAGGAGGCATAGGGTTTACAAGGGTTACAGGAGGTACAGGGTTTACAGGGTTTACAGGGTTTACAGGGGTTACAGGTTTTACACAGTTTACAGTGGGTACAGGGTTTACAGGGGTTACAGGAGGTACAGGGTTTACAGCGTTTACAGCTGTTACAGGATGTACAGATTATACAGGGCTTACAGGAGGTACAAGGTTTACAGGGTTTACAGGAGGTACAGGGTTTAAAAGGGGTTACAGGGGGTACAGGGTTTACAAGGGTTACAGGAGGTACAGGGTTTACAGTGTTTACAGGAGGTACAGGGTTTACAGGGTTTACAGGAGGTACAGGGTGGACAGGGTTTACAGGTGTTACAGGAGGTACAGATTATACAGGGGTTACAGGACTTACAGGGTTTACAGGGTTTACAGGAGGTACAATGGTTTACAGGGGTTACAGGCGGTACAGGGTTTACAGGGTTTACTGGTGGTACAGGGTTTACAGTGTGTACAGGGGTTACAGGGGGTACAGGAGGTACAGGGTTTACAGGGGTTACAGGGTTCACAGGGTTTACAGGAGGTACAGGGTTTACAGGGGTTACAGGAGGTACAGTGTTTACAGGGGTTACAGGATGTACAGGGTTTACAGGGTTTATGGGGGGTACAGAGGTTAAAGGAGATACAGGGTTTACAGGTTTTACAGGGTTTACAAGGTTACAGGAGGTACAGGGTTCACAGGGTTTACAGGGGTTACAGGGCTTACAGGGTTTACAGGGTTTACAGGGTGTACAGGGTTTACAAGGGTTACAGGAGGTACAGGGTTTACAGGGCTTACAGGGATTACAGGGTTTACAGGGTTTACAGGGTTTACAGGAGGTACAGGGTGTACAGGGTTTACAGGTGTTACAGGAGGTACAGATTATACAGGGGTTACAGGTCGTACAGGGTTTACAGTGGTTACAGGAGGTACAGGGTTTACAGGGGTTACAGGGGTTACAGGGGTTACAGGGGGTACAGGATTTACAGGCGTTGCAGGGTTCACAGGGTTTACAGGTTTTACGGGGGGTACAGAGGTTAAAGGAGATACAGGGTTTACAGGTTTTACAAGATTTACAGGGCTTAGGGGTTTACAGGGGTTACAGGGGTTACAGGGTTTACAGGGTGTACAGGGGTTACAGGGTTTACAGGGGTTACAGGAGGTACAGGGTTTAAAGGGGTTACAGGAGGTACAGTGTTTGCAGGGGTTACAGGAGCTACAGGGTTTACAGGGTTTACTGGGGGTACAGGGTTTTCAGGGTGTACAAGGGTTACAGGGTTTACAGGGTTTACTGGGAGTACAGGGTTTACAGGGTTTCCAGGGTTTATGGGGTTACAGGGTTTACCGGGGTTACAGGGTGTACAGGGATAACTGGGGTTACAGGAGGTACAGGGTTTACAGGGTTTACAGGGGGTACAGGGTTTACAAGGGTTACAGGAGGTACAGGGATTACAGGGGTTACAGGGGGTACAGGGTTTACAAGGGTTACAGGAGATACAGGGTTTACAAGGTTTACAGTGTTTACAGGGGGTGCAGGGTTTACAGGGTTTACAGGAGGTACAGGGTGGACAGGGTTTACAGGTGTTAGAGGAGGTACAGATTATACAAGGGTTACAGGACTTAAGGGGTTTACAGGGTTTATAGGAGGTACAATGGTTTACAGGGGTTACAGGCGGTACAGGGTTTACAGGGTTTACTGGTGGTACAGGGTTTACAGTGTGTACAGGGGTTACAGGGGGTACAGGAGGTACAGGGTTTACAGGGGTTACAGGGTTCACAGGGTTTACAGGAGGTACAGGGTTTACAGGGGTTACAAGAGGTACAGGGTTTACAGGGGTTACAGGATATACAGGGTTTACAGGGTTTATGGGGGGTACAGAGGTTAAAGGAGATACAGGGTTTACAGGTTTTACAGGGTTTACAGGAGGTACAGGGTTTACAGGGTTTACAGGGTTTATGGGGTTACAGGGTTTACCGGGGTTACAGGGTGTACAGGGATAACAGGGGTTACAGGAGGTACAGGGTTTACAGGGGTTACAGGGGGTACAGGGTTTACAAGGGTTACAGGAGGTACAGGGTTTACAGGGTTTCCAGGGTTTACAGGGGGTACAGGGTTTACAGGGTTTACAGGGTGTACAGGGTTTACAGGTTTTACAGGGTGTACAGGGTTTACAAGGGTTACAGGAGGTACAGGGTTCACAGGGTTTACAGGGGTTACAGGGCTTACAGGGTTTACAGGGTTTACAGGGTGTACAGGGTTTACAAGGGTTACAGGAGGTACAGGGTTTACAGGGCTTACAGGGCTTACAGGGTTTACAGGGTTTACAGGGTTTACAGGAGGTACAGGGTGTACAGGGTTTACAGGTGTTACAGGAGGTACAGATTATACAGGGGTTACAGGTCGTACAGGGTTTACAGTGGTTACAGGAGGTACAGGGTGGACAGGGTTTACAGGTGTTACAGGAGGTACAGATTATACAGGGGTTACAGGTCGTACAGGGTTTACAGGGGTTACAGGAGGTACAGGGTTTACAGGGTTTACTGGGGGTACAGGGTTTACAGTGTGTACAGGAGTTACAGGGTTTACAGGGTTTACTGGGGGTACAGGGTTTACAGGGGGTACAGGGTTTACAGGGTATACAGGGGTTACAGGAGGTACAGGGGTTACAGGGTTTACATGGTTTACAGGCGTTACAGGGCTTACAGGGTTTACCGGGGATACAGGCGGTACAGGGATAACAGGGGTTACAGGAGGTACAGGGTTTACAGGGTTTACAGGAGGTACAGGGATTACAGGGTTTACAGGGGTTACAGGGGGTACAGGATTTACAGGCGTTACAGGGTTCACAGGGTTTACAGGTTTTACGGGGGGTACAGAGGTTAAAGGAGATACAGGGTTTACAGGTTTTACAAGATTTACAGGGCTTACGGGGTTTACAGGGGTTACAGGTTTTACACAGTTTACAGGGGGTACAGGGTTTACAGGGGTTACAGGAGGTACAGGGTTTAAAGGGGTTACAGGAGGTACAGTGTTTGCAGGGGTTACAGGAGCTAGAGGGTTTACAGGGTTTACTGGGGTTACAGGGTTTTCAGGGTGTACAAGGGTTACAGGGTTTACAGGGTTTACTGGGAGTACAGGGTTTACAGGGTTTCCAGGGTTTATGGGGTTACAGGGTTTACCGGGGTTACAGGGTGTACAGGGATAACTGGGGTTACAGGAGGTACAGGGTTTACAGGGTTTACAGGGGGTACAGGGTTTACAAGGGTTACAGGAGGTACAGGGATTACAGGGGTTACAGGGGGTACAGGGTTTACAAGGGTTACAGGAGATACAGGGTTTACAAGGTTTACAGTGTTTACAGGGGGTGCTGGGTTTACAGGGTTTACAGGAGGTACAGGGTGGACAGGGTTTACAGGTGTTACAGGAGGTACAGATTATACAGGGGTTACAGGACTTACGGGGTTTACAGGGTTTATAGGAGGTACAATGGTTTACAGGGGTTACAGGCGGTACAGGGTTTACAGGGTTTACTGTTGGTACAGGGTTTACAGTGTGTACAGGGGTTACAGGGGGTACAGGAGGTACAGGGTTTACAGGGGTTACAGGGTTCACAGGGTTTACAGGAGGTACAGGGTTTACAGGGGTTACAGGAGGTACAGGGTTTACAGGGGTTACAGGGTGTACAGGGTTTACAGGGTTTATGGGGGGTACAGAGGTTAAAGGAGATACAGGGTTTACAGGTTTTCCAGGGTTTACAGGGGGTACAGGGTTTACAGGGTGTACAAGGGTTACAGGGTTAAAGGGTTTACTGGGGGTACAGGGTTTTCAGGAGGTACAGGTTTTACAGGGGTTACAGGGTTTACAGGGTTTACAGGGGGTGCAGGGCTTACAGGGTATACAGGGGTTTCAGGGCTTACAGGGTTTACCGGGGTTATAGGTGGTACAGGGATAACAGGGGTTACAGGAGGTACAGGGTTTACAGGAGGTACAGGGTTTACAGGGATTACAGGGGTTACAGGAGGTACAGGGTTTACAGGGGTTACAGGATTTACAGGGTTTACAGGGGGTACAGTGTTTACAGGGTTTATAGGGGGTACAGGGTTTACAAGGTTTACAGGGTGTACAGGGGGTACAGGGGTACAGCGTTTACAGGGTGTACAGGGGTTTTCAGTGTTTCCAGGGTTTACAGGGGGTACAGGGCTTACAGGGTATACAGGGGTTACAGGGCTTACAGGGTTTACCGGGGTTACAGGTGGTACAGGGATAACAGAGGTTACAGGAGGTACAGGGTTTACAGGAGGTACCGGGTTTACAGGGGTTACAGGGTTTCCAGGGTTTACAGGGGTTACAGGAGGTACAGGGTTTACAGGGTTTACAGGATTTACAGGGTTTACAGGGGGTACAGGGTTTACAGGGTGTACAAGGGTTACAGGGTTAAAGGGTTTACTGGGGGTACAGGGTTTTCAGGAGGTACAGGGTTTACAGGGGTTACAGGGTTTACAGGGTTTTACAGGGGGTGCAGGGCTTACAGGGTATACAGGGGTTACAGGGCTTACAGGGTTTACCGGGGTTACAGGTGGTACAGGGATAACAGGGGTTACAGGAGGTACAGGGTTTACAGGAGGTACAGGGTTTACAGGGGTTACAGGGGTTACAGGAGGTACAGGGTTTACAGGGGTTACAGGGTGTAAAGGGTTTACAGGGTTTACGGGGGATACAGAGTTTAAAGGGGATACAGAGTTTACAGGATTTACAGGGTTTACAGGGGGTACAGTGTTTACAGGGTCTATAGGGGGTACAGGGTTTACAAGGTTTACAGGGTGTACAGGGGGTACAGGGGTACAGCGTTTACAGGGTGTACAGGGGTTTTCAGTGTTTCCACGGTTTACAGGGGGTACAGGGTTTACAGAGGGTACAGGGTTTACAAGCGTTACAGGAGTTACAGGGTTTACAGGGGTTACAGGGTTTACAGGGGTTACAGGTTTTACACAGTTTACAGTGGGTACAGGGTTTACAGGGGTTACAGGAGGTACAGGGTTTACAGGGGTTACAGCTGTTACAGGATGTACAGATTATACAGGGCTTACAGGAGGTACAAGGTTTACAGGGTTTACAGGAGGTACAGGGTTTAAAAGGGGTTACAGGGGGTACAGGGTTTACAAGGGTTACAGGAGGTACAGGGTGGACAGGGTTTACAGTGTTTACAGGAGGTACAGGGTTTACAGGGTTTACAGTAGGTACAGGGTGGACAGGGTTTACAGGTGTTACAGGAGGTACAGATTATACAGGGGTTACAGGACTTACAGGGTTTACAGGGTTTACAGGAGGTACAATGGTTTACAGGGGTTACAGGCGGTACAGGGTTTACAGGGTTTACTGGTGGTACAGGGTTTACAGTGTGTACAGGGGTTACAGGGGGTACAGGAGGTACAGGGTTTACAGGGGTTACAGGGTTCACAGGGTTTACAGGAGGTACAGGGTTTACAGGGGTTACAGGAGGTACAGTGTTTACAGGGGTTACAGGATGTACAGGGTTTACAGGGTTTATGGGGGGTACAGAGGTTAAAGGAGATACAGGGTTTACAGGTTTTACAGGGTTTACAGGAGGTACAGGGTTTACAGGGTTTCCAGGGTTTATGGGTTACAGGGTTTACCGGGGTTACAGGGTGTACAGGGATAACAGGGGTTACAGGAGGTACAGGTTTTACAAGGGTTACAGGAGGTACAGGGTTTACAGGGTTTACAGGGTTTCCAGGGTTTACAGGGGGTACAGGGTTTACAGGTTTTCCAAGGTTTACAGGGGGTACAGGGTTTACAGGGTGTACAAGGGTTACAGGGTTAAAGGGTTTACTGGGGGTACAGGGTTTTCAGGAGGTACAGGTTTTACAGGGGTTACAGGGTTTACAGGGTTTACAGGGGGTGCAGGGCTTACAGGGTATACAGGGGTTTCAGGGCTTACAGGGTTTACCGGGGTTATAGGTGGTACAGGGATAACAGGGGTTACAGGAGGTACAGGGTTTACAGGAGGTACAGGGTTTACAGGGGTTACAGGGGTTACAGGAGGTACAGGGTTTACAGGGGTTTCAGGATTTACAGGGTTTACAGGGGGTACAGTGTTTACAGGGTTTATAGGGGGTACAGGGTTTACAAGGTTTACAGGGTGTACAGGGGGTACAGGGGTACAGCGTTTACAGGGTGTACAGGGGTTTTCAGTGTTTCCAGGGTTTACAGGGGGTACAGGGCTTACAGGGTATACAGGGGTTACAGGGCTTACAGGGTTTACCGGGGTTACAGGTGGTACAGGGATAACAGAGGTTACAGGAGGTACAGGGTTTACAGGAGGTACCGGGTTTACAGGGGTTACAGGGTTTCCAGGGTTTACAGGGGTTACAGGAGGTACAGGGTTTACAGGGTTTACAGGATTTACAGGGTTTACAGGGGGTACAGGGTTTACAGGGTGTACAAGGGTTACAGGGTTAAAGGGTTTACTGGGGGTACAGGGTTTTCAGGAGGTACAGGGTTTACAGGGGTTACAGGGTTTACAGGGTTTTACAGGGGGTGCAGGGCTTACAGGGTATACAGGGGTTACAGGGCTTACAGGGTTTACCGGGGTTACAGGTGGTACAGGGATAACAGGGGTTACAGGAGGTACAGGGTTTACAGGAGGTACAGGGTTTACAGGGGTTACAGGGGTTACAGGAGGTACAGGGTTTACAGGGGTTACAGGGTGTAAAGGGTTTACAGGGTTTACGGGGGATACAGAGTTTAAAGGGGATACAGAGTTTACAGGATTTACAGGGTTTACAGGGGGTACAGTGTTTACAGGGTCTATAGGGGGTACAGGGTTTACAAGGTTTACAGGGTGTACAGGGGGTACAGGGGTACAGCGTTTACAGGGTGTACAGGGGTTTTCAGTGTTTCCACGGTTTACAGGGGGTACAGGGTTTACAGAGGGTACAGGGTTTACAAGCGTTACAGGAGTTACAGGGTTTACAGGGGTTACAGGGTTTACAGGGGTTACAGGTTTTACACAGTTTACAGTGGGTACAGGGTTTACAGGGGTTACAGGAGGTACAGGGTTTACAGGGGTTACAGCTGTTACAGGATGTACAGATTATACAGGGCTTACAGGAGGTACAAGGTTTACAGGGTTTACAGGAGGTACAGGGTTTAAAAGGGGTTACAGGGGGTACAGGGTTTACAAGGGTTACAGGAGGTACAGGGTGGACAGGGTTTACAGTGTTTACAGGAGGTACAGGGTTTACAGGGTTTACAGTAGGTACAGGGTGGACAGGGTTTACAGGTGTTACAGGAGGTACAGATTATACAGGGGTTACAGGACTTACAGGGTTTACAGGGTTTACAGGAGGTACAATGGTTTACAGGGGTTACAGGCGGTACAGGGTTTACAGGGTTTACTGGTGGTACAGGGTTTACAGTGTGTACAGGGGTTACAGGGGGTACAGGAGGTACAGGGTTTACAGGGGTTACAGGGTTCACAGGGTTTACAGGAGGTACAGGGTTTACAGGGGTTACAGGAGGTACAGTGTTTACAGGGGTTACAGGATGTACAGGGTTTACAGGGTTTATGGGGGGTACAGAGGTTAAAGGAGATACAGGGTTTACAGGTTTTACAGGGTTTACAGGAGGTACAGGGTTTACAGGGTTTCCAGGGTTTATGGGTTACAGGGTTTACCGGGGTTACAGGGTGTACAGGGATAACAGGGGTTACAGGAGGTACAGGTTTTACAAGGGTTACAGGAGGTACAGGGTTTACAGGGTTTACAGGGTTTCCAGGGTTTACAGGGGGTACAGGGTTTACAGGTTTTCCAAGGTTTACAGGGGGTACAGGGTTTACAGGGTGTACAAGGGTTACAGGGTTAAAGGGTTTACTGGGGGTACAGGGTTTTCAGGAGGTACAGGTTTTACAGGGGTTACAGGGTTTACAGGGTTTACAGGGGGTGCAGGGCTTACAGGGTATACAGGGGTTTCAGGGCTTACAGGGTTTACCGGGGTTATAGGTGGTACAGGGATAACAGGGGTTACAGGAGGTACAGGGTTTACAGGAGGTACAGGGTTTACAGGGGTTACAGGGGTTACAGGAGGTACAGGGTTTACAGGGGTTACAGGATTTACAGGGTTTACAGGGGGTACAGTGTTTACAGGGTTTATAGGGGGTACAGGGTTTACAAGGTTTACAGGGTGTACAGGGGGTACAGGGGTACAGCGTTTACAGGGTGTACAGGGGTTTTCAGTGTTTCCAGGGTTTACAGGGGGTACAGGGCTTACAGGGTATACAGGGGTTACAGGGCTTACAGGGTTTACCGGGGTTACAGGTGGTACAGGGATAACAGAGGTTACAGGAGGTACAGGGTTTACAGGAGGTACCGGGTTTACAGGGGTTACAGGGTTTCCAGGGTTTACAGGGGTTACAGGAGGTACAGGGTTTACAGGGTTTACAGGATTTACAGGGTTTACAGGGGGTACAGGGTTTACAGGGTGTACAAGGGTTACAGGGTTAAAGGGTTTACTGGGGGTACAGGGTTTTCAGGAGGTACAGGGTTTACAGGGGTTACAGGGTTTACAGGGTTTTACAGGGGGTGCAGGGCTTACAGGGTATACAGGGGTTACAGGGCTTACAGGGTTTACCGGGGTTACAGGTGGTACAGGGATAACAGGGGTTACAGGAGGTACAGGGTTTACAGGAGGTACAGGGTTTACAGGGGTTACAGGGGTTACAGGAGGTACAGGGTTTACAGGGGTTACAGGGTGTAAAGGGTTTACAGGGTTTACGGGGGATACAGAGTTTAAATGGGATACAGAGTTTACAGGATTTACAGGGTTTACAGGGGGTACAGTGTTTACAGGGTCTATAGGGGGTACAGGGTTTACAAGGTTTACAGGGTGTACAGGGGGTACAGGGGTACAGCGTTTACAGGGTGTACAGGGGTTTTCAGTGTTTCCACGGTTTACAGGGGGTACAGGGTTTACAGAGGGTACAGGGTTTACAAGCGTTACAGGAGTTACAGGGTTTACAGGGGTTACAGGGTTTACAGGGGTTACAGGTTTTACACAGTTTACAGTGGGTACAGGGTTTACAGGGGTTACAGGAGGTACAGGGTTTACAGGGGTTACAGCTGTTACAGGATGTACAGATTACACAGGGCTTACAGGAGGTACAAGGTTTACAGGGTTTACAGGAGGTACAGGGTTTAAAAGGGGTTACAGGGGGTACAGGGTTTACAAGGGTTACAGGAGGTACAGGGTGGACAGGGTTTACAGTGTTTACAGGAGGTACAGGGTTTACAGGGTTTACAGTAGGTACAGGGTGGACAGGGTTTACAGGTGTTACAGGAGGTACAGATTATACAGGGGTTACAGGACTTACAGGGTTTACAGGGTTTACAGGAGGTACAATGGTTTACAGGGGTTACAGGCGGTACAGGGTTTACAGGGTTTACTGGTGGTACAGGGTTTACAGTGTGTACAGGGGTTACAGGGGGTACAGGAGGTACAGGGTTTACAGGGGTTACAGGGTTCACAGGGTTTACAGGAGGTACAGGGTTTACAGGGGTTACAGGAGGTACAGTGTTTACAGGGGTTACAGGATGTACAGGGTTTACAGGGTTTATGGGGGGTACAGAGGTTAAAGGAGATACAGGGTTTACAGGTTTTACAGGGTTTACAGGAGGTACAGGGTTTACAGGGTTTCCAGGGTTTATGGGTTACAGGGTTTACCGGGGTTACAGGGTGTACAGGGATAACAGGGGTTACAGGAGGTACAGGTTTTACAAGGGTTACAGGAGGTACAGGGTTTACAGGGTTTACAGGGTTTCCAGGGTTTACAGGGGGTACAGGGTTTACAGGTTTTCCAAGGTTTACAGGGGGTACAGGGTTTACAGGGTGTACAAGGGTTACAGGGTTAAAGGGTTTACTGGGGGTACAGGGTTTTCAGGAGGTACAGGTTTTACAGGGGTTACAGGGTTTACAGGGTTTACAGGGGGTGCAGGGCTTACAGGGTATACAGGGGTTTCAGGGCTTACAGGGTTTACCGGGGTTATAGGTGGTACAGGGATAACAGGGGTTACAGGAGGTACAGGGTTTACAGGAGGTACAGGGTTTACAGGGGTTACAGGGGTTACAGGAGGTACAGGGTTTACAGGGGTTTCAGGATTTACAGGGTTTACAGGGGGTACAGTGTTTACAGGGTTTATAGGGGGTACAGGGTTTACAAGGTTTACAGGGTGTACAGGGGGTACAGGGGTACAGCGTTTACAGGGTGTACAGGGGTTTTCAGTGTTTCCAGGGTTTACAGGGGGTACAGGGCTTACAGGGTATACAGGGGTTACAGGGCTTACAGGGTTTACCGGGGTTACAGGTGGTACAGGGATAACAGAGGTTACAGGAGGTACAGGGTTTACAGGAGGTACCGGGTTTACAGGGGTTACAGGGTTTCCAGGGTTTACAGGGGTTACAGGAGGTACAGGGTTTACAGGGTTTACAGGATTTACAGGGTTTACAGGGGGTACAGGGTTTACAGGGTGTACAAGGGTTACAGGGTTAAAGGGTTTACTGGGGGTACAGGGTTTTCAGGAGGTACAGGGTTTACAGGGGTTACAGGGTTTACAGGGTTTTACAGGGGGTGCAGGGCTTACAGGGTATACAGGGGTTACAGGGCTTACAGGGTTTACCGGGGTTACAGGTGGTACAGGGATAACAGGGGTTACAGGAGGTACAGGGTTTACAGGAGGTACAGGGTTTACAGGGGTTACAGGGGTTACAGGAGGTACAGGGTTTACAGGGGTTACAGGGTGTAAAGGGTTTACAGGGTTTACGGGGGATACAGAGTTTAAAGGGGATACAGAGTTTACAGGATTTACAGGGTTTACAGGGGGTACAGTGTTTACAGGGTCTATAGGGGGTACAGGGTTTACAAGGTTTACAGGGTGTACAGGGGGTACAGGGGTACAGCGTTTACAGGGTGTACAGGGGTTTTCAGTGTTTCCACGGTTTACAGGGGGTACAGGGTTTACAGAGGGTACAGGGTTTACAAGCGTTACAGGAGTTACAGGGTTTACAGGGGTTACAGGGTTTACAGGGGTTACAGGTTTTACACAGTTTACAGTGGGTACAGGGTTTACAGGGGTTACAGGAGGTACAGGGTTTACAGGGGTTACAGCTGTTACAGGATGTACAGATTATACAGGGCTTACAGGAGGTACAAGGTTTACAGGGTTTACAGGAGGTACAGGGTTTAAAAGGGGTTACAGGGGGTACAGGGTTTACAAGGGTTACAGGAGGTACAGGGTGGACAGGGTTTACAGTGTTTACAGGAGGTACAGGGTTTACAGGGTTTACAGTAGGTACAGGGTGGACAGGGTTTACAGGTGTTACAGGAGGTACAGATTATACAGGGGTTACAGGACTTACAGGGTTTACAGGGTTTACAGGAGGTACAATGGTTTACAGGGGTTACAGGCGGTACAGGGTTTACAGGGTTTACTGGTGGTACAGGGTTTACAGTGTGTACAGGGGTTACAGGGGGTACAGGAGGTACAGGGTTTACAGGGGTTACAGGGTTCACAGGGTTTACAGGAGGTACAGGGTTTACAGGGGTTACAGGAGGTACAGTGTTTACAGGGGTTACAGGATGTACAGGGTTTACAGGGTTTATGGGGGGTACAGAGGTTAAAGGAGATACAGGGTTTACAGGTTTTACAGGGTTTACAGGAGGTACAGGGTTTACAGGGTTTCCAGGGTTTATGGGTTACAGGGTTTACCGGGGTTACAGGGTGTACAGGGATAACAGGGGTTACAGGAGGTACAGGTTTTACAAGGGTTACAGGAGGTACAGGGTTTACAGGGTTTACAGGGTTTCCAGGGTTTACAGGGGGTACAGGGTTTACAGGTTTTCCAAGGTTTACAGGGGGTACAGGGTTTACAGGGTGTACAAGGGTTACAGGGTTAAAGGATTTACTGGGGGTACAGGGTTTTCAGGAGGTACAGGTTTTACAGGGGTTACAGGGTTTACAGGGTTTACAGGGGGTGCAGGGCTTACAGGGTATACAGGGGTTTCAGGGCTTACAGGGTTTACCGGGGTTATAGGTGGTACAGGGATAACAGGGGTTACAGGAGGTACAGGGTTTACAGGAGGTACAGGGTTTACAGGGGTTACAGGGGTTACAGGAGGTACAGGGTTTACAGGGGTTACAGGATTTACAGGGTTTACAGGGGGTACAGTGTTTACAGGGTTTATAGGGGGTACAGGGTTTACAAGGTTTACAGGGTGTACAGGGGGTACAGGGGTACAGCGTTTACAGGGTGTACAGGGGTTTTCAGTGTTTCCAGGGTTTACAGGGGGTACAGGGCTTACAGGGTATACAGGGGTTACAGGGCTTACAGGGTTTACCGGGGTTACAGGTGGTACAGGGATAACAGAGGTTACAGGAGGTACAGGGTTTACAGGAGGTACCGGGTTTACAGGGGTTACAGGGTTTCCAGGGTTTACAGGGGTTACAGGAGGTACAGGGTTTACAGGGTTTACAGGATTTACAGGGTTTACAGGGGGTACAGGGTTTACAGGGTGTACAAGGGTTACAGGGTTAAAGGGTTTACTGGGGGTACAGGGTTTTCAGGAGGTACAGGGTTTACAGGGGTTACAGGGTTTACAGGGTTTTACAGGGGGTGCAGGGCTTACAGGGTATACAGGGGTTACAGGGCTTACAGGGTTTACCGGGGTTACAGGTGGTACAGGGATAACAGGGGTTACAGGAGGTACAGGGTTTACAGGAGGTACAGGGTTTACAGGGGTTACAGGGGTTACAGGAGGTACAGGGTTTACAGGGGTTACAGGGTGTAAAGGGTTTACAGGGTTTACGGGGGATACAGAGTTTAAATGGGATACAGAGTTTACAGGATTTACAGGGTTTACAGGGGGTACAGTGTTTACAGGGTCTATAGGGGGTACAGGGTTTACAAGGTTTACAGGGTGTACAGGGGGTACAGGGGTACAGCGTTTACAGGGTGTACAGGGGTTTTCAGTGTTTCCACGGTTTACAGGGGGTACAGGGTTTACAGAGGGTACAGGGTTTACAAGCGTTACAGGAGTTACAGGGTTTACAGGGGTTACAGGGTTTACAGGGGTTACAGGTTTTACACAGTTTACAGTGGGTACAGGGTTTACAGGGGTTACAGGAGGTACAGGGTTTACAGGGGTTACAGCTGTTACAGGATGTACAGATTACACAGGGCTTACAGGAGGTACAAGGTTTACAGGGTTTACAGGAGGTACAGGGTTTAAAAGGGGTTACAGGGGGTACAGGGTTTACAAGGGTTACAGGAGGTACAGGGTGGACAGGGTTTACAGTGTTTACAGGAGGTACAGGGTTTACAGGGTTTACAGTAGGTACAGGGTGGACAGGGTTTACAGGTGTTACAGGAGGTACAGATTATACAGGGGTTACAGGACTTACAGGGTTTACAGGGTTTACAGGAGGTACAATGGTTTACAGGGGTTACAGGCGGTACAGGGTTTACAGGGTTTACTGGTGGTACAGGGTTTACAGTGTGTACAGGGGTTACAGGGGGTACAGGAGGTACAGGGTTTACAGGGGTTACAGGGTTCACAGGGTTTACAGGAGGTACAGGGTTTACAGGGGTTACAGGAGGTACAGTGTTTACAGGGGTTACAGGATGTACAGGGTTTACAGGGTTTATGGGGGGTACAGAGGTTAAAGGAGATACAGGGTTTACAGGTTTTACAGGGTTTACAGGAGGTACAAGGTTTACAGGGTTTCCAGGGTTTATGGGTTACAGGGTTTACCGGGGTTACAGGGTGTACAGGGATAACAGGGGTTACAGGAGGTACAGGTTTTACAAGGGTTACAGGAGGTACAGGGTTTACAGGGTTTACAGGGTTTCCAGGGTTTACAGGGGGTACAGGGTTTACAGGGTTTACAGGGTGTACAGGATTTACAGGGTTTACAGGGTGTACAGGGTTTACAAGGGTTACAGGAGGTACAGGGTTCACAGGGTTCACAGGAGGCATAGGGTTTACAAGGGTTACAGGAGGTACAGGGTTTACAGGGTTTACAGGGTTTACAGGGGTTACAGGTTTTACACAGTTTACAGTGGGTACAGGGTTTACAGGGGTTACAGGAGGTACAGGGTTTACAGGGGTTACAGCTGTTACAGGATGTACAGATTATACAGGGCTTACAGGAGGTACAAGGTTTACAGGGTTTACAGGAGGTACAGGGTTTAAAAGGGGTTACAGGGGGTACAGGGTTTACAAGGGTTACAGGAGGTACAGGGTGGACAGGGTTTACAGTGTTTACAGGAGGTACAGGGTTTACAGGGTTTACAGTAGGTACAGGGTGGACAGGGTTTACAGGTGTTACAGGAGGTACAGATTATACAGGGGTTACAGGACTTACAGGGTTTACAGGGTTTACAGGAGGTACAATGGTTTACAGGGGTTACAGGCGGTACAGGGTTTACAGGGTTTACTGGTGGTACAGGGTTTACAGTGTGTACAGGGGTTACAGGGGGTACAGGAGGTACAGGGTTTACAGGGGTTACAGGGTTCACAGGGTTTACAGGAGGTACAGGGTTTACAGGGGTTACAGGAGGTACAGTGTTTACAGGGGTTACAGGATGTACAGGGTTTACAGGGTTTATGGGGGGTACAGAGGTTAAAGGAGATACAGGGTTTACAGGTTTTACAGGGTTTACAGGAGGTACAGGGTTTACAGGGTTTCCAGGGTTTATGGGTTACAGGGTTTACCGGGGTTACAGGGTGTACAGGGATAACAGGGGTTACAGGAGGTACAGGTTTTACAAGGGTTACAGGAGGTACAGGGTTTACAGGGTTTACAGGGTTTCCAGGGTTTACAGGGGGTACAGGGTTTACAGGTTTTCCAAGGTTTACAGGGGGTACAGGGTTTACAGGGTGTACAAGGGTTACAGGGTTAAAGGATTTACTGGGGGTACAGGGTTTTCAGGAGGTACAGGTTTTACAGGGGTTACAGGGTTTACAGGGTTTACAGGGGGTGCAGGGCTTACAGGGTATACAGGGGTTTCAGGGCTTACAGGGTTTACCGGGGTTATAGGTGGTACAGGGATAACAGGGGTTACAGGAGGTACAGGGTTTACAGGAGGTACAGGGTTTACAGGGGTTACAGGGGTTACAGGAGGTACAGGGTTTACAGGGGTTACAGGATTTACAGGGTTTACAGGGGGTACAGTGTTTACAGGGTTTATAGGGGGTACAGGGTTTACAAGGTTTACAGGGTGTACAGGGGGTACAGGGGTACAGCGTTTACAGGGTGTACAGGGGTTTTCAGTGTTTCCAGGGTTTACAGGGGGTACAGGGCTTACAGGGTATACAGGGGTTACAGGGCTTACAGGGTTTACCGGGGTTACAGGTGGTACAGGGATAACAGAGGTTACAGGAGGTACAGGGTTTACAGGAGGTACCGGGTTTACAGGGGTTACAGGGTTTCCAGGGTTTACAGGGGTTACAGGAGGTACAGGGTTTACAGGGTTTACAGGATTTACAGGGTTTACAGGGGGTACAGGGTTTACAGGGTGTACAAGGGTTACAGGGTTAAAGGGTTTACTGGGGGTACAGGGTTTTCAGGAGGTACAGGGTTTACAGGGGTTACAGGGTTTACAGGGTTTTACAGGGGGTGCAGGGCTTACAGGGTATACAGGGGTTACAGGGCTTACAGGGTTTACCGGGGTTACAGGTGGTACAGGGATAACAGGGGTTACAGGAGGTACAGGGTTTACAGGAGGTACAGGGTTTACAGGGGTTACAGGGGTTACAGGAGGTACAGGGTTTACAGGGGTTACAGGGTGTAAAGGGTTTACAGGGTTTACGGGGGATACAGAGTTTAAATGGGATACAGAGTTTACAGGATTTACAGGGTTTACAGGGGGTACAGTGTTTACAGGGTCTATAGGGGGTACAGGGTTTACAAGGTTTACAGGGTGTACAGGGGGTACAGGGGTACAGCGTTTACAGGGTGTACAGGGGTTTTCAGTGTTTCCACGGTTTACAGGGGGTACAGGGTTTACAGAGGGTACAGGGTTTACAAGCGTTACAGGAGTTACAGGGTTTACAGGGGTTACAGGGTTTACAGGGGTTACAGGTTTTACACAGTTTACAGTGGGTACAGGGTTTACAGGGGTTACAGGAGGTACAGGGTTTACAGGGGTTACAGCTGTTACAGGATGTACAGATTACACAGGGCTTACAGGAGGTACAAGGTTTACAGGGTTTACAGGAGGTACAGGGTTTAAAAGGGGTTACAGGGGGTACAGGGTTTACAAGGGTTACAGGAGGTACAGGGTGGACAGGGTTTACAGTGTTTACAGGAGGTACAGGGTTTACAGGGTTTACAGTAGGTACAGGGTGGACAGGGTTTACAGGTGTTACAGGAGGTACAGATTATACAGGGGTTACAGGACTTACAGGGTTTACAGGGTTTACAGGAGGTACAATGGTTTACAGGGGTTACAGGCGGTACAGGGTTTACAGGGTTTACTGGTGGTACAGGGTTTACAGTGTGTACAGGGGTTACAGGGGGTACAGGAGGTACAGGGTTTACAGGGGTTACAGGGTTCACAGGGTTTACAGGAGGTACAGGGTTTACAGGGGTTACAGGAGGTACAGTGTTTACAGGGGTTACAGGATGTACAGGGTTTACAGGGTTTATGGGGGGTACAGAGGTTAAAGGAGATACAGGGTTTACAGGTTTTACAGGGTTTACAGGAGGTACAAGGTTTACAGGGTTTCCAGGGTTTATGGGTTACAGGGTTTACCGGGGTTACAGGGTGTACAGGGATAACAGGGGTTACAGGAGGTACAGGTTTTACAAGGGTTACAGGAGGTACAGGGTTTACAGGGTTTACAGGGTTTCCAGGGTTTACAGGGGGTACAGGGTTTACAGGGTTTACAGGGTGTACAGGATTTACAGGGTTTACAGGGTGTACAGGGTTTACAAGGGTTACAGGAGGTACAGGGTTCACAGGGTTCACAGGAGGCATAGGGTTTACAAGGGTTACAGGAGGTACAGGGTTTACAGGGTTTACAGGGTTTACAGGGGTTACAGGTTTTACACAGTTTACAGTGGGTACAGGGTTTACAGGGGTTACAGGAGGTACAGGGTTTACAGCGTTTACAGCTGTTACAGGATGTACAGATTATACAGGGCTTACAGGAGGTACAAGGTTTACAGGGTTTACAGGAGGTACAGGGTTTAAAAGGGGTTACAGGGGGTACAGGGTTTACAAGGGTTACAGGAGGTACAGGGTTTACAGTGTTTACAGTGTTTACAGGAGGTACAGGGTTTACAGGGTTTACAGGAGGTACAGGGTGGACAGGGTTTACAGGTGTTACAGGAGGTACAGATTATACAGGGGTTACAGGACTTACAGGGTATACAGGGGTTACAGGGCTTACAGGGTTTACCGGGGTTACAGGTGGTACAGGGATAACAGAGGTTACAGGAGGTACAGGGTTTACAGGAGGTACCGGGTTTACAGGGGTTACAGGGGTTACAGGAGGTACAGGGTTTACAGGGTTTACAGGATTTACAGGGTTTACAGGGGGTACAGGGTTTACAGGGTGTACAAGGGTTACAGGGTTAAAGGGTTTACTGGGGGTACAGGGTTTTCAGGAGGTACAGGGTTTACAGGGGTTACAGGGTTTACAGGGTTTTACAGGGGGTGCAGGGCTTACAGGGTATACAGGGGTTACAGGGCTTACAGGGTTTACCGGGGTTACAGGTGGTACAGGGATAACAGGGGTTACAGGAGGTACAGGGTTTACAGGAGGTACAGGGTTTACAGGGGTTACAGGGGTTACAGGAGGTACAGGGTTTACAGGGGTTACAGGGTGTAAAGGGTTTACAGGGTTTACGGGGGATACAGAGTTTAAAGGGGATACAGAGTTTACAGGATTTACAGGGTTTACAGGGGGTACAGTGTTTACAGGGTCTATAGGGGGTACAGGGTTTACAAGGTTTACAGGGTGTACAGGGGGTACAGGGGTACAGCGTTTACAGGGTGTACAGGGGTTTTCAGTGTTTCCAGGGTTTACAGGGGGTACAGGGTTTACAGAGGGTACAGGGTTTACAAGCGTTACAGGAGTTACAGGGTTTACAGGGGTTACAGGGTTTACAGGGGTTACAGGTTTTACACAGTTTACAGTGGGTACAGGGTTTACAGGGGTTACAGGAGGTACAGGGTTTACAGGGGTTACAGCTGTTACAGGATGTACAGATTATACAGGGCTTACAGGAGGTACAAGGTTTACAGGGTTTACAGGAGGTACAGGGTTTAAAAGGGGTTACAGGGGGTACAGGGTTTACAAGGGTTACAGGAGGTACAGGGTGGACAGGGTTTACAGTGTTTACAGGAGGTACAGGGTTTACAGGGTTTACAGTAGGTACAGGGTGGACAGGGTTTACAGGTGTTACAGGAGGTACAGATTATACAGGGGTTACAGGACTTACAGGGTTTACAGGAGGTACAATGGTTTACAGGGGTTACAGGCGGTACAGGGTTTACAGGGTTTACTGGTGGTACAGGGTTTACAGTGTGTACAGGGGTTACAGGGGGTACAGGAGGTACAGGGTTTACAGGGGTTACAGGGTTCACAGGGTTTACAGGAGGTACAGGGTTTACAGGGGTTACAGGAGGTACAGTGTTTACAGGGGTTACAGGATGTACAGGGTTTACAGGGTTTATGGGGGGTACAGAGGTTAAAGGAGATACAGGGTTTACAGGTTTTACAGGGTTTACAGGATTTACAGGGTTTACAGGGTTTCCAGGGTTTATGGGGTTACAGGGTTTACCGGGGTTACAGGGTGTACAGGGATAACAGGGGTTACAGGAGGTACAGGTTTTACAAGGGTTACAGGAGGTACAGGGTTTACAGGGTTTACAGGGTTTCCAGGGTTTACAGGGGGTACAGGGTTTACAGGGTTTACAGGGTGTACAGGATTTACAGGGTTTACAGGGTGTACAGGGTTTACAAGGGTTACAGGAGGTACAGGGTTCACAGGGTTCACAGGAGGCATAGGGTTTACAAGGGTTACAGGAGGTACAGGGTTTACAGGGTTTACAGGGGTTACAGGTTTTACACAGTTTACAGTGGGTACAGGGTTTACAGGGGTTACAGGAGGTACAGGGTTTACAGCGTTTACAGCTGTTACAGGATGTACAGATTATACAGGGCTTACAGGAGGTACAAGGTTTACAGGGTTTACAGGAGGTACAGGGTTTAAAAGGGGTTACAGGGGGTACAGGGTTTACAAGGGTTACAGGAGGTACAGGGTTTACAGGGTTTACAGTGTTTACAGGAGGTACAGGGTTTACAGGGTTTACAGGAGGTACAGGGTGGACAGGGTTTACAGGTGTTACAGGAGGTACAGATTATACAGGGGTTACAGCACTTACAGGGTTTACAGGGTTTACAGGATGTACAATGGTTTACAGGGGTTACAGGCGGTACAGGGTTTACAGGGTTTACTGGTGGTACAGGGTTTACAGTGTGTACAGGGGTTACAGGGGGTACAGGAGGTACAGGGTTTACAGGGGTTACAGGGTTCACAGGGTTTACAGGAGGTACAGGGTTTACAGGGGTTACAGGAGGTACAGTGTTTACAGGGGTTACAGGATGTACAGGGTTTACAGGGTTTATGGGGGGTACAGAGGTTAAAGGAGATACAGGGTTTACAGGTTTTACAGGGTTTACAGGAGGTACAGGGTTTACAGGGTTTCCAGGGTTTATGGGGTTACAGGGTTTACCGGGGTTACAGGGTGTACAGGGATAACAGGGGTTACAGGAGGTACAGGGTTTACAAGGGTTACAGGAGGTACAGGGTTTACAGGGTTTACAGGGTTTCCAGGGTTTACAGGGGGTACAGGGTTTACAGGGTTTACAGGGTGTACAGGATTTACTGGGTTTACAGGGTGTACAGGGTTTACAAGGGTTACAGGAGGTACAGGGTTCACAGGGTTTACAGGGGTTACAGGGCTTACAGGGTTTACAGGGTTTACAGGGTGTGCAGGGTTTACAAGGGTTACAGGAGGTACAGGGTTTACAGGGCTTACAGGGATTACAGGGTTTACAGGGTTTACAGGGTTTACAGGAGGTACAGGGTGTACAGGGTTTACAGGTGTTACAGGAGGTACAGATTATACAGGGGTTACAGGTCGTACAGGGTTTACAGTGGTTACAGGAGGTACAGGGTTTACAGGGGTTACAGGGGGTACAGGGGGTACAGGGGATACAGGGATTACAGGGTTTACAGGGGTTACAGGGGGTACAGGATTTACAGGCGTTACAGGGTTCACAGGGTTTACAGGTTTTACGGGGGGTACAGAGGTTAAAGGAGATACAGGGTTTACAGGTTTTACAAGATTTACAGGGCTTACGGGGTTTACAGGGGTTACAGGTTTTACACAGTTTACAGGGGGTACAGGGTTTACAGGGGTTACAGGAGGTACAGGGTTTAAAGGGGTTACAGGAGGTACAGTGTTTGCAGGGGTTACAGGAGCTACAGGGTTTACAGGGTTTACTGGGGGTACAGGGTTTTCAGGGTGTACAAGGGTTACAGGGTTTACAGGGTTTACTGGGAGTACAGGGTTTACAGGGTTTCCAGGGTTTATGGGGTTACAGGGTTTACCGGGGTTACAGGGTGTACAGGGATAACTGGGGTTACAGGAGGTACAGGGTTTACAGGGTTTACAGGGGGTACAGGGTTTACAAGGGTTACAGGAGGTACAGGGATTACAGGGGTTACAGGGGGTACAGGGTTTACAAGGGTTACAGGAGATACAGGGTTTACAAGGTTTACAGTGTTTACAGGGGGTGCAGGGTTTACAGGGTTTACAGGAGGTACAGGGTGGACAGGGTTTACAGGTGTTACAGGAGGTACAGATTATACAGGGGTTACAGGACTTACGGGGTTTACAGGGTTTATAGGAGGTACAATGGTTTACAGGGGTTACAGGCGGTACAGGGTTTACAGGGTTTACTGTTGGTACAGGGTTTACAGTGTGTACAGGGGTTACAGGGGGTACAGGAGGTACAGGGTTTACAGGGGTTACAGGGTTCACAGGGTTTACAGGAGGTACAGGGTTTACAGGGGTTACAGGAGGTACAGGGTTTACAGGGGTTACAGGGTGTACAGGGTTTACAGGGTTTATGGGGGGTATAGAGGTTAAAGGAGATACAGGGTTTACAGGTTTTCCAGGGTTTACAGGGGGTACAGGGTTTACAGGGTGTACAAGGGTTACAGGGTTAAAGGGTTTACTGGGGGTACAGGGTTTTCAGGAGGTACAGGGTTTACAGGGGCTACAGGGTTTACAGGGTTTACAGGGGCTGCAGGGCTTACAGGGTATACAGGGGTTTCAGGGCTTACAGGGTTTACCGGGGTTACAGGTGGTACAGGGATAACAGGGGTTACAGGAGGTACAGGGTTTACAGGAGGTACAGGGTTTACAGGGGTTACAGGGGTTACAGGAGGTACAGGGTTTACAGGGGTTACAGGATTTACAGGGTTTACAGGGGGTACAGTGTTTACAGGGTTTATAGGGGGTACAGGGTTTACAAGGTTTACAGGGTGTACAGGGGGTACAGGGGTACAGCGTTTACAGGGTGTACAGGGGTTTTCAGTGTTTCCAGGGTTTACAGGGGGTACAGGGCTTACAGGGTATACAGGGGTTACAGGGCTTACAGGGTTTACCGGGGTTACAGGTGGTACAGGGATAACAGGGGTTACAGGAGGTACAGGGTTTACAGGAGGTACAGGGTTTACAGGGGTTACAGGGGTTACAGGAGGTACAGGGTTTACAGGGGTTACAGGGTGTAAAGGGTTTACAGGGTTTACGGGGGATACAGAGTTTAAAGGGGATACAGAGTTTACAGGATTTACAGGGTTTACAGGGGGTACAGTGTTTACAGGGTCTATAGGGGGTACAGGGTTTACAAGGTTTACAGGGTGTACAGGGGGTACAGGGGTACAGCGTTTACAGGGTGTACAGGGGTTTTCAGTGTTTCCAGGGTTTACAGGGGGTACAGGGTTTACAGAGGGTACAGGGTTTACAAGCGTTACAGGAGTTACAGGGTTTACAGGGTTTACAGGGGTTACAGGTTTTACACAGTTTACAGTGGGTACAGGGTTTACAGGGGTTACAGGAGGTACAGGGTTTACAGGGGTTACAGCTGTTACAGGATGTACAGATTATACAGGGCTTACAGGAGGTACAAGGTTTACAGGGTTTACAGGAGGTACACGGTTTAAAAGGGGTTACAGGGGGTACAGGGTTTACAAGGGTTACAGGAGGTACAGGGTGGACAGGGTTTACAGTGTTTACAGGAGGTACAGGGTTTACAGGGTTTACAGGAGGTACAGGGTGGACAGGGTTTACAGGTGTTACAGGAGGTACAGATTATACAGGGTTTACAGGAGGTACAGGGTTTACAGGAGGTACAGGGTTTACAGGGGTTACAGGGTTCACAGGGTTTACAGGAGGTACAGGGTTTACAGGGGTTACAGGAGGTACAGTGTTTACAGGGGTTACAGGATGTACAGGGTTTACAGGGTTTATGGGGGGTACAGAGGTTAAAGGAGATACAGGGTTTACAGGTTTTACAGGGTTTACAGGAGGTACAGGGTTTACAGGGTTTCCAGGGTTTATGGGGTTACAGGGTTTACCGGGGTTACAGGGTGTACAGGGATAACAGGGGTTACAGGAGGTACAGGGTTTACAAGGGTTACAGGAGGTACAGGGTTTACAGGGTTTACAGGTTTTCCAGGGTTTACAGGGGGTACAGGGTTTACAGGGTTTACAGGGTGTACAGGATTTACAGGGTTTACAGGGTGTACAGGGTTTACAAGGGTTACAGGAGGTACAGGGTTCACAGGGTTTACAGGAGGCATAGGGTTTACAAGGGTTACAGGAGGTACAGGGTTTACAGGGTTTACAGGGGTTACAGGGTTTACAGGGGTTACTGGTTTTACACAGTTTACAGTGGGTACAGGGTTTACAGGGGTTACAGGAGGTACAGGGTTTACAGCGTTTACAGCTGTTACAGGATGTACAGATTATACAGGGCTTACAGGAGGTACAAGGTTTACAGGGTTTACAGGAGGTACAGGGTTTAAAAGGGGTTACAGGGGGTACAGGGTTTACAAGGGTTACAGGAGGTACAGGGTTTACAGGGTTTACAGTGTTTACAGGAGGTACAGGGTTTACAGGGTTTACAGGAGGTACAGGGTGGACAGGGTTTACAGGTGTTACAGGAGGTACAGATTATACAGGGGTTACAGGACTTACAGGGTTTACAGGGTTTACAGGAGGTACAATGGTTTACAGGGGTTACAGGCAGTACAGGGTTTACTGGTGGTACAGGGTTTACAGTGTGTACAGGGGTTACAGGGGGTACAGGAGGTACAGGGTTTACAGGGGTTACAGGGTTCACAGGGTTTACAGGGGTTTACAGGAGGTACAGTGTTTACAGGGGTTACAGGATGTACAGGGTTTACAGGGTTTATGGGGGGTACAGAGGTTAAAGGAGATACAGGGTTTACAGGTTTTACAGGGTTTACAGGAGGTACAGGGTTTACAGGGTTTCCAGGGTTTATGGGGTTACAGGGTTTACCGGGGTTACAGGGTGTACAGGGATAACAGGGGTTACAGGAGGTACAGGGTTTACAAGGGTTACAGGAGGTACAGGGTTTACAGGGTTTACAGGGTTTCCAGGGTTTACAGGGGGTACAGGGTTTACAGGGTTTACAGGGTGTACAGGATTTACAGGGTTTACAGGGTGTACAGGGTTTACAAGGGTTACAGGAGGTACAGGGTTCACAGGGTTTACAGGGGTTACAGGGCTTACAGGGTTTACAGGGTTTACAGGGTGTGCAGGGTTTACAAGGGTTACAGGAGGTACCGGGTTTACAGGGCTTACAGGGCTTACAGGGTTTACAGGAGGTACAGGGTGTACAGGGTTTACAGGTGTTACAGGAGGTACAGATTATACAGGGGTTACAGGTCGTACAGGGTTTACAGGGGTTACAGGAGGTACAGGGTTTACAGGGGTTACAGGGGGTACAGGGGGTACAGGGGATACAGGGATTACAGGGTTTACAGGGGTTACAGGGGGTACAGGATTTACAGGCGTTACAGGGTTCACAGGGTTTACAGGTTTTACGGGGGGTACAGAGGTTAAAGGAGATACAGGGTTTACAGGTTTTACAAGATTTACAGGGCTTACGGGGTTTACAGGGGTTACAGGTTTTACACAGTTTACAGGGGGTACAGGGTTTACAGGGGTTACAGGAGGTACAGGGTTTAAAGGGGTTACAGGAGGTACAGTGTTTGCAGGGGTTACAGGAGCTACAGGGTTTACAGGGTTTACTGGGGGTACAGGGTTTTCAGGGTGTACAAGGGTTACAGGGTTTACCGGGTTTACTGGGAGTACAGGGTTTACAGGGTTTCCAGGGTTTATGGGGTTACAGGGTTTACAGTAGGTACAGGGTGTACAGGGATAACTGGGGTTACAGGAGGTACAGGGTTTACAGGGGGTACAGGGTTTACAAGGGTTACAGGAGGTACAGGGATTACAGGGGTTACAGGAGGTACCGGGTTTACAGGGTTTACAGGGTTTCCAGGGTTTACAGGGGGTACAGGGTTTACAGGGTTTACAGGGTGTACAGGATTTACAGGGTTTACAGGGTGTACAGGGTTTACAAGGGTTACAGGAGGTACAAGGTTCACAGGGTTTACAGGGGTTACAGGGCTTACAGGGTTTACAGGGTTTACAGGGTGTACAGGGTTTACAAGGGTTACAGGAGGTACCGGGTTTACAGGGCTTACAGGGCTTACAGGGTTTACAGGGTTTACAGGAGGTACAGGGTGTACAGGGTTTACAGGTGTTACAGGAGGTACAGATTATACAGGGGTTACAGGTCGTACAGGGTTTACAGGGGTTACAGGAGGTACAGGGTTTACAGGGGTTACAGGGGGTACAGGGGGTACAGGGGATACAGGGATTACAGTGTTTACAGGGGTTACAGGGGGTACAGGATTTACAGGTGTTACAGGGTTCACAGGGTTTACAGGTTTTACGGGGGGTACAGAGGTTAAAGGAGATACAGGGTTTACAGGTTTTACAAGATTTACAGGGCTTACGGGGTTTACAGGGGTTACAGGTTTTACACAGTTTACAGGGGGTACAGGGTTTACAGGGGTTACCGGAGGTACAGGGTTTAAAGGGGTTACAGGAGGTACAGTGTTTGCAGGGGTTACAGGAGCTACAGGGTTTACAGGGTTTACTGGGAGTACAGGGTTTACAGGGTTTACAGGGTTTCCAGGGTTTATGGGGTTACAGGGTTTACAGTAGGTACAGGGTGTACAGGGATAACTGGGGTTACAGGAGGTACAGGGTTTACAGGGGGTACAGGGTTTACAAGGGTTACAGGAGGTACAGGGATTACAGGGGTTACAGGAGGTACCGGGTTTACAGGGGTTACAGGGGTTACAGGGTTTACAGTGTTTACAGGAGGTACAGGGTTTACAGGGGTTACAGGGTTCACAGGGTTTACAGGAGGTACAGGGTTTACAGGGGTTACAGGAGGTACAGGGTTTACAGGGGTTACAGGGTGTACAGGGTTTACAGGGTTTATGGGGGGTATAGAGGTTAAAGGAGATACAGGGTTTACAGGTTTTCCAGGGTTTACAGGGGGTACAGGGTTTACAGGGTGTACAAGGGTTACAGGGTTAAAGGGTTTACTGGGGGTACAGGGTTTTCAGGAGGTACAGGGTTTACAGGGGTTACAGGGTTTACAGGGTTTACAGGGGCTGCAGGGCTTACAGGGTATACAGGGGTTTCAGGGCTTACAGGGTTTACCGGGGTTACAGGTGGTACAGGGATAACAGGGGTTACAGGAGGTACAGGGTTTACAGGAGGTACAGGGTTTACAGGGGTTACAGGGGTTACAGGAGGTACAGGGTTTACAGGGGTTACAGGATTTACAGGGTTTACAGGGGGTACAGTGTTTACAGGGTTTATAGGGGGTACAGGGTTTACAAGGTTTACAGGGTGTACAGGGGGTACAGGGGTACAGCGTTTACAGGGTGTACAGGGGTTTTCAGTGTTTCCAGGGTTTACAGGGGGTACAGGGCTTACAGGGTATACAGGGGTTACAGGGCTTACAGGGTTTACCGGGGTTACAGGTGGTACAGGGATAACAGAGGTTACAGGAGGTACAGGGTTTACAGGAGGTACCGGGTTTACAGGGGTTACAGGAGGTACAGGGTTTACAGGGGTTACAGGGTTTACAGGGTTTACAGGGGGTGCAGGGCTTACAGGGTATACAGGGGTTACAGGGCTTACAGGGTTTACCGGGGTTACAGGTGGTACAGGGATAACAGGGGTTACAGGAGGTACAGGGTTTACAGGAGGTACAGGGTTTACAGGGGTTACAGGGGTTACAGGAGGTACAGGGTTTACAGGGGTTACAGGGTGTAAAGGGTTTACAGGGTTTACGGGGGATACAGAGTTTAAAGGGGATACAGAGTTTACAGGATTTACAGGGTTTACAGGGGGTACAGTGTTTACAGGGTCTATAGGGGGTACAGGGTTTACAAGGTTTACAGGGTGTACAGGGGGTACAGGGGTACAGCGTTTACAGGGTGTACAGGGGTTTTCAGTGTTTCCAGGGTTTACAGGGGGTACAGGGTTTACAGAGGGTACAGGGTTTACAAGCGTTACAGGAGTTACAGGGTTTACAGGGTTTACAGGGGTTACAGGTTTTACACAGTTTACAGTGGGTACAGGGTTTACAGGGGTTACAGGAGGTACAGGGTTTACAGGGGTTACAGCTGTTACAGGATGTACAGATTATACAGGGCTTACAGGAGGTACAAGGTTTACAGGGTTTACAGGAGGTACACGGTTTAAAGGGGGTTACAGGGGGTACAGGGTTTACAAGGGTTACAGGAGGTACAGGGTGGACAGGGTTTACAGTGTTTACAGGAGGTACAGGGTTTACAGGGTTTACAGGAGGTACAGGGTGGACAGGGTTTACAGGTGTTACAGGAGGTACAGATTATACAGGGTTTACAGGAGGTACAGGGTTTACAGGGGTTACAGGGTTCACAGGGTTTACAGGAGGTACAGGGTTTACAGGGGTTACAGGAGGTACAGTGTTTACAGGGGTTACAGGATGTACAGGGTTTACAGGGTTTATGGGGGGTACAGAGGTTAAAGGAGATACAGGGTTTACAGGTTTTACAGGGTTTACAGGAGGTACAGGGTTTACAGGGTTTCCAGGGTTTATGGGGTTACAGGGTTTACCGGGGTTACAGGGTGTACAGGGATAACAGGGGTTACAGGAGGTACAGGGTTTACAAGGGTTACAGGAGGTACAGGGTTTACAGGGTTTACAGGTTTTCCAGGGTTTACAGGGGGTACAGGGTTTACAGGGTTTACAGGGTGTACAGGATTTACAGGGTTTACAGGGTGTACAGGGTTTACAAGGGTTACAGGAGGTACAGGGTTCACAGGGTTTACAGGAGGCATAGGGTTTACAAGGGTTACAGGAGGTACAGGGTTTACAGGGTTTACAGGGTTTACAGGGGTTACAGGTTTTACACAGTTTACAGTGGGTACAGGGTTTACAGGGGTTACAGGAGGTACAGGGTTTACAGCGTTTACAGCTGTTACAGGATGTACAGATTATACAGGGCTTACAGGAGGTACAAGGTTTACAGGGTTTACAGGAGGTACAGGGTTTAAAAGGGGTTACAGGGGGTACAGGGTTTACAAGGGTTACAGGAGGTACAGGGTTTACAGGGTTTACAGTGTTTACAGGAGGTACAGGGTTTACAGGGTTTACAGGAGGTACAGGGTGGACAGGGTTTACAGGTGTTACAGGAGGTACAGATTATACAGGGGTTACAGGACTTACAGGGTTTACAGGGTTTACAGGAGGTACAATGGTTTACAGGGGTTACAGGCTGTACAGGGTTTACAGGGTTTACTGGTGGTACAGGGTTTACAGTGTGTACAGGGGTTACAGGGGGTACAGGAGGTACAGGGTTTACAGGGGTTACAGGGTTCACAGGGTTTACAGGGGTTTACAGGAGGTACAGTGTTTACAGGGGTTACAGGATGTACAGGGTTTACAGGGTTTATGGGGGGTACAGAGGTTAAAGGAGATACAGGGTTTACAGGTTTTACAGGGTTTACAGGAGGTACAGGGTTTACAGGGTTTCCAGGGTTTATGGGGTTACAGGGTTTACCGGGGTTACAGGGTGTACAGGGATAACAGGGGTTACAGGAGGTACAGGGTTTACAAGGGTTACAGGAGGTACAGGGTTTACAGGGTTTACAGGGTTTCCAGGGTTTACAGGGGGTACAGGGTTTACAGGGTTTACAGGGTGTACAGGATTTACAGGGTTTACAGGGTGTACAGGGTTTACAAGGGTTACAGGAGGTACAGGGTTCACAGGGTTTACAGGGGTTACAGGGCTTACAGGGTTTACAGGGTTTACAGGGTGTACAGGGTTTACAAGGGTTACAGGAGGTACCGGGTTTACAGGGCTTACAGGGCTTACAGGGTTTACAGGGTTTACAGGAGGTACAGGGTGTACAGGGTTTACAGGTGTTACAGGAGGTACAGATTATACAGGGGTTACAGGTCGTACAGGGTTTACAGGGGTTACAGGAGGTACAGGGTTTACAGGGGTTACAGGGGGTACAGGGGGTACAGGGGATACAGGGATTACAGGGTTTACAGGGGTTACAGGGGGTACAGGATTTACAGGCGTTACAGGGTTCACAGGGTTTACAGGTTTTACGGGGGGTACAGAGGTTAAAGGAGATACAGGGTTTACAGGTTTTACAAGATTTACAGGGCTTACGGGGTTTACAGGGGTTACAGGTTTTACACAGTTTACAGGGGGTACAGGGTTTACAGGGGTTACAGGAGGTACAGGGTTTAAAGGGGTTACAGGAGGTACAGTGTTTGCAGGGGTTACAGGAGCTACAGGGTTTACAGGGTTTACTGGGGGTACAGGGTTTTCAGGGTGTACAAGGGTTACAGGGTTTACCGGGTTTACTGGGAGTACAGGGTTTACAGGGTTTCCAGGGTTTATGGGGTTACAGGGTTTACAGTAGGTACAGGGTGTACAGGGATAACTGGGGTTACAGGAGGTACAGGGTTTACAGGGGGTACAGGGTTTACAAGGGTTACAGGAGGTACAGGGATTACAGGGGTTACAGGAGGTACCGGGTTTACAGGGTTTACAGGGTTTCCAGGGTTTACAGGGGGTACAGGGTTTACAGGGTTTACAGGGTGTACAGGATTTACAGGGTTTACAGGGTGTACAGGGTTTACAAGGGTTACAGGAGGTACAAGGTTCACAGGGTTTACAGGGGTTACAGGGCTTACAGGGTTTACAGGGTTTACAGGGTGTACAGGGTTTACAAGGGTTACAGGAGGTACCGGGTTTACAGGGCTTACAGGGCTTACAGGGTTTACAGGGTTTACAGGAGGTACAGGGTGTACAGGGTTTACAGGTGTTACAGGAGGTACAGATTATACAGGGGTTACAGGTCGTACAGGGTTTACAGGATTTACAGGCGTTACAGGGTTCACAGGGTTTACAGGTTTTACGGGGGGTACAGAGGTTAAAGGAGATACAGGGTTTACAGGTTTTACAAGATTTACAGGGCTTACGGGGTTTACAGGGGTTACAGGTTTTACACAGTTTACAGGGGGTACAGGGTTTACAGGGGTTACAGGAGGTACAGGGTTTAAAGGGGTTACAGGAGGTACAGTGTTTGCAGGGGTTACAGGAGCTACAGGGTTTACAGGGTTTACTGGGAGTACAGGGTTTACAGGGTTTACAGGGTTTCCAGGGTTTATGGGGTTACAGGGTTTACAGTAGGTACAGGGTGTACAGGGATAACTGGGGTTACAGGAGGTACAGGGTTTACAGGGGGTACAGGGTTTACAAGGGTTACAGGAGGTACAGGGATTACAGGGGTTACAGGAGGTACCGGGTTTACAGGGGTTACAGGGGTTACAGGGTTTACAGTGTTTACAGGAGGTACAGGGTTTACAGGGTTTACAGGAGGTACAGGGATTACAGGGGTTACAGGGGGTACAGGGTTTACAAGGGTTACAGGAGGTACAGGGTTTACAGGGTTTACAGTGTTTACAGGGGGTACAGGGTTTACAGGAGGTACAGGGTTTACAGGGTTTACAGGAGGTACAGGGTTTACAGGGTTTACAGGGGGTACAGGGTTTACAGGGTTTACAGGAGGTACAGGGTGGACAGGGTTTACAGGTGTTACAGGAGGTACAGATTATACAGGGGTTACAGGACTTACAGGGTTTACAGGGTTTATAGGAGGTACAATGGTTTACAGGGGTTACAGGAGGTACAGGGTTTACACGGTTTACAGTGTTTACAGGGGGTACAGGGTTTACAGGGTTTACAGGAGGTACAGGGTGGACAGGGTTTACAGGTGTTACAGGAGGTACAGATTATACAGGGGTTACAGGACTTACAGGGTTTACAGGGTTTATAGGAGGTACAATGGTTTACAGGGGTTACAGGCGGTACAGGGTTTACAGGGTTTACTGTTGGTACAGGGTTTACAGTGTGTTCAGGGGTTACAGGGGGTACAGGAGGTACAGGGTTTACAGGGGTTACAGGGTTCACAGGGTTTACAGGAGGTACAGGGTTTACAGGGGTTACAGGAGGTACAGGGTTTACAGGGGTTACAGGGTGTACAGGGTTTACAGGGTTTATGGGGGGTACAGAGGTTAAAGGAGATACAGGGTTTACAGGTTTTCCAGGGTTTACAGGAGGTACAGGGTTTACAGGGTGTACAAGGGTTACAGGGTTAAAGGGTTTACTGGGGGTACAGGGTTTTCAGGAGGTACAGGGTTTACAGGGGTTACAGGGTTTACAGGGTTTACAGGGGGTGCAGGGCTTACAGGGTATACAGGGGTTACTGGGCTTACAGGGTTTACCGGGGTTACAGGTGGTACAGGGATAACAGGGGTTACAGGAGGTACAGGGTTTTTCAGGAGGTACAGGGTTTACAGGGGTTACAGGGGTTACAGGAGGTACAGGGTTTACAGGGGTTACAGGATTTACAGGGTTTACAGGGGGTACAGTTTTTACAGGGTTTATAGGGGGTACAGGGTTTACAAGGTTTACAGGGTGTACAGGGGGTACAGGGGTACAGCGTTTACAGGGTGTACAGGGGTTTTCAGTGTTTCCAGGGTTTACAGGGGGTACAGGGTTTACAGGGTTTACAGGGGGTGCAGGGCTTACAGGGTATACAGGGGTTACAGGGCTTACAGGGTTTACCGGGGTTACAGGTGGTACAGGGATAACAGAGGTTACAGGAGGTACAGGGTTTACAGGAGGTACCGGGTTTACAGGGGTTACAGGGGTTACAGGAGGTACAGGGTTTACAGGGTTTACTGGATTTACAGGGTTTACAGGGGGTACAGGGTTTACAGGGTGTACAAGGGTTACATTGTTAAAGTGTTTACTGGAGGTACAGGGTTTTCAGGAGGTACAGGGTTTACAGGGGTTACAGGGTTTACAGGGTTTACAGGGGGTGCAGGGCTTACAGGGTATACAGGGGTTACAGGGCTTACAGGGTTTTCCGGGGTTACAGGTGGTACAGGGATAACAGGGGTTACAGGAGGTACAGGGTTTACAGGAGGTACAGGGTTTACAGGGGTTACAGGGGTTACAGGAGGTACAGGGTTTACAGGGGTTACAGGGTGTAAAGGGTTTACAGGGTTTACGGGGGATACAGAGTTTAAAGGGGATACAGAGTTTACAGGATTTACAGGGTTTACAGGGGGTACAGTGTTTACAGGGTCTATAGGGGGTACAGGGTTTACAAGGTTTACAGGGTGTACAGGGGGTACAGGGGTACAGCGTTTACAGGGTGTACAGGGGTTTTCAGTGTTTCCAGGGTTTACAGGGGGTACAGGGTTTACAGAGGGTACTGGGTTTACAAGCGTTACAGGAGTTACAGGGTTTACAGGGGTTACAGGGTTTACAGGGGTTACAGGTTTTACACAGTTTACAGTGGGTACAGGGTTTACAGGGGTTACAGGAGGTACAGGGTTTACAGGGGTTACAGGAGGTACACGGTTTAAAAGGGGTTACAGGGGGTACAGGGTTTACAAGGGTTACAGGAGGTACAGGGTGGACAGGGTTTACAGTGTTTACAGGAGGTACAGGGTTTACAGGGTTTACAGGAGGTACAGGGTGGACAGGGTTTACAGGTGTTACAGGAGGTACAGATTATACAGGGTTTACAGGAGGTACAGGGTTTACAGGAGGTACAGGGTTTACAGGGGTTACAGGGTTCACAGGGTTTACAGGAGGTACAGGGTTTACAGGGGTTACAGGAGGTACAGTGTTTACAGGGGTTACAGGATGTACAGGGTTTACAGGGTTTATGGGGGGTACAGAGGTTAAAGGAGATACAGGGTTTACAGGTTTTACAGGGTTTACAGGAGGTACAGGGTTTACAGGGTTTCCAGGGTTAATGGGGTTACAGGGTTTACCGGGGTTACAGGGTGTACAGGGATAACAGGGGTTACAGGAGGTACAGGGTTTACAAGGGTTACAGGAGGTACAGGGTTTACAGGGTTTACAGGGTTTCCAGGGTTTACAGGGGGTACAGGGTTTACAGGGTTTACAGGGTGTACAGGATTTACAGGGTTTACAGGGTGTACAGGGTTTACAAGGGTTACAGGAGGTACAGGGTTCACAGGGTTTACAGGAGGCATAGGGTTTACAAGGGTTACAGGAGGTACAGGGTTTACAGGGTTTACAGGGTTTACAGGGTTTACAGGGGTTACAGGTTTTACACAGTTTACAGTGGGTACAGGGTTTACAGGGGTTACAGGAGGTACAGGGTTTACAGCGTTTACAGCTGTTACAGGATGTACAGATTATACAGGGCTTACAGGAGGTACAAGGTTTACAGGGTTTACAGGAGGTACAGGGTTTAAAAGGGGTTACAGGGGGTACAGGGTTTACAAGGGTTACAGGAGGTACAGGGTTTACAGGGTTTACAGTGTTTACAGGAGGTACAGGGTTTACAGGGTTTACAGGAGGTACAGGGTGGACAGGGTTTACAGGTGTTACAGGAGGTACAGATTATACAGGGGTTACAGGCGGTACAGGGTTTACAGGGTTTACTGGTGGTACAGGGTTTACAGTGAGTACAGGGGTTACAGGGGGTACAGGAGGTACAGGGTTTACAGGGGTTACAGGATGTACAGGGTTTACAGGGTTTATGGGGGGTACAGAGATTAAAGGAGATACAGGGTTTACAGGTTTTACAGGGTTTACAGGAGGTACAGGGTTTACAGGGTTTCCAGGGTTTATGGGGTTACAGGGTTTACCCGGGTTACAGGGTGTACAGGGATAACAGGGGTTACAGGAGGTACAGGGTTTACAAGGGTTACAGGAGGTACAGGGTTTACAGGGTTTACAGGGTTTCCAGGGTTTACAGGGGGTACAGGGTTTACAGGGTTTACAGGGTGTACAGGATTTACAGGGTTTACAGGGTGTACAGGGTTTACAAGGGTTACAGGAGGTACAGGGTTCACAGGGTTTACAGGGGTTACAGGGCTTACAGGGTTTACAGGGTTTACAGGGTGTACAGGGTTTACAAGGGTTACAGGAGGTACAGGGTTTACAGGGCTTACAGGGCTTACAGGGTTTACAGGGTTTACAGGAGGTACAGATTATACAGGGGTTACAGGTCGTACAGGGTTTACAAGCGTTACAGGAGGTACAGGGTTTACAGGAGGTACAGGGTGTACAGGGTTTACAGGTGTTACAGGACGTACAGATTATACAGGGGTTACAGGTCGTACAGGGTTTACAGGGGTTACAGGAGGTACAGGGTTTACAGGTTTTACAAGATTTACAGGGCTTACGGGGTTTACAGGGGTTACAGGTTTTACACAGTTTACAGGGGGTACAGGGTTTACAGGGGTTACAGGAGGTACAGGGTTTAAAGGGGTTACAGGAGGTACAGTGTTTGCAGGGGTTACAGGAGCTACAGGGTTTACAGGGTTTACTGGGGGTACAGGGTTTTCAGGGTGTACAAGGGTTACAGGGTTTACCGGGTTTACTGGGAGTACAGGGTTTACAGGGTTTCCAGGGTTTATGGGGTTACAGGGTTTACAGTAGGTACAGGGTGTACAGGGATAACTGGGGTTACAGGAGGTACAGGGTTTACAGGGGGTACAGGGTTTACAAGGGTTACAGGAGGTACCAGGTTTACAGGGGTTACAGGGGTTACAGGGTTTACAGTGTTTACAGGAGGTACAGGGTTTACAGGGTTTACAGGAGGTACAGGGATTACAGGGGTTACAGGGGGTACAGGGTTTACAAGGGTTACAGGAGGTACAGGGTTTACAGGGTTTACAGTGTTTACAGGGGGTACAGGGTTTACAGGAGGTACAGGGTTTACAGGGTTTACAGGAGGTACAGGGTTTACAGGGTTTACAGGGGGTACAGGGTTTACAGTGTTTACAGGAGGTACAGGGTGGACAGGGTTTACAGGTGTTACAGGAGGTACAGATTATACAGGGGTTACAGGACTTAGAGGGTTTACAGGGTTTATAGGAGGTACAATGGTTTACAGGGGTTACAGGAGGTACAGGGTTTACACGGTTTACAGTGTTTACAGGGGGTACAGGGTTTACAGGGTTTACAGGAGGTACAGGGTGGACAGGGTTTACAGGTGTTACAAGAGGTACAGATTATACAGGGGTTACAGGACTTACAGGGTTTACAGGGTTTATAGGAGGTACAATGGTTTACAGGGGTTACAGGCGGTACAGGGTTTACAGGGTTTACTGTTGGTACAGGGTTTACAGTGTGTTCAGGGGTTACAGGGGGTACAGGAGGTACAGGGTTTACAGGGGTTACAGGGTTCACAGGGTTTACAGGAGGTACAGGGTTTACAGGGGTTACAGGAGGTACAGGGTTTACAGGGGTTACAGGGTGTACAGGGTTTACAGGGTTTATGGGGGGTACAGAGGTTAAAGGAGATACAGGGTTTACAGGTTTTCCAGGGTTTACAGGGGGTACAGGGTTTACAGGGTGTACAAGGGTTACAGGGTTAAAGGGTTTACTGGGGGTACAGGGTTTTCAGGAGGTACAGGGTTTACAGGGGTTACAGGGTTTACAGGGTTTACAGGGGGTGCAGGGCTTACAGGGTATACAGGGGTTACTGGGCTTACAGGGTTTACCGGGGTTACAGGTGGTACAGGGATAACAGGGGTTACAGGAGGTACAGGGTTTACAGGAGGTACAGGGTTTACAGGGGTTACAGGGGTTACAGGAGGTACAGGGTTTACAGGGGTTACAGGATTTACAGGGTTTACAGGGGGTACAGTGTTTACAGGGTTTATAGGGGGTACAGGGTTTACAAGGTTTACAGGGTGTACAGGGGGTACAGGGGTACAGCGTTTACAGGGTGTACAGGGGTTTTCAGTGTTTCCAGGGTTTACAGGGGGTACAGGGTTTACAGGGTTTACAGGGGGTGCAGGGCTTACAGGGTATACAGGGGTTACAGGGCTTACAGGGTTTACCGGGATTACAGGTGGTACAGGGATAACAGAGGTTACAGGAGGTACAGGGTTTACAGGAGGTACCGGGTTTACAGGGGTTACAGGGGTTACAGGAGGTACAGGGTTTACAGGGTTTACAGGATTTACAGGGTTTACAGGGGGTACAGGGTTTACAGGGTGTACAAGGGTTACAGGGTTAAAGGGTTTACTGGGGGTACAGGGTTTTCAGGAGGTACAGGGTTTACAGGGGTTACAGGGTTTACAGGGTTTACAGGGGGTGCAGGGCTTACAGGGTATACAGGGGTTACAGGGCTTACAGGGTTTACCGGGGTTACAGGTGGTACAGGGATAACAGGGGTTACAGGAGGTACAGGGTTTACAGGAGGTACAGGGTTTACAGGGGTTACAGGGGTTACAGGAGGTACAGGGTTTACAGGGGTTACAGGGTGTAAAGGGTTTACAGGGTTTACGGGGGATACAGAGTTTAAAGGGGATACAGAGTTTACAGGATTTACAGGGTTTACAGGGGGTACAGTGTTTACAGGGTCTATAGGGGGTACAGGGTTTACAAGGTTTACAGGGTGTACAGGGGGTACAGGGGTACAGCGTTTACAGGGTGTACAGGGGTTTTCAGTGTTTCCAGGGTTTACAGGGGGTACAGGGTTTACAGGGTGTACAGGGTTTACAAGGGTTACAGGAGGTACCGGGTTTACAGGGCTTACAGGGCTTACAGGGTTTACAGGGTTTACAGGAGGTACAGGGTGTACAGGGTTTACAGGTGTTACAGGAGGTACAGATTATACAGGGGTTACAGGTCGTACAGGGTTTACAGGGGTTACAGGAGGTACAGGGTTTACAGGGGTTACAGGGGGTACAGGGGGTACAGGGGATACAGGGATTACAGGGTTTACAGGGGTTACAGGGGGTACAGGATTTACAGGCGTTACAGGGTTCACAGGGTTTACAGGTTTTACGGGGGGTACAGAGGTTAAAGGAGATACAGGGTTTACAGGTTTTACAAGATTTACAGGGCTTACGGGGTTTACAGGGGTTACAGGTTTTACACAGTTTACAGGGGGTACAGGGTTTACAGGGGTTACAGGAGGTACAGGGTTTAAAGGGGTTACAGGAGGTACAGTGTTTGCAGGGGTTACAGGAGCTACAGGGTTTACAGGGTTTACTGGGAGTACAGGGTTTACAGGGTTTACAGGGTTTCCAGGGTTTATGGGGTTACAGGGTTTACAGTAGGTACAGGGTGTACAGGGATAACTGGGGTTACAGGAGGTACAGGGTTTACAGGGGGTACAGGGTTTACAAGGGTTACAGGAGGTACAGGGATTACAGGGGTTACAGGAGGTACCGGGTTTACAGGGGTTACAGGGGTTACAGGGTTTACAGTGTTTACAGGAGGTACAGGGTTTACAGGGTTTACAGGAGGTACAGGGATTACAGGGGTTACAGGGGGTACAGGGTTTACAAGGGTTACAGGAGGTACAGGGTTTACAGGGTTTACAGTGTTTACAGGGGGTACAGGGTTTACAGGAGGTACAGGGTTTACAGGGTTTACAGGAGGTACAGGGTTTACAGGGTTTACAGGGGGTACAGGGTTTACAGGGTTTACAGGAGGTACAGGGTGGACAGGGTTTACAGGTGTTACAGGAGGTACAGATTATACAGGGGTTACAGGACTTACAGGGTTTACAGGGTTTATAGGAGGTACAATGGTTTACAGGGGTTACAGGAGGTACAGGGTTTACACGGTTTACAGTGTTTACAGGGGGTACAGGGTTTACAGGGTTTACAGGAGGTACAGGGTGGACAGGGTTTACAGGTGTTACAGGAGGTACAGATTATACAGGGGTTACAGGACTTACAGGGTTTACAGGGTTTATAGGAGGTACAATGGTTTACAGGGGTTACAGGCGGTACAGGGTTTACAGGGTTTACTGTTGGTACAGGGTTTACAGTGTGTTCAGGGGTTACAGGGGGTACAGGAGGTACAGGGTTTACAGGGGTTACAGGGTTCACAGGGTTTACAGGAGGTACAGGGTTTACAGGGGTTACAGGAGGTACAGGGTTTACAGGGGTTACAGGGTGTACAGGGTTTACAGGGTTTATGGGGGGTACAGAGGTTAAAGGAGATACAGGGTTTACAGGTTTTCCAGGGTTTACAGGAGGTACAGGGTTTACAGGGTGTACAAGGGTTACAGGGTTAAAGGGTTTACTGGGGGTACAGGGTTTTCAGGAGGTACAGGGTTTACAGGGGTTACAGGGTTTACAGGGTTTACAGGGGGTGCAGGGCTTACAGGGTATACAGGGGTTACTGGGCTTACAGGGTTTACCGGGGTTACAGGTGGTACAGGGATAACAGGGGTTACAGGAGGTACAGGGTTTACAGGAGGTACAGGGTTTACAGGGGTTACAGGGGTTACAGGAGGTACAGGGTTTACAGGGGTTACAGGATTTACAGAGTTTACAGGGGGTACAGTTTTTACAGGGTTTATAGGGGGTACAGGGTTTACAAGGTTTACAGGGTGTACAGGGGGTACAGGGGTACAGCGTTTACAGGGTGTACAGGGGTTTTCAGTGTTTCCAGGGTTTACAGGGGGTACAGGGTTTACAGGATTTACAGGGGGTGCAGGGCTTACAGGGTATACAGGGGTTACAGGGCTTACAGGGTTTACCGGGGTTACAGGTGGTACAGGGATAACAGAGGTTACAGGAGGTACAGGGTTTACAGGAGGTACCGGGTTTACAGGGGTTACAGGGGTTACAGGAGGTACAGGGTTTACAGGGTTTACAGGATTTACAGGGTTTACAGGGGGTACAGGGTTTACAGGGTGTACAAGGGTTACATTGTTAAAGTGTTTACTGGAGGTACAGGGTTTTCAGGAGGTACAGGGTTTACAGGGGTTACAGGGTTTACAGGGTTTACAGGGGGTGCAGGGCTTACAGGGTATACAGGGGTTACAGGGCTTACAGGGTTTTCCGGGGTTACAGGTGGTACAGGGATAACAGGGGTTACAGGAGGTACAGGGTTTACAGGAGGTACAGGGTTTACAGGGGTTACAGGGGTTACAGGAGGTACAGGGTTTACAGGGGTTACAGGGTGTAAAGGGTTTACAGGGTTTACGGGGGATACAGAGTTTAAAGGGGATACAGAGTTTACAGGATTTACAGGGTTTACAGGGGGTACAGTGTTTACAGGGTCTATAGGGGGTACAGGGTTTACAAGGTTTACAGGGTGTACAGGGGGTACAGGGGTACAGCGTTTACAGGGTGTACAGGGGTTTTCAGTGTTTCCAGGGTTTACAGGGGGTACAGGGTTTACAGAGGGTACTGGGTTTACAAGCGTTACAGGAGTTACAGGGTTTACAGGGGTTACAGGGTTTACAGGGGTTACAGGTTTTACACAGTTTACAGTGGGTACAGGGTTTACAGGGGTTACAGGAGGTACAGGGTTTACAGGGGTTACAGCTGTTACAGGATGTACAGATTATACAGGGCTTACAGGAGGTACAAGGTTTACAGGGTTTACAGGAGGTACACGGTTTAAAAGGGGTTACAGGGGGTACAGGGTTTACAAGGGTTACAGGAGGTACAGGGTGGACAGGGTTTACAGTGTTTACAGGAGGTACAGGGTTTACAGGGTTTACAGGAGGTACAGGGTGGACAGGGTTTACAGGTGTTACAGGAGGTACAGATTATACAGGGTTTACAGGAGGTACAGGGTTTACAGGAGGTACAGGGTTTACAGGGGTTACAGGGTTCACAGGGTTTACAGGAGGTACAGGGTTTACAGGGGTTACAGGAGGTACAGTGTTTACAGGGGTTACAGGATGTACAGGGTTTACAGGGTTTATGGGGGGTACAGAGGTTAAAGGAGATACAGGGTTTACAGGTTTTACAGGGTTTACAGGAGGTACAGGGTTTACAGGGTTTCCAGGGTTAATGGGGTTACAGGGTTTACCGGGGTTACAGGGTGTACAGGGATAACAGGGGTTACAGGAGGTACAGGGTTTACAAGGGTTACAGGAGGTACAGGGTTTACAGGGTTTACAGGGTTTCCAGGGTTTACAGGGGGTACAGGGTTTACAGGGTTTACAGGGTGTACAGGATTTACAGGGTTTACAGGGTGTACAGGGTTTACAAGGGTTACAGGAGGTACAGGGTTCACAGGGTTTACAGGAGGCATAGGGTTTACAAGGGTTACAGGAGGTACAGGGTTTACAGGGTTTACAGGGTTTACAGGGTTTACAGGGGTTACAGGTTTTACACAGTTTACAGTGGGTACAGGGTTTACAGGGGTTACAGGAGGTACAGGGTTTACAGCGTTTACAGCTGTTACAGGATGTAAAGATTATACAGGGCTTACAGGAGGTACAAGGTTTACAGGGTTTACAGGAGGTACAGGGTTTAAAAGGGGTTACAGGGGGTACAGGGTTTACAAGGGTTACAGGAGGTACAGGGTTTACAGGGTTTACAGTGTTTACAGGAGGTACAGGGTTTACAGGGTTTACAGGAGGTACAGGGTGGACAGGGTTTACAGGTGTTACAGGAGGTACAGATTATACAGGGGTTACAGGCGGTACAGGGTTTACAGGGTTTACTGGTGGTACAGGGTTTACAGTGAGTACAGGGGTTACAGGGGGTACAGGAGGTACAGGGTTTACAGGGGTTACAGGATGTACAGGGTTTACAGGGTTTATGGGGGGTACAGAGATTAAAGGAGATACAGGGTTTACAGGTTTTACAGGGTTTACAGGAGGTACAGGGTTTACAGGGTTTCCAGGGTTTATGGGGTTACAGGGTTTACCCGGGTTACAGGGTGTACAGGGATAACAGGGGTTACAGGAGGTACAGGGTTTACAAGGGTTACAGGAGGTACAGGGTTTACAGGGTTTACAGGGTTTCCAGGGTTTACAGGGGGTACAGGGTTTACAGGGTTTACAGGGTGTACAGGATTTACAGGGTTTACAGGGTGTACAGGGTTTACAAGGGTTACAGGAGGTACAGGGTTCACAGGGTTTACAGGGGTTACAGGGCTTACAGGGTTTACAGGGTTTACAGGGTGTACAGGGTTTACAAGGGTTACAGGAGGTACAGGGTTTACAGGGCTTACAGGGCTTACAGGGTTTACAGGGTTTACAGGAGGTACAGATTATACAGGGGTTACAGGTCGTACAGGGTTTACAAGCGTTACAGGAGGTACAGGGTTTACAGGAGGTACAGGGTGTACAGGGTTTACAGGTGTTACAGGAGGTACAGATTATACAGGGGTTACAGGTCGTACAGGGTTTACAGGGGTTACAGGAGGTACAGGGTTTACAGGGGTTACAGGGGGTACAGGGGGTACAGGGGATACAGGGATTACAGGGTTTACAGGGGTTACAGGGGGTACAGGATTTACAGGCGTTACAGGGTTCACAGGGTTTACAGGTTTTACGGGGGGTACAGAGGTTAAAGGAGATACAGGGTTTACAGGTTTTACAAGATTTACAGGGCTTACGGGGTTTACAGGGGTTACAGGTTTTACACAGTTTACAGGGGTACAGGGTTTACAGGGGTTACAGGAGGTACAGGGTTTAAAGGGGTTACAGGAGGTACAGTGTTTGCAGGGGTTACAGGAGCTACAGGGTTACAGGGTTTACTGGGGGTACAGGGTTTTCAGGGTGTACAAGGGTTACAGGGTTTACCGGGTTTACTGGGAGTACAGGGTTTACAGGGTTTCCAGGGTTTATGGGGTTACAGGGTTTACAGTAGGTACAGGGTGTACAGGGATAACTGGGGTTACAGGAGGTACAGGGGTTACAGGGGGTACAGGGTTTACAAGGGTTACAGGAGGTACAGGGATTACAGGGGTTACAGGAGGTACCAGGTTTACAGGGGTTACAGGGGTTACAGGGTTTACAGTGTTTACAGGAGGTACAGGGTTTACAGGGTTTACAGGAGGTACAGGGATTACAGGGGTTACAGGGGGTACAGGGTTTACAAGGGTTACAGGAGGTACAGGGTTTACAGGGTTTACAGTGTTTACAGGGGGTACAGGGTTTACAGGAGGTACAGGGTTTACAGGGTTTACAGGAGGTACAGGGTTTACAGGGTTTACAGGGGGTACAGGGTTTACAGTGTTTACAGGAGGTACAGGGTGGACAGGGTTTACAGGTGTTACAGGAGGTACAGATTATACAGGGGTTACAGGACTTACAGGGTTTACAGGGTTTATAGGAGGTACAATGGTTTACAGGGGTTACAGGAGGTACAGGGTTTACACGGTTTACAGTGTTTACAGGGGGTACAGGGTTTACAGGGTTTACAGGAGGTACAGGGTGGACAGGGTTTACAGGTGTTACAAGAGGTACAGATTATACAGGGGTTACAGGACTTACAGGGTTTACAGGGTTTATAGGAGGTACAATGGTTTACAGGGGTTACAGGCGGTACAGGGTTTACAGGGTTTACTGTTGGTACAGGGTTTACAGTGTGTTCAGGGGTTACAGGGGGTACAGGAGGTACAGGGTTTACAGGGGTTACAGGGTTCACAGGGTTTACAGGAGGTACAGGGTTTACAGGGGTTACAGGAGGTACAGGGTTTACAGGGGTTACAGGGTGTACAGGGTTTACAGGGTTTATGGGGGTACAGAGGTTAAAGGAGATACAGGGTTTACAGGTTTTCCAGGGTTTACAGGGGTACAGGGTTTACAGGGTGTACAAGGGTTACAGGGTTAAAGGGTTTACTGGGGGTACAGGGTTTTCAGGAGGTACAGGGTTTACAGGGGTTACAGGGTTTACAGGGTTTACAGGGGGTGCAGGGCTTACAGGGTATACAGGGGTTACTGGGCTTACAGGGTTTACCGGGGTTACAGGTGGTACAGGGATAACAGGGGTTACAGGAGGTACAGGGTTTACAGGAGGTACAGGGTTTACAGGGGTTACAGGGGTTACAGGAGGTACAGGGTTTACAGGTGTTACAGGATTTACAGGGTTTACAGGGGGTACAGTGTTTACAGGGTTTATAGGGGGTACAGGGTTTACAAGGTTTACAGGGTGTACAGGGGGTACAGGGGTACAGCGTTTACAGGGTGTACAGGGGTTTTCAGTGTTTCCAGGGTTTACAGGGGGTACAGGGTTTACAGGGTTTACAGGGGGTGCAGGGCTTACAGGGTATACAGGGGTTACAGGGCTTACAGGGTTTACCGGGATTACAGGTGGTACAGGGATAACAGAGGTTACAGGAGGTACAGGGTTTACAGGAGGTACCGGTTTACAGGGGTTACAGGGGTTACAGGAGGTACAGGGTTTACAGGGTTTACAGGATTTACAGGGTTTACAGGGGGTACAGGGTTTACAGGGTGTACAAGGGTTACAGGGTTTAAAGGGTTTACTGGGGGTACAGGGTTTTCAGGAGGTACAGGGTTTACAGGGGTTACAGGGTTTACAGGGTTTACAGGGGGTGCAGGGCTTACAGGGTATACAGGGGTTACAGGGCTTACAGGGTTTACCGGGGTTACAGGTGGTACAGGGATAACAGGGGTTACAGGAGGTACAGGGTTTACAGGAGGTACAGGGTTTACAGGGGTTACAGGGGTTACAGGAGGTACAGGGTTTACAGGGGTTACAGGGTGTAAAGGGTTTACAGGGTTTACGGGGGGATACAGAGTTTAAAGGGGATACAGAGTTTACAGGATTTACAGGGTTTACAGGGGGTACAGTGTTTACAGGGTCTATAGGGGGTACAGGGTTTACAAGGTTTACAGGGTGTACAGGGGGTACAGGGGTACAGCGTTTACAGGGTGTACAGGGGTTTTCAGTGTTTCCAGGGTTTACAGGGGGTACAGGGTTTACAGAGGGTACAGGGTTTACAAGCGTTACAGGAGTTACAGGGTTTACAGGGGTTACAGGGTTTACAGGGGTTACTGGTTTTACACAGTTTACAGTGGGTACAGGGTTTACAGGGGTTACAGGAGGTACAGGGTTTACAGGGGTTACAGGGGTTACAGCTGTTACAGGATGTACAGATTGTACAGGGCTTACAGGAGGTACAAGGTTTACAGGGTTTACAGGAGGTACAGGGTTTAAAAGGGGTTACAGGGGGGTACAGGGTTTACAAGGGTTACAGGAGGTACAGGGTGGACAGGGTTTACAGTGTTTACAGGAGGTACAGGGTTTACAGGGTTTACAGGAGGTACAGGGTGGACAGGGTTTACAGATGTTACAGGAGGTACAGATTATACAGGGTTTACAGGAGGTACAGGGTTTACAGGAGGTACAGGGTTTACAGGGGTTACAGGGTTCACAGGGTTTACAGGAGGTACAGGGTTTACAGGGGTTACAGGAGGTACAGTGTTTACAGGGGTTACAGGATGTACAGGGTTTACAGGGTTTATGGGGGGTACAGAGGTTAAAGGAGATACAGGGTTTACAGGTTTTACAGGGTTTACAGGAGGTACAGGGTTTACAGGGTTTCCAGGGTTTATGGGGTTACAGGGTTTACCGGGGTTACAGGGTGTACAGGGATAACAGGGGTTACAGGAGGTACAGGGTTTACAAGGGTTACAGGAGGTACAGGGTTTACAGGGTTTACAGGGTTTCCAGGGTTTACAGGGGGTACAGGGTTTACAGGGTTTACAGGGTGTACAGGATTTACAGGGTTTACAGGGTGTACAGTGTTTACAAGGGTTACAGGAGGTACAGGGTTCTCAGGGTTTACAGGAGGCATAGGGTTTACAAGGGTTACAGGAGGTACAGGGTTTACAGGGTTTACAGGGTTTACAGGGGTTACAGGTTTTACACAGTTTACAGTGGGTACAGGGTTTACAGGGGTTACAGGAGGTACAGGGTTTACAGCGTTTACAGCTGTTACAGGATGTACAGATTATACAGGGCTTACAGGAGGTACAAGGTTTACAGGGTTTACAGGGTTTACAGGGGTTACAGGTTTTACACAGTTTACAGGGGGTACAGGGTTTACAGGGGTTACAGGAGGTACAGGGTTTAAAGGGGTTACAGGAGGTACAGTGATTGCAGGGGTTACAGGAGCTACAGGGTTTACTGGGGGTACAGGGTTTTTCAGGGTGTACAAGGGTTACAGGGGTTTACCGGGTTTACTGGGAGTACAGGGTTTACAGGGTTTCCAGGGTTTATGGGGTTACAGGGATTACAGTAGGTACAGGGTGTACAGGGATAACTGGGGTTACAGGAGGTACAGGGTTTACAGGGGGTACAGGGTTTACAAGGGTTACAGGAGGTACAGGGATTACAGGGGTTACAGGAGGTACCGGGTTTACAGGGGTTACAGGGGTTACAGGGTTTACAGTGTTTACAGGAGGTACAGGGTTTACAGGGTTTACAGGAGGTACAGGGATTACAGGGGTTACAGGGGGTACAGGGTTTACAAGGGGTTACAGGAGGTACAGGGTTTACAGGGTTTACAGTGTTTACAGGGGGTACAGGGTTTACAGGAGGTACAGGGTTTACAGGGTTTACAGGAGGTACAGGGTTTACAGGGTTTACAGGGGGTACAGGGTTTACAGGGTTTACAGGAGGTACAGGGTGGACAGGGTTTACAGTTGTTACAGGAGGTACAGATTATACAGGGGTTACAGGACTTACAGGGTTTACAGGGATTATAGGAGGTACAATGGTTTACAGGGGTTACAGGAGGTACAGGGTTTACACGGTTTACAGTGTTTACAGGGGGTACAGTGTTTACAGGGTTTACAGGAGGTACAGGGTGGACAGGGTTTACAGGTGTTACAGGAGGTACAGATTATACAGGGGTTACAGGACTTACAGGGTTTACAGGGTTTATAGGAGGTACAATGGTTTACAGGGGTTACAGGCGGTACAGGGTTTACAGGGTTTACTGTTGGTACAGGGTTTACAGTGTGTTCAGGGGTTACAGGGGGTACAGGAGGTACAGGGTTTACAGGGGTTACAGGGTTCACAGGGTTTACAGGAGGTACAGGGTTTACAGGGGTTACAGGAGGTACAGGGTTTACAGGGGTTACAGGGTGTACAGGGTTTACAGGGTTTATGGGGGGTACAGAGGTTAAAGGAGATACAGGGTTTACAGGTTTTCCAGGGTTTACAGGGGGTACAGGGTTTACAGGGTGTACAAGGGTTACAGGGTTAAAGGGTTTACTGGGGGTACAGGGTTTTCAGGAGGTACAGGGTTTACAGGGGTTACAGGGTTTACAGGGTTTACAGGGGGTGCAGGGCTTACAGGGTATACAGGGGTTACTGGGCTTACAGGGTTTACCGGGGTTACAGGTGGTACAGGGATAACAGGGGTTACAGGAGGTACAGGGTTTACAGGAGGTACAGGGTTTACAGGGGTTACAGGGGTTACAGGAGGTACAGGGTTTACAGGGTTTACAGGATTTACAGGGTTTACAGGGGGTACAGGGTTTACAGGGTGTACAAGGGTTACAGGGTTAAAGTGTTTACTGGTGGGTACAGGGTTTTCAGGAGGTACAGGGTTTACAGGGGTTACAGGGTTTACAGGGTTTACAGGGGGTGCAGGGCTTACAGGGTATACAGGGGTTACAGGGCTTACAGGGTTTACCGGGGTTACAGGTGGTACAGGGATAACAGGGGTTACAGGAGGTACAGGGTTTACAGGAGGTACAGGGTTTACAGGGGTTACAGGGGTTACAGGAGGTACAGGGTTTACAGGGGTTACAGGGTGTAAAGGGTTTACAGGGTTTACGGGGGATACAGAGTTTAAAGGGGATACAGAGTTTACAGGATTTACAGGGTTTACAGGAGGTACAGTGTTTACAGGGTCTATAGGGGGTACAGGGTTTACAAGGTTTACAGGGTGTACAGGGGGTACAGGGGTACAGCGTTTACAGGGTGTACAGGGGTTTTCAGTTTTTCCAGGGTTTACAGGGGGTACAGGGTTTACAGGGTTTACAGAGGGTACCGGGCTTTACAAGCGTTACAGGAGTTACAGGGTTTACAGGGGTTACAAGGGTTTACAGGAGGCACAGGGTTTTACAAGGGTTACAGGAGGTACAGGGTTTACAGGGTTTACAGGGTTTACAGGGGTTACAGGTTTTACACAGTTTACAGTGGGTACAGGGTTTACAGGGGTTACAGGAGGTACAGGGTTTACAGCGTTTACAGCTGTTACAGGATGTACAGATTATACAGGGCTTACAGGAGGTACAAGGTTTACAGGGTTTACAGGGGTTACAGGGGGTACAGGATTTACAGGCGTTACAGGGTTCACAGGGTTTACAGGTTTTACGGGGGGTACAGAGGTTAAAGGAGATACAGGGTTTACAGGTTTTACAAGATTTACAGGGCTTACGGGGTTTACAGGGGTTACAGGTTTTACACAGTTTACAGGGGGTACAGGGTTTACAGGGGTTACAGGAGGTACAGGGTATAAAGGGGTTACAGGAGGTACAGTGTTTTGCAGGGGTTACAGGAGCTACAGGGTTTACAGGGTTTACTGGGGGTACAGGGTTTTCAGGGTGTACAAGGGTTAACAGGGTTTACAGGGTTTACTGGGAGTACAGGGTTTACAGGGTTTCCAGGGTTTATGGGGTTACAGGGTTTACCGGGGTTACAGGGTGTACAGGGATAACTGGGGTTACAGGAGGTACAGGGTTTACAAGGGTTACAGGAGGTACAGGGATTACAGGGGTTACAGGGGGTACAGGGTTTACAAGGGTTACAGGAGGTACAGGGTTTACAGTGTTTTACAGGGGGTACAGGGTTTACAGGGTTTACAGGAGGTACAGGGTGGACAGGGTTTACAGGTGTTACAGGAGGTACAGATTATACAGGGGTTACAGGACTTACAGGGTTTACCAGGGTTTATAGGAGGTACAATGGTTTACAGGGGTTACAGGCGGTACAGGGTTTACAGGGTTTACTGTTGGTACAGGGTTTACAGTGTGTTCAGGGGTTACAGGGGGTACAGGAGGTACAGGGTTTACAGGGGTTACAGGGTTCACAGGGTTTACAGGAGGTACAGGGTTTACAGGGGTTACAGGAGGTACAGGGTTTACAGGGGTTACAGGGTGTACAGGGTTTACAGGGTTTATGGGGGGTACAGAGGTTAAAGGAGATACAGGGTTTACAGGTTTTCCAGGGTTTACAGGGGGTACAGGGTTTACAGGGTGTACAAGGGTTACAGGGTTAAAGGGTTTACTGGGGGTACAGGGGTTTTCAGGAGGTACAGGGTTTACAGGGGTTACAGGGTTTACAGGGTTTACAGGGGGTGCAGGGCTTACAGGGTATACAGGGGTTACTGGGCTTACAGGGTTTACCGGGGTTACAGGTGGTACAGGGATAACAGGGGTTACAGGAGGTACAGGGTTTACAGGAGGTACAGGGTTTACAGGGGTTACAGGGGTTACAGGAGGTACAGGGTTTACCAGGGGTTACAGGATTTACAGGGTTTACAGGGGGTACAGTGTTTACAGGGTTTATAGGGGGTACAGGGTTTACAAGGTTTACAGGGTGTACAGGGGGTACAGGGGTACAGCGTTTACAGGGTGTACAGGGGTTTTCAGTGTTTCCAGGGTTTACAGGGGGTACAGGGTTTACAGGGTTTACAGAGGGTGCAGGGCTTACAGGGTATACAGGGGTTACAGGGCTTACAGGGTTTACCGGGGTTACAGGTGGTACAGGGATAACAGAGGTTACAGGAGGTACAGGGTTTACAGGAGGTACCGGGTTTACAGGGGTTACAGGGGTTACAGGAGGTACAGGGTTTACAGGGTTTACAGGATTTACAGGGTTTACAGGGGGTACAGGGTTTACAGGGTGTACAAGGGTTACAGGGTTAAAGGGTTTACTGGGGGTACAGGGTTTTCAGGAGGTACAGGGTTTACAGGGGTTACAGGGTTTACAGGGTTTACAGGGGGTGCAGGGCTTACAGGGTATACAGGTGTTACAGGGCTTACAGGGTTTACCGGGGTTACAGGTGGTACAGGGATAACAGGGGTTACAGGAGGCATAGGGTTTACAAGGGTTACAGGAGGTACAAGGGTTTACAGGGTTTACAGGGGTTACAGGTTTTACACAGTTTACAGTGGGTACAGGGTTTACAGGGGTTACAGGAGGTACAGGGGTTTACAGCGTTTACAGCTGTTACAGGATGTACAGATTATACAGGGCTGACAGGAGGTACAAGGTTTACAGGGTTTACAGGAGGTATAGGGTTTACAAGGGTTACAGGAGGTACAGGGTTTACAGTGTTTACAGGGGGTACAGGGTTTACTGGGGGTACAGGGTTTACAGGGTGTACAAGGGTTACAGGGTTTACTGGGGGTACAGGGTTTACAGGGTTTCCAGGGTTTATGGGGGTACAGGGTTTACCAGGGTTACAGGGTGTACAGGGATAACAGGGGTTACAGGAGGTACAGGGTTTACAGGGTTTACAGGGGGTACAGGGTTTACAAGGGTTACAGGAGGTAGAGGGTTTACAGGTTTTACACGGTTTACAGGGGGTGCAGGGTTTACAGGGTTTACAGGAGGTACAGGGTGTACAGGGTTTACAGGTGTTACAGGAGGTACAGGGTTTACAGGGTTTACAGGAAGTACAGGGTTTACAGGGGTTACAGGAGGTGCAGGGTTTACAGTGTTTACAAGTTTTACACAGTTTTACAGAGGGGTACAGGGTTTACAGGAGGTACAGGGTGGACAGGGTTTACAGGTGTTCCAGGAGGTACAGATTATACAGGGGTTACAGGACTTACAGGGTTTACAGGGGTTACAGGCGGTACAGGGTTTACAGGTTTTACTGTTGGTACAGGGTTTACAGTGTGTACAGGGGTTACAGGGGGTACAGGAGGTACAGGGTTTACAGGGGTTACAGGGTTCACAGGGGTTACAGGTTTTACACAGTTTACAGTGGGTACAGGGTTTACAGGGGGTACAGGGTTTACAGGGTTTACAGGGGGTTCAGGGTTTACAAGCGTTACAGGAGTTACAGGGTTTACAGGGGTTACAGGGTTTACAGGAGGCACAGGGTTTACAAGGGTTACAGGGTTTACAGGGTTTACTGGGAGTACAGGGTTTACAGGGTTTCCAGGGTTTATGGGGTTACATGGTTTACCGGGGTTACAGGGTGTACAGGGATAACAGGGGTTACAGGATGTACAGGGTTTACAGGGGGTACAGGGTTTACAAGGGTTACAGGAGGTACAGGGATTACAGGGTTTACAGTGTTTACAGGGGGTACAGGGTTTACAGGGTTTACAGGAGGTACAGGGTGGACAGGGTTTACAGGTGTTACAGGAGGTACAGATTATACAGGGTTACAGGACTTACAGGGTTTATAGGAGGTACAATGGTTTACAGGGGTTACAGGCGGTACAGGGTTTACAGGGTTTACTGTTGGTACAGGGTTTACAGTGTGTACAGGGGTTACAGGGGGTACAGGAGGTACAGGGTTTACAGGGGTTACAGGGTTTACAGGGTTTCCAGGGTTTATGGGGTTACAGGGTTTACAGGGGGTATAGGGTTTACAGGGTTTACAGGGGGTACAGGGTTTACAAGCGTTACAGGAGTTACAGGGTTTACAGGGGTTACAGGGTTTACAGGAGGCACAGGGTTTACAAGGGTTACAGGAGGTACAGGGTTTACAGGGTTTACAGGGTTTACAGGGGTTACAGGTTTTACACAGTTTACAGTGGGTACAGGGTTTACAGGGGTTACAGGAGGTACAGGGTTTACAGCGTTTACAGCTGTTACAGGATGTACAGATTATACAGGGCTTACAGGAGGTACAAGGTTTACAGGCTTTACAGGAGGTACAGGGTTTAAAAGGGGTTACAGGAGGTACAGGGTTTGCAGGGGTTACAGGAGCTACAGGGTTTACAGGGTTTACTGGGGGTACAGGGTTTACAGGGTGTACAAGGGTTACAGGGTTTACTGGGGGTACAGGGTTTACAGGGTTTCCAGGGTTTATGGGGGTACAGGGTTTACCAGGGTTACAGGGTTTACAGGGATAACAGGGGTTACAGGAGGTACAGGGTTTACAGGGTTTACAGGGGGTACAGGGTTTACAGGGTTTACAGGGGGTACAGGGTTTACAGGTTTTACAGGGTTTACAGGGGGTGCAGGGTTTACAGGGTTTACAGGAGGTACAGGGTGTACAGGGTTTACAGGTGTTACAGGGTTTACAGGGTTTACAGGGGGTACAGGGTTTACAAGGGTTACAGGAGGTACAGGGTTTACAGGTTTTACAGGGTTTACAGGGGGTGCAGGGTTTACAGGGTTTACAGGGTTTACAGGGGGTACAGGGTTTACAAGGGTTACAGGAGGTAGAGGGTTTTACAGGTTTTACACGGTTTACAGGGGGTGCAGGGGTTTACCAGGGTTTACAGGAGGTACAGGGTGTACAGGGTTTACAGGTGTTACAGGAGGTACAGGGTTTACAGGGTTTACAGGAAGTACAGGGTTTACAGGGGTTACAGGAGGTGCAGGGTTTACAGTGTTTACAAGTTTTACACAGTTTACAGGGGGTACAGGGTTTACAGGAGGTACAGGGTGGACAGGGTTTACAGGTGTTCCAGGAGGTACAGATTATACAGGGGTTACAGGACTTACAGGGTTTACAGGGGTTACAGGCGGTACAGGGTTTACAGGTTTTACTGTTGGTACAGGGTTTACAGTGTGTACAGGGGTTACAGGGGGTACAGGAGGTACAGGGTTTACAGGGGTTACAGGGTTCACAGGGGTTACAGGTTTTACACAGTTTACAGTGGGTACAGGGTTTACAGGGGGTACAGGGTTTACAGGGTTTACAGGGGGTTCAGGGTTTACAAGCGTTACAGGAGTTACAGGGTTTACAGGGGTTACAGGGTTTACAGGAGGCACAGGGTTTACAAGGGTTACAGGGTTTACAGGGTTTACTGGGAGTACAGGGTTTACAGGGTTTCCAGGGTTTATGGGGTTACATGGTTTACCGGGGTTACAGGGTGTACAGGGATAACAGGGGTTACAGGATGTACAGGGTTTACAGGGGGTACAGGGTTTACAAGGGTTACAGGAGGTACAGGGATTACAGGGTTTACAGTGTTTACAGGGGGTACAGGGTTTACAGGGTTTACAGGAGGTACAGGGTGGACAGGGTTTACAGGTGTTACAGGAGGTACAGATTATACAGGGGTTACAGGACTTACAGGGTTTATAGGAGGTACAATGGTTTACAGGGGTTACAGGCGGTACAGGGTTTACAGGGTTTACTGTTGGTACAGGGTTTACAGTGTGTACAGGGGTTACAGGGGGTACAGGAGGTACAGGGTTTACAGGGGTTACAGGGTTTACAGGGTTTCCAGGGTTTATGGGGTTACAGGGTTTACAGGGGGGTATAGGGTTTACAGGGTTTACAGGGGGTACAGGGTTTACAAGCGTTACAGGAGTTACAGGGTTTACAGGGGTTACAGGGTTTACAGGAGGCACAGGGTTTACAAGGGTTACAGGAGGTACAGGGTTTACAGGGTTTACAGGGTTTACAGGGGTTACAGGTTTTACACAGTTTACAGTGGGTACAGGGTTTACAGGGGTTACAGGAGGTACAGGGTTTACAGCGTTTACAGCTGTTACAGGATGTACAGATTATACAGGGCTTACAGGAGGTACAAGGTTTACAGGCTTTAAAAAGGGGTTACAGGAGGTACAGGGTTTGCAGGGGTTACAGGAGCTACAGGGTTTACAGGGTTTACTGGGGGTACAGGGTTTACAGGGTGTACAAGGGTTACAGGGTTTACTGGGGGTACAGGGTTTACAGGGTTTCCAGGGTTTATGGGGGTACAGGGTTTACCAGGGTTACAGGGTTTACAGGGATAACAGGGGTTACAGGAGGTACAGGGTTTACAGGGTTTACAGGGGGTACAGGGTTTACAGGGTTTACAGGGGGTACAGGGTTTACAGGTTTTACAGGGTTTACAGGGGGTGCAGGGTTTACAGGGTTTACAGGAGGTACAGGGTGTACAGGGTTTACAGGTGTTACAGGGTTTACAGGGTTTACAGGGGGTACAGGGTTTACAAGGGTTACAGGAGGTACAGGGTTTACAGGTTTTACAGGGTTTACAGGGGGTGCAGGGTTTACAGGGTTTACAGGAGGTACAGGGTGTACAGGGTTTACAGGTGTTACAGGAGGTACAGGGTTTACAGGGTTTACAGGAGTTACAGGGTTTACAGGGGTTACAGGAGGTACAGGGTTTACAGGGTGTACAAGGGTTACAGGGTTTACAGGGTGTACAAGGGTTACAGGAGGTACAGGGTTTACAGGATTTACAGGGGGTACAGGGTTTACAGGGTTTACAAGGGTTACAGGAGGTACAGGGTTTCAGTGGTTACAGGGTTTACAGGGTGTACAAGGGTTACAGGGTTTACAGGGGGTACAGGGTTTACAGGGTTTACAGGGGGTACAGGGTTTACAGGGTTTACAAGGGTTACAGGAGGTACAGGGTTTACAGGGGTATACAGGGGTTACAGGGTTTACAGGGTGTACAGGGGTTACAGGGTTTACAGGGGGTACAGGGTTTACAGGGTATACAGGGGTTACAGGAGGTACAGGGTTTACAGGGGTTACATGGTTTACAGGGTTTACAGGGTGTACAAGGGTTACAGGAGGTACAGGGTTTACAGCGTGTACAGGGGTTACAGGGTTTACAGGGGGTACAGGGTTTACAGGGTATACAGGGGTTACAGGGCTTACAGGGTTTACCGGGGTTACAGGTGGTACAGGGATAACAGAGGTTACAGGAGGTACAGGGTTTACAGGAGGTACCGGGTTTACAGGGGTTACAGGGGTTACAGGAGGTACAGGGTTTACAGGGTTTACAGGATTTACAGGGTTTACAGGGGGTACAGGGTTTACAGGGTGTACAAGGGTTACAGGGTTAAAGGGTTTACTGGGGGTACAGGGTTTTCAGGAGGTACAGGGTTTACAGGGGTTACAGGGTTTACAGGGTTTACAGGGGGTGCAGGGCTTACAGGGTATACAGGTGTTACAGGGCTTACAGGGTTTACCGGGGTTACAGGTGGTACAGGGATAACAGGGGTTACAGGAGGCATAGGGTTTACAAGGGTTACAGGAGGTACAGGGTTTACAGGGTTTACAGGGGTTACAGGTTTTACACAGTTTACAGTGGGTACAGGGTTTACAGGGGTTACAGGAGGTACAGGGTTTACAGCGTTTACAGCTGTTACAGGATGTACAGATTATACAGGGCTGACAGGAGGTACAAGGTTTACAGGGTTTACAGGAGGTACAGGGTTTACAAGGGTTACAGGAGGTACAGGGTTTACAGTGTTTACAGGGGGTACAGGGTTTACAGGGTTTACAGGAGGTACAGGGTGGACAGGGTTTACAGGTGTTACAGGAGGTACAGATTATACAGGGGTTACAGGACTTACAGGGTTTACAGGGTTTATAGGAGGTACAATGGTTTACAGGGGTTACAGGCGGTACAGGGTTTACAGGGTTTACTGTTGGTACAGGGTTTACAGTGTGTTCAGGGGTTACAGGGGGTACAGGAGGTACAGGGTTTACAGGGGTTACAGGGTTCACAGGGTTTACAGGAGGTACAGGGTTTACAGGGGTTACAGGAGGTACAGGGTTTACAGGGGTTACAGGGTGTACAGGGTTTACAGGGTTTATGGGGGGTACAGAGGTTAAAGGAGATACAGGGTTTACAGGTTTTCCAGGGTTTACAGGGGGTACAGGGTTTACAGGGTGTACAAGGGTTACAGGGTTAAAGGGTTTACTGGGGGTACAGGGTTTTCAGGAGGTACAGGGTTTACAGGGGTTACAGGGTTTACAGGGTTTACAGGGGGTGCAGGGCTTACAGGGTATACAGGGGTTACTGGGCTTACAGGGTTTACCGGGGTTACAGGTGGTACAGGGATAACAGGGGTTACAGGAGGTACAGGGTTTACAGGAGGTACAGGGTTTACAGGGGTTACAGGGGTTACAGGAGGTACAGGGTTTACAGGGGTTACAGGATTTACAGGGTTTACAGGGGGTACAGTGTTTACAGGGTTTATAGGGGGTACAGGGTTTACAAGGTTTACAGGGTTTACAGGGGGTACAGGGTTTACAGGGTTTACAGAGGGTGCAGGGCTTACAGGGTATACAGGGGTTACAGGGCTTACAGGGTTTACCGGGGTTACAGGTGGTACAGGGATAACAGAGGTTACAGGAGGTACAGGGTTTACAGGAGGTACCGGGTTTACAGGGGTTACAGGGGTTACAGGAGGTACAGGGTTTACAGGGTTTACAGGATTTACAGGGTTTACAGGGGGTACAGGGTTTACAGGGTGTACAAGGGTTACAGGGTTAAAGGGTTTACTGGGGGTACAGGGTTTTCAGGAGGTACAGGGTTTACAGGGGTTACAGGGTTTACAGGGTTTACAGGGGGTGCAGGGCTTACAGGGTATACAGGTGTTACAGGGCTTACAGGGTTTACCGGGGTTACAGGTGGTACAGGGATAACAGGGGTTACAGGAGGCATAGGGTTTACAAGGGTTACAGGAGGTACAGGGTTTACAGGGTTTACAGGGGTTACAGGTTTTACACAGTTTACAGTGGGTACAGGGTTTACAGGGGTTACAGGAGGTACAGGGTTTACAGCGTTTACAGCTGTTACAGGATGTACAGATTATACAGGGCTGACAGGAGGTACAAGGTTTACAGGGTTTACAGGAGGTACAGGGTTTAAAAGGGGTTACAGGAGGTACAGGGTTTGCAGGGGTTACAGGAGCTACAGGGTTTACTGGGGGTACAGGGTTTACAGGGTGTACAAGGGTTACAGGGTTTACTGGGGGTACAGGGTTTACAGGGTTTCCAGGGTTTATGGGGGTACAGGGTTTACCAGGGTTACAGGGTGTACAGGGATAACAGGGGTTACAGGAGGTACAGGGTTTACAGGGTTTACAGGGGGTACAGGGTTTACAAGGGTTACAGGAGGTAGAGGGTTTACAGGTTTTACACGGTTTACAGGGGGTGCAGGGTTTACAGGGTTTACAGGAGGTACAGGGTGTACAGGGTTTACAGGTGTTACAGGAGGTACAGGGTTTACAGGGTTTACAGGAAGTACAGGGTTTACAGGGGTTACAGGAGGTGCAGGGTTTACAGTGTTTACAAGTTTTACACAGTTTACAGGGGGTACAGGGTTTACAGGAGGTACAGGGTGGACAGGGTTTACAGGTGTTCCAGGAGGTACAGATTATACAGGGGTTACAGGACTTACAGGGTTTACAGGGTTTATAGGAGGTACAATGGTTTACAGGGGTTACAGGCGGTACAGGGTTTACAGGTTTTACTGTTGGTACAGGGTTTACAGTGTGTACAGGGGTTACAGGGGGTACAGGAGGTACAGGGTTTACAGGGGTTACAGGGTTCACAGGGGTTACAGGTTTTACACAGTTTACAGTGGGTACAGGGTTTACAGGGGGTACAGGGTTTACAGGGTTTACAGGGGGTTCAGGGTTTACAAGCGTTACAGGAGTTACAGGGTTTACAGGGGTTACAGGGTTTACAGGAGGCACAGGGTTTACAAGGGTTACAGGGTTTACAGGGTTTACTGGGAGTACAGGGTTTACAGGGTTTCCAGGGTTTATGGGGTTACATGGTTTACCGGGGTTACAGGGTGTACAGGGATAACAGGGGTTACAGGATGTACAGGGTTTACAGGGGGTACAGGGTTTACAAGGGTTACAGGAGGTACAGGGATTACAGGGTTTACAGTGTTTACAGGGGGTACAGGGTTTACAGGGTTTACAGGAGGTACAGGGTGGACAGGGTTTACAGGTGTTACAGGAGGTACAGATTATACAGGGGTTACAGGACTTACAGGGTTTATAGGAGGTACAATGGTTTACAGGGGTTACAGGCGGTACAGGGTTTACAGGGTTTACTGTTGGTACAGGGTTTACAGTGTGTACAGGGGTTACAGGGGGTACAGGAGGTACAGGGTTTACAGGGGTTACAGGGTTTACAGGGTTTCCAGGGTTTATGGGGTTACAGGGTTTACAGGGTTTACAGGGGGTACAGGGTTTACAAGCGTTACAGGAGTTACAGGGTTTACAGGGGTTACAGGGTTTACAGGAGGCACAGGGTTTACAAGGGTTACAGGAGGTACAGGGTTTACAGGGTTTACAGGGTTTACAGGGGTTACAGGTTTTACACAGTTTACAGTGGGTACAGGGTTTACAGGGGTTACAGGAGGTACAGGGTTTAAAAGGGGTTACAGGAGGTACAGGGTTTGCAGGGGTTACAGGAGCTACAGGGTTTACAGGGTTTACTGGGGGTACAGGGTTTACAGGGTGTACAAGGGTTACAGGGTTTACTGGGGGTACAGGGTTTACAGGGTTTCCAGGGTTTATGGGGGTACAGGGTTTACCAGGGTTACAGGGTTTACAGGGATAACAGGGGTTACAGGAGGTACAGGGTTTACAGGGTTTACAGGGGGTACAGGGTTTACAGGGTTTACAGGGGGTACAGGGTTTACAGGTTTTACAGGGTTTACAGGGGGTGCAGGGTTTACAGGGTTTACAGGAGGTACAGGGTGTACAGGGTTTACAGGTGTTACAGGGTTTACAGGGTTTACAGGGGGTACAGAGTTTACAAGGGTTACAGGAGGTACAGGGTTTACAGGTTTTACAGGGTTTACAGGGGGTGCAGGGTTTACAGGGTTTACAGGAGGTACAGGGTGTACAGGGTTTACAGGTGTTACAGGAGGTACAGGGTTTACAGGGTTTACAGGAGTTACAGGGTTTACAGGAGTTACAGGAGGTACAGGGTTTACAGGGTGTACAAGGGTTACAGGGTTTACAGGGTGTACAAGGGTTACAGGAGGTACAGGGTTTACAGGGTTTACAGGGGGTACAGGGTTTACAGGGTTTACAAGGGTTACAGGAGGTACAGGGTTTCAGTGGTTACAGGGTTTACAGGGTGTACAAGGGTTACAGGGTTTACAGGGGGTACAGGGTTTACAGGGTATACAGGGGTTACAGGAGGTACAGGGTTTACAGGGGTTACATGGTTTACAGGGTTTACAGGGTGTACAAGGGTTACAGGAGGTACAGGGTTTACAGGGTGTACAGGGGTTACAGGGTTTACAGGGGGTACAGGGTTTACAGGGTATACAGGGGTTACAGGAGGTACAGGGTTTACAGGGGGTACAGGGTTTACAGGGTTTACCAGGGTTACAGGAGGTACAGGGTTTACAGGGGTATACAGGGGTTACAGGGTTTACAGGGTGTACAGGGGTTACAGGGTTTACAGGGGGTACAGGGTTTACAGGGTATACAGGGGTTACAGGAGGTACAGGGTTTACAGGGGTTACATGGTTTACAGGGTTTACAGGGTGTACAAGGGTTACAGGAGGTACAGGGTTTACAGGGTGTACAGGGGTTACAGGGTTTACAGGGGGTACAGGGTTTACAGGGTATACAGGGGTTACAGGAGGAACAGGGTTTACAGGGGTTACAGAGGTTACAGGGTTTACAGGGTATACAGGAGTTACAGGAGGTACAGGGTTTACAGGGTATACAGGGGTTACAGGAGGTACAGGGTTTACAGGGTATACAGGGGTTACAGGAGGTACAGGGTTTACAGGGGTTACAGGGTTTACAGCGTTTACAGGGTGTACAAGTGTTACAGGGGTTACAGAAGGTACAGGGTTTACAGGGTGTACAGGGGTTACTGGGTTTACAGGGTTTACAGGGTGTACAAGGGTTACAGGGGTTACAGGAAGTACAGGGTTTACAGGGTATACAGGGGTTACAGGAGGTACAGGGTTTACAGGGTGTACAAGGGTTACAGGGGTTACAGGAGGTACAGGGTTTACAGGGTGTACAGGGGTTACAGGAGGTACAGGGTTTACAGGGTATACAGGGGTTACAGGGGGTACAGGGTTTACAGGGGGTACAGGGTTTACAAGGGTTACAGGAGGTACAGGGTTTACAGGGGTTACATGGTATACTTGAGGCACAGGGTTTACAAGGGTTACAGCAGGTACAGGGTTTACAGGGTTTACAAGGGTTACAGTGCTTACAGTGTTTACACGGGTTACAGGAGCTACAGGGTTTAGAGGGTGTACAAGGGTTACAGGGTTTACAGTTTGTACTGGGGGTACAGGGTTTACAGGGGGTTCAGGGTTTACAGGGATTCCAGGTTTTATGGGGGTACAGGGTTTACCGGGGTTACAGGGTGTACAGGGATAACAGGGGTTACAGGAGGTAAAGTTTTACAGGGTTTACAGGGGATATAGGGTTTACACGGGTTACAGGAGGTACAGGGTTAACATGGTTTACAGGGGGTGCAAGGTTTACAGGGTTTACAGGAGGTACAGGGTGGACTGGGTTTACAGGTGTTACAGGAGGTACAGATTATACAGGGTTTACAGGACGTACAGGATTTACAGGGTTTACAGGAGGTACAGGGTTTACAGGGTTTACAGGAGGTACAGGGTTTACAGGGTATACAGCGGTTACATGGTTACAGGAGGTACAGGGTTTACAGGCGTTACAGGGGTTACAGGGGATACAGGCTTTACAGGGTTTACAGGGGTTACAGGGTTCACAGGGTTTACAGGGTTTACTGGGAGTACAGGGTTTACAGGGTTTCCAGGGTTTATGGGGTTACAGGGTTTACCGGGGTTACAGGGTGTACAGGGATAACTGGGGTTACAGGAGGTACAGGGTTTACAGGGGGTTCAGGGTTTACAAGGGTTACAGGAGGTACAGGGATTACAGGGGTTACAGGGGGTACAGGGTTTACAAGGGTTACAGGAGGTACAGGGTTTACAGGGTTTACAGTGTTTACAGGAGGTACAGGGTTTACAGGGTTTACAGGAGGTACAGGGTGGACAGGGTTTACAGGTGTTACAGGAGGTACAGATTATACAGGGTTTACAGGACTTACAGGGTTTACAGGGTTTACAGGAGGTACAATGGTTTACAGGGGTTACAGGCGGTACAGGGTTTACAGGGTTTACTGGTGGTACAGGGTTTACAGTGTGTACAGGGGTTACAGGGGGTACAGGAGGTACAGGGTTTACAGGGGTTACAGGGTTCACAGGGTTTACAGGAGGAACAGGGTTTACAGGGGTTACAGGAGGTACAGGGTTTACAGGGGTTACAGGATGTACAGGGTTTACAGGGTTTATGGGGGGTACAGAGGTTAAAGGAGATACAGGGTTTACAGGTTTTACAGGGTTTACAGGAGGTACAGGGTTTACAGGGTTGCCAGGGTTTACGGGGTTACAGGGTTTACCGGGGTTACAGGGTGTACAGGGATAACAGGGGTTACAGGAGGTACAGGGTTTACAGGTGTTACAGGGGGTACAGGGTTTACAAGGGTTACAGGAGGTACAGGGTTTACAGGGTTTACAGGGTTTCCAGGGGTTACAGGAGGTACAGGGTTTGCAGGGGTTACAGGAGCTACAGGGTTTAGAGGGTTTACGGCGGGTACAGGGTTTACAGGGTGTACAAGGGTTACAGGGTTTACTGGGGGTACAGGGTTTACAGGGTTTCCAGGGTTTATGGGGGTACAGGGTTTACCAGGGTTACAGGAGGTACAGGGTTTACAGGTTTTACAGGGTTTACAGGGGGTGCAGGGTTTACAGGATTTACAGGAGGTACAGTGTGTACAGGGTTTACAAGGGTTACAGGAGGTACAGGGTTTACAGGGGTATACAGGGGTTACAGGGTTTACAGGGTGTACTGGGATTACAGGGTTTACAGGGGGTACAGGGTTTACAGGGTATACAGGGGTTACAGGAGGTACAGGGTTTACAGGGGTTACAGGATTTACAGGGTTTACAGGGTGTACAAGGGTTACAGGAGGTACAGGGTTTACAGGGTGTACAGGGGTTACAGGGTTTACAGGGGGTACAGGGTTTACAGGGTAAACAGGGGTTACAGGAGGTACAGGGTTTACAGGGGTTACAGAGGTTACAGGGTTTACAGGGTATACAGGGGTTACAGGAGGTACAGGGTTTACAGGGTATACAGGGGTTACAGGAGGTACAGGGTTTACAGGGTATACAGGGGTTACAGGAGGTACAGGGTTTACAGGGGTTACAGGGTTTACAGCGTTTACAGGCTGTACAGGGTTTACAGGGTTTACAAGGGTTACAGGAGGTACAGGGTTTACAGGGTGTATAAGGGTTACAGGGTTTACAGGGTGTACAAGGGTTACAGGAGGTACAGGGTTTACAGGGTTTACAGGGGGTACAGGGTTTACAGGGTTTACAAGGGTTACAGGAGGTACAGGGTTTCAGTGGTTACAGGGTTTACAGGGTGTACAAGGGTTACAGGGTTTACAGGGGGTACAGGGTTTACAGGGTTTACAGGGGGTACAGGGTTTACAGGGTTTACAAGGGTTACAGGAGGTACAGGGTTTACAGGGGTATACAGGGGTTACAGGGTTTACAGGGTGTACAGGGGTTACAGGGTTTACAGGGGGTACAGGGTTTACAGGGTATACAGGGGTTACAGCAGGTACAGGGTTTACAGGGGTTACAGGGTTTACAGGGTTTACAGGGTGTACAAGGGTTACAGGAGGTACAGGGTTTACAGGGTGTACAGGGGTTACAGGTTTTACAGGCGGTACAGGGTTTACAGGGTATACAGGGGTTACAGGAGGTATAGGGTTTACAGGGGTTACAGAGGTTACAGGGTTTACAGGGTATACAGGGGTTACAGGAGGTACAGGGTTTACAGGGTATACAGGGGTTACAGGAGGTACAGGGTTTACAGGGTATACAGGGGTTACAGGAGGTACAGTGTTTACAGGGGTTACAGGGTTTACAGCGTTTACAGGCTGTACAAGTGTTACAGGGGTTACAGGAGGTACAGGGTTTACAGGGTGTACAGGGGTTACAGGGTTTACAGGGTTTACAGGGTGTACAAGGGTTACAGGGGTTACAGGAGGTACAGGGTTTACAGGGTATACAGGGGTTACAGGAGGTACATGGTTTACAGGGTATACAGGAGGTACAGGGTTTACAGGGTGTACAAGGGTTACAGGGGTTACAGGAGGTACAGGGTTTACAGGGTGTACAGGGGTTACAGGATGTACAGGGTTTACAGGGTATACAGGGGTTACAGGGGGTACAGGGTTTACAGGGGGTACAGGGTTTACAAGGGTTACAAGAGGTACTGGGTTTACAGGGGTTACAGGGTATACTTGAGGCACAGGGTTTACAAGGGTTACAGCAGGTACAGGGTTTACAGGGTTTACAAGGTTTACAGTGCTTACAGTGTTTATAGGGGTTACAGGTTTACACTGTTTACAGGGGGTACAGTGTTTACAGGGGTTACAGGAGCTACAGGGTTTAGAGGGTGTACAAGGGTTACAGGGTTTACAGGGTTTACTGGGGGTACAGGGTTTACAGGGGGTTCAGGGTTTACAGGGATTCCAGGTTTTATGGGGGTACAGGGTTTACCGGGGTTACAGGGTGTACAGGGATAACAGGGGTTACAGGAGGTAAAGTTTTACAGGGTTTACAGGGGATATAGGGTTTACACGGGTTACAGGAGGTACAGGGTTAACATGGTTTACAGGGGGTGCAAGGTTTACAGGGTTTACAGGAGGTACAGGGTGGACTGGGTTTACAGGTGTTACAGGAGGTACAGATTATACAGGGTTTACAGGACGTACAGGATTTACAGGGTTTACAGGAGGTACAGGGTTTACAGGGTTTACAGGAGGTACAGGGTTTACAGGGTATACAGCGGTTACATGGTTACAGGAGGTACAGGGTTTACAGGCGTTACAGGGGTTACAGGGGATACAGGCTTTACAGGGTTTACAGGGGTTACAGGGTTCACAGGGTTTACAGGGTTTACTGGGAGTACAGGGTTTACAGGGTTTCCAGGGTTTATGGGGTTACAGGGTTTACCGGGGTTACAGGGTGTACAGGGATAACTGGGGTTACAGGAGGTACAGGGTTTACAGGGGGTTCAGGGTTTACAAGGGTTACAGGAGGTACAGGGATTACAGGGGTTACAGGGGGTACAGGGTTTACAAGGGTTACAGGAGGTACAGGGTTTACAGGGTTTACAGTGTTTACAGGAGGTACAGGGTTTACAGGGTTTACAGGAGGTACAGGGTGGACAGGGTTTACAGGTGTTACAGGAGGTACAGATTATACAGGGTTTACAGGACTTACAGGGTTTACAGGGTTTACAGGAGGTACAATGGTTTACAGGGGTTACAGGCGGTACAGGGTTTACAGGGTTTACTGGTGGTACAGGGTTTACAGTGTGTACAGGGGTTACAGGGGGTACAGGAGGTACAGGGTTTACAGGGGTTACAGGGTTCACAGGGTTTACAGGAGGAACAGGGTTTACAGGGGTTACAGGAGGTACAGGGTTTACAGGGGTTACAGGATGTACAGGGTTTACAGGGTTTATGGGGGGTACAGAGGTTAAAGGAGATACAGGGTTTACAGGTTTTACAGGGTTTACAGGAGGTACAGGGTTTACAGGGTTGCCAGGGTTTACGGGGTTACAGGGTTTACCGGGGTTACAGGGTGTACAGGGATAACAGGGGTTACAGGAGGTACAGGGTTTACAGGTGTTACAGGGGGTACAGGGTTTACAAGGGTTACAGGAGGTACAGGGTTTACAGGGTTTACAGGGTTTCCAGGGGTTACAGGAGGTACAGGGTTTGCAGGGGTTACAGGAGCTACAGGGTTTAGAGGGTTTACGGCGGGTACAGGGTTTACAGGGTGTACAAGGGTTACAGGGTTTACTGGGGGTACAGGGTTTACAGGGTTTCCAGGGTTTATGGGGGTACAGGGTTTACCAGGGTTACAGGAGGTACAGGGTTTACAGGTTTTACAGGGTTTACAGGGGGTGCAGGGTTTACAGGATTTACAGGAGGTACAGTGTGTACAGGGTTTACAAGGGTTACAGGAGGTACAGGGTTTACAGGGGTATACAGGGGTTACAGGGTTTACAGGGTGTACTGGGATTACAGGGTTTACAGGGGGTACAGGGTTTACAGGGTATACAGGGGTTACAGGAGGTACAGGGTTTACAGGGGTTACAGGATTTACAGGGTTTACAGGGTGTACAAGGGTTACAGGAGGTACAGGGTTTACAGGGTGTACAGGGGTTACAGGGTTTACAGGGGGTACAGGGTTTACAGGGTAAACAGGGGTTACAGGAGGTACAGGGTTTACAGGGGTTACAGAGGTTACAGGGTTTACAGGGTATACAGGGGTTACAGGAGGTACAGGGTTTACAGGGTATACAGGGGTTACAGGAGGTACAGGGTTTACAGGGTATACAGGGGTTACAGGAGGTACAGGGTTTACAGGGGTTACAGGGTTTACAGCGTTTACAGGCTGTACAGGGTTTACAGGGTTTACAAGGGTTACAGGAGGTACAGGGTTTACAGGGTGTATAAGGGTTACAGGGTTTACAGGGTGTACAAGGGTTACAGGAGGTACAGGGTTTACAGGGTTTACAGGGGGTACAGGGTTTACAGGGTTTACAAGGGTTACAGGAGGTACAGGGTTTCAGTGGTTACAGGGTTTACAGGGTGTACAAGGGTTACAGGGTTTACAGGGGGTACAGGGTTTACAGGGTTTACAGGGGGTACAGGGTTTACAGGGTTTACAAGGGTTACAGGAGGTACAGGGTTTACAGGGGTATACAGGGGTTACAGGGTTTACAGGGTGTACAGGGGTTACAGGGTTTACAGGGGGTACAGGGTTTACAGGGTATACAGGGGTTACAGCAGGTACAGGGTTTACAGGGGTTACAGGGTTTACAGGGTTTACAGGGTGTACAAGGGTTACAGGAGGTACAGGGTTTACAGGGTGTACAGGGGTTACAGGTTTTACAGGCGGTACAGGGTTTACAGGGTATACAGGGGTTACAGGAGGTATAGGGTTTACAGGGGTTACAGAGGTTACAGGGTTTACAGGGTATACAGGGGTTACAGGAGGTACAGGGTTTACAGGGTATACAGGGGTTACAGGAGGTACAGGGTTTACAGGGTATACAGGGGTTACAGGAGGTACAGTGTTTACAGGGGTTACAGGGTTTACAGCGTTTACAGGCTGTACAAGTGTTACAGGGGTTACAGGAGGTACAGGGTTTACAGGGTGTACAGGGGTTACAGGGTTTACAGGGTTTACAGGGTGTACAAGGGTTACAGGGGTTACAGGAGGTACAGGGTTTACAGGGTATACAGGGGTTACAGGAGGTACATGGTTTACAGGGTATACAGGAGGTACAGGGTTTACAGGGTGTACAAGGGTTACAGGGGTTACAGGAGGTACAGGGTTTACAGGGTGTACAGGGGTTACAGGATGTACAGGGTTTACAGGGTATACAGGGGTTACAGGGGGTACAGGGTTTACAGGGGGTACAGGGTTTACAAGGGTTACAAGAGGTACTGGGTTTACAGGGGTTACAGGGTATACTTGAGGCACAGGGTTTACAAGGGTTACAGCAGGTACAGGGTTTACAGGGTTTACAAGGTTTACAGTGCTTACAGTGTTTATAGGGGTTACAGGTTTACACTGTTTACAGGGGGTACAGTGTTTACAGGGGTTACAGGAGCTACAGGGTTTAGAGGGTGTACAAGGGTTACAGGGTTTACAGGGTTTACTGGGGGTACAGGGTTTACAGGGGGTTCAGGGTTTACAGGGATTCCAGGTTTTATGGGGGTACAGGGTTTACCGGGGTTACAGGGTGTACAGGGATAACAGGGGTTACAGGAGGTAACGTTTTACAGGGTTTACAGGGTATACAGGGTTTACAAGGGTTACAGGAGGTACAGGGTTTACATGGTTTACAGGGGGTGCAAGGTTTACAGGGTTTACAGGAGGTACAGGGTGGACTGGGTTTACAGGTGTTACAGGAGGTACAGATTATACAGGGTTTACAGGACGTACAGGGTTTACAGGGTTTACAGGAGGTACAGGGTTTACAGGGTTTACAGGAGGTACAGGGTTTACAGGGGAAACAGGGGTTACATGGTTACAGGAGGTACAGGGTTTACAGGCGTTACAGGGGTTACAGGGGATACAGGCTTTACAGGGTTTACAGGGGTTACAGGGTTCACAGGGTTTACAGGGTTTACTGGGAGTACAGGGTTTACAGGGTTTCCAGGGTTTATGGGGTTACAGGGTTTACCGGGGTTACAGGGTGTACAGGGATAACTGGGGTTACAGGAGGTACAGCGTTTACAGGAGGTACAGGGTTTACAGGGTTTCCAGGGTTTATGGGGTTACAGGGTTTACCGGGGTTACAGGGTGTACAGGGATAACAGGGGTTACAGGAGGTACAGGGTTTACAGGTGTTACAGGGGGTACAGGGTTTACAAGGGTTACAGGAGGTACAGGGTTTACAGGGGTTACAGGGTTTACAGGAGGCACAGGGTTTACAAGGGTTACAGGAGGTACAGTGTTTACAGGGTTTACAGGGGTTACAGGTTTTACACAGTTTACAGTGGGTACAGGGTTTACAGGGGTTACAGGAGGTACAGGGTTTACAGCGTTTACAGCTGTTACAGGATGTACAGATTATACAGGGCTTACAGGAGGTACAAGGTTTACAGGGTTTACAGGAGGTACACGGTTTAAAAGGGGTTACAGGAGGTACACGGTTTAAAAGGGGTTACAGGAGGTACAGGGTTTACAGGGGTTACAGGGTTTACAGGAGGCACAGGGTTTACAAGGGTTACAGGAGGTACAGTGTTTACAGGGTTTACAGGGGTTACAGGTTTTACACAGTTTACAGTGGGTACAGGGTTTACAGGGGTTACAGGAGGTACAGGGTTTACAGCGTTTACAGCTGTTACAGGATGTACAGATTATACAGGGGTTACAGGAGGTACAAGGTTTACAGGCTTTACAGGAGGTACAGGGTTTAAAAGGGGTTACAGGAGGTACAGGGTTTGCAGGGGTTACAGGAGCTACAGGGTTTACAGGGTTTACTGGGAGTACAGGGTTTACAGGGTGTACAAGGGTTACAGGGTTTACTGGGGGTACAGGGTTTACAGGGTTTCCAGGGTTTATGGGGGTACAGGGTTTACCAGGGTTACAGGGTGTACAGGGATAACAGGGGTTACAGGAGGTACAGGGTTTACAGGGTTTACAGGGGGTACAGGGTTAACAAGGGTTACAGGAGGTACAGGGTTTACAGGTTTTACAGGGCTTACAGGGGGTGCAGGGTTTACAGGGTTTACAGGAGGTACAGGGTTTACAGGGTTAACAAGGGTTACAGGAGGTACAGGGTTTACAGGGTGTACAAGGGTTACAGGATTTACAGGGTGTACAAGGGTTACAGGAGGTACAGGGTTTACAGGGTTTACAGGGGGTACAGGGTTTACAGGGTTTACAAGGGTTACAGGAGGTACAGGGTTTCAGTGGTTACAGGGTTTACAGGGTGTACAAGGGTTACAGGGTTTACAGGGGGTACAGGGTTTACAGGGTTTACAGGGGGTACAGGGTTTACAGGGTTTACAAGGGTTACAGGAGGTACAGGGTTTACAGGGGTATACAAGGGTTACAGGGGGTACAGGGTTTACAGGGGGTACAGTGTTTACAAGGGTTACAAGTGGTACAGGGTTTACAGGGGTTACAGGGTATACTTGAGGCACAGGGTTTACAAGGGTTACAGCAGGTACAGGGTTTACAGGGTTTACAAGGGTTACAGTGCTTACAGTGTTTACAGGGGTTACAGGTTTACACTGTTTACAGGGGGTACAGTGTTTACAGGGGTTACAGGAGCTACAGGGTTTAGAGGGTGTACAAGGGTTACAGGGTTTACAGGGTTTACTGGGGGTACAGGGTTTACAGGGGGTTCAGGGTTTACAGGGATTCCAGGTTTTATGGGGGTACAGGGTTTACCGGGGTTACAGGGTGTACAGGGATAACAGGGGTTACAGGAGGTAAAGTTTTACAGGGTTTACAGGGGATACAGGGTTTACAAGGGTTACAGGAGGTACAGGGTTTACATGGTTTACAGGGGGTGCAAGGTTTACAGGGTTTACAGGAGGTACAGGGTGGACTGGGTTTACAGGTGTTACAGGAGGTACAGATTATACAGGGTTTACAGGACGTACAGGGTTTACAGGGTTTACAGGAGGTACAGGGTGTACAGGGTTTACAGGAGGTACAGGGTTTACAGGGGATACAGGGGTTACATGGTTACAGGAGGTAGAGGGTTTACAGGCGTTACAGGGGTTACAGGGGATACAAGCTTTACAGGGTTTACAGGGGTTACAGGGTTCACAGGGTTTACAGGGTTTACTGGGAGTACAGGGTTTACAGGGTTTCCAGGGTTTATGGGGTTACAGGGTTTACCGGGGTTACAGGGTGTACAGGGATAACTGGGGTTACAGGAGGTACAGGGTTTACAGGGGGTTCAGGGTTTACAAGGGTTACAGGAGGTACAGGGATTACAGGGGTTACAGGGGGTACAGGGTTTACAAGGGTTACAGGAGGTACAGGGTTTACAGGGTTTACAGTGTTTACAGGGGGTACAGGGTTTACAGTGTTTACAGGAGGTACAGGGTGGACAGGGTTTACAGGTGTTACAGGAGGTACAGATTATACAGGGGTTACAGGACTTACAGGGTTTACAGGGTTTACAGGAGGTACAATGGTTTACAGGGGTTACAGGTGGTACAGGGTTTACAGGGTTTACTGGTGGTACAGGGTTTACAGTGTGTACAGGGGTTACAGGGGGTACAGGAGGTACAGGGTTTACAGGGGTTACAGGGTTCACAGGGTTTACAGGAGGAACAGGGTTTACAGGGGTTACAGGAGGTACAGGGTTTACAGGGGTTACAGGATGTACAGGGTTTACAGGATTTATGGGGGGTACAGAGGTTAAAGGAGATACAGGGTTTACAGGTTTTACAGGGTTTACAGGAGGTACAGGGTTTACAGGGTTTCCAGGGTTTATGGGGTTACAGGGTTTACCGGGGTTACAGGGTGTACAGGGATAACAGGGGTTACAGGAGGTACAGGGTTTACAGGTGTTACAGGGGGTACAGGGTTTACAAGGGTTACAGGAGGTACAGGGTTTACAGGGTTTACAGGGTTTCCAGGGTTTACAGGGGGTACAGGATTTACAGGGTTTACAGGGTGTACAGGGTTTACAGGGTTTACAGGGTGTACAGGGTTTACAGGGTTTACAGGGTGTACAGGGTTTACAAGGGTTACAGGAGGTACAGGGTTCACAGGGTTTACAGGAGGTACAGGGTTTACAGGGGATACAGGGGTTACATGGTTACAGGAGGTACAGGGTTTACAGGCTTTACAGGGGTTACAGGGGATACAGGCTTTACAGGGTTTACAGGGGTTACAGGGTTCACAGGGTTTACAGGGTTTACTGGGAGTACAGGGTTAACAGGGTTTCCAGGGTTTATGGGGTTACAGGGTTTACCGGGGTTACAGGGTGTACAGGGATAACTGGGGTTACAGGAGGTACAGGGTTTACAGGGGTTCAGGGTTTACAAGGGTTACAGGAGGTACAGGGATTACAGGGGTTACAGGGGGTACAGGGTTTACAAGGGTTACAGGAGGTACAGGGTTTACAGGGTTTACAGTGTTTACAGGGGGTACAGGGTTTACAGGGTTTACAGGAGGTACAGGGTGGACAGGGTTTACAGGTGTTACAGGAGGTACAGATTATACAGGGGTTACAGGACTTACAGGGTTTACAGGGTTTACAGGAGGTACAATGGTTTACAGGGGTTACAGGCGGTACAGGGTTTACAGGGTTTACTGGTGGTACAGGGTTTACAGTGTGTACAGGGGTTACAGGGGGTACAGGAGGTACAGGGTTTACAGGGGTTACAGAGTCCACAGGGTTTACAGGAGGAACAGGGTTTACAGGGGTTACAGGAGGTACAGGGTTTACAGGGGTTACAGGATGTACAGGGTTTACAGGATTTATGGGGGGTACAGAGGTTAAAGGAGATACAGGGTTTACAGGTTTTACAGGGTTTACAGGAGGTACAGGGTTTACAGGGTTTCCAGGGCTTATGGGGTTACAGGGTTTACCGGGGTTACAGGGTGTACAGGGATAACAGGGGTTACAGGAGGTACAGGGTTTACAGGTGTTACAGGGGGTACAGGGTTTACAAGGGTTACAGGAGGTACAGGGTTTACAGGGTTTACAGGGTTTCCAGGGTTTACAGGGGGTACAGGATTTACAGGGTTTACAGGGTGTACAGGGTTTACAGGGTTTACAGGGTGTACAGGGTTTACAAGGGTTACAGGAGGTACAGGGTTCACAGGGTTTACAGGGGTTACAGGGCTTACAGGGTTTACAGGGTTTACAAGGGTTACAGGAGGTACAGGGTTTCAGTGGTTACAGGGTTTACAGGGTGTACAAGGGTTACAGGGTTTACAGGGGGTACAGGGTTTACAGGGTTTACAGGGGGTACAGGGTTTACAGGGTTTACAAGGGTTACAGGAGGTACAAGGTTTACAGGGGTATACAGGGGTTACAGGGTTTACAGGGTGTACAGGGGTTACAGGGTTTACAGGGGGTACAGGGTTTACAGGGTATACAGGGGTTACAGGAGGTACAGGGTTTACAGGGGTTACAGGGTTTACAGGGTTTACAGGGTGTACAAGGGTTACAGGAGGTACAGGGTTTACAGGGTGTACAGGGGTTACAGGTTTTACAGGCGGTACAGGGTTTACAGGGTATACAGGGGTTACAGGAGGTATAGGGTTTACAGGGGTTACAGAGGTTACAGGGTTTACAGGGTATACAGGGGTTACAGGAGGTACAGGGTTTACAGGGTATACAGGGGTTACAGGAGGTACAGGGTTTACAGGGTATACAGGGGTTACAGGAGGTACAGTGTTTACTGGGGTTACAGGGTTTACAGCGTTTACAGGCTGTACAAGTGTTACAGGGGTTACAGGAGGTACAGGGTTTACAGGGTGTACAGGGGTTACAGGGTTTACAGGGTTTACAGGGTGTACAAGGGTTACAGGGGTTACAGGAGGTACAGGGTTTACAGGGTATACAGGGGTTACAGGAGGTACATGGTTTACAGGGTATACAGGGGTTACAGGAGGTACAGGGTTTACAGGGTGTACAAGGGTTACAGGGGTTACAGGAGGTACAGGGTTTACAGGGTGTACAGGGGTTACAGGAGGTACAGGGTTTACAGGGTATACAGGGGTTACAGGGGGTACAGGGTTTACAGGGGGTACAGGGTTTACAAGGGTTACAAGAGGTACTGGGTTTACAGGGGTTACAGGGTATACTTGAGGCACAGGGTTTACAAGGGTTACAGCAGTTACAGGGTTTACAGGGTTTACAAGGGTTACAGTGCTTACAGTGTTTACAGGGGTTACAGGTTTACACTGTTTACAGGGGGTACAGTGTTTACAGGGGTTACAGGAGCTACAGGGTTTAGAGGGTGTACAAGGGTTACAGGGTTTACAGGGTTTACTGGGGGTACAGGGTTTACAGGGGGTTCAGGGTTTACAGGGATTCCAGGTTTTATGGGGGTACAGGGTTTACCGGGGTTACAGGGTGTACAGGGATAACAGGGGTTACAGGAGGTAAAGTTTTACAGGGTTTACAGGGTATACAGGGTTTACAAGGGTTACAGGAGGTACAGGGTTTACATGGTTTACAGGGGGTGCAAGGTTTACAGGGTTTACAGGAGGTACAGGGTGGACTGGGTTTACAGGTGTTACAGGAGGTACAGATTATACAGGGTTTACAGGACGTACAGGGTTTACAGGGTTTACAGGAGGTACAGGGTTTACAGGGTTTACAGGAGGTACAGGGTTTACAGGGGATACAGGGGTTACATGGTTACAGGAGGTACAGGGTTTACAGGCGTTACAGGGGTTACAGGGGATACAGGCTTTACAGGGTTTACAGGGGTTACAGGGTTCACAGGGTTTACAGGGTTTACTGGGAGTACAGGGTTTACAGGGTTTCCAGGGTTTATGGGGTTACAGGGTTTACCGGGGTTACAGGGTGTACAGGGATAACTGGGGTTACAGGAGGTACAGGGTTTACAGGAGGTACAGGGTTTACAGGGTTTCCAGGGTTTATGGGGTTACAGGGTTTACCGGGGTTACAGGGTGTACAGGGATAACAGGGGTTACAGGAGGTACAGGGTTTACAGGTGTTACAGGGGGTACAGGGTTTACAAGGGTTACAGGAGGTACAGGGTTTACAGGGGTTACAGGGTTTACAGGAGGCACAGGGTTTACAAGGGTTACAGGAGGTACAGTGTTTACAGGGTTTACAGGGGTTACAGGTTTTACACAGTTTACAGTGGGTACAGGGTTTACAGGGGTTACAGGGTTTACAGGAGGCACAGGGTTTACAAGGGTTACAGGAGGTACAGTGTTTACAGGGTTTACAGGGGTTACAGGAGGTACAGGGTTTACAGCGTTTACAGCTGTTACAGGATGTACAGATTATACAGGGCTTACAGGAGGTACAAGGTTTACAGGCTTTACAAGAGGTACAGGGTTTAAAAGGGGTTACAGGAGGTACAGGGTTTGCAGGGGTTACAGGAGCTACAGGGTTTACAGGGTTTACTGGGAGTACAGGGTTTACAGGGTGTACGAGGGTTACAGGGTTTACTGGGGGTACAGGGTTTACAGGGTTTCCAGGGTTTATGGGGGTACAGGGTTTACCAGGGTTACAGGGTGTACAGGGATAACAGGGGTTACAGGAGGTACAGGGTTTACAGGGTTTACAGGGGGTACAGGGTTTACAAGGGTTACAGGAGGTACAGGGTTTACAGGTTTTACAGGGTTTACAGGGGGTGCAGGGTTTACAGGGTTTACAGGAGGTACAGGGTTTACAGGGTTTACAAGGGTTACAGGAGGTACAGGGTTTACAGGGTGTACAAGGGTTACAGGGTTTACAGGGTGTACAAGGGTTACAGGAGGTACAGGGTTTACAGGGTTTACAGGGGGTACAGGGTTTACAGGGTTTACAAGGGTTACAGGAGGTACAGGGTTTCAGTGGTTACAGGGTTTACAGGGTGTACAAGGGTTACAGGGTTTACAGGGGGTACAGGGTTTACAGGCGTTACAGGGGTTACAGGGGATACAGGCTTTACAGGGTTTACAGGGGTTACAGGGTTCACAGGGTTTACAGGGTTTACTGGGAGTACAGGGTTTACAGGGTTTCCAGGGTTTATGGGGTTACAGGGTTTACCGGGGTTACAGGGTGTACAGGGATAACTGGGGTTACAGGAGGTACAGGGTTTACAGGGGTTCAGGGTTTCCAAGGGTTACAGGAGGTACAGGGATTACAGGGGTTACAGGGGGTACAGGGTTTACAAGGGTTACAGGAGGTACAGGGTTTACAGGGTTTACAGTGTTTACAGGGGGTACAGGGTTTACAGGGTTTACAGGAGGTACAGGGTGGACAGGGTTTACAGGTGTTACAGGAGGTATAGATTATACAGGGGTTACAGGACTTACAGGGTTTACAGGGTTTACAGGAGGTACAATGGTTTACAGGGGTTACAGGCGGTACAGGGTTTACAGGGTTTACTGGTGGTACAGGGTTTACAGTGTGTACAGGGGTTACAGGGGGTACAGGAGGTACAGGGTTTACAGGGGTTACAGAGTCCACAGGGTTTACAGGAGGAACAGGGTTTACAGGGGTTACAGGAGGTACAGGGTTTACAGGGGTTACAGGATGTACAGGGTTTACAGGATTTATGGGGGGTACAGAGGTTAAAGGAGATACAGGGTTTACAGGTTTTACAGGGTTTACAGGAGGTACAGGGTTTACAGGGTTTCCAGGGCTTATGGGGTTACAGGGTTTACCGGGGTTACAGGGTGTACAGGGATAACAGGGGTTACAGGAGGTACAGGGTTTACAGGTGTTACAGGGGGTACAGGGTTTACAAGGGTTACAGGAGGTACAGGGTTTACAGGGTTTACAGGGTTTCCAGGGTTTACAGGGGGTACAGGATTTACAGGGTTTACAGGGTGTACAGGGTTTACAGGGTTTACAGGGTGTACAGGGTTTACAAGGGTTACAGGAGGTACAGGGTTCACAGGGTTTACAGGGGTTACAGGGCTTACAGGGTTTACAGGGTTTACAAGGGTTACAGGAGGTACAGGGTTTCAGTGGTTACAGGGTTTACAGGGTGTACAAGGGTTACAGGGTTTACAGGGGGTACAGGGTTTACAGGGTTTACAGGGGGTACAGGGTTTACAGGGTTTACAAGGGTTACAGGAGGTACAAGGTTTACAGGGGTATACAGGGGTTACAGGGTTTACAGGGTGTACAGGGGTTACAGGGTTTACAGGGGGTACAGGGTTTACAGGGTATACAGGGGATACAGGAGGTACAGGGTTTACAGGGGTTACAGGGTTTACAGGGTTTACAGGGTGTACAAGGGTTACAGGAGGTACAGGGTTTACAGGGTGTACAGGGGTTACAGGTTTTACAGGCGGTACAGGGTTTACAGGGTATACAGGGGTTACAGGAGGTATAGGGTTTACAGGGGTTACAGAGGTTACAGGGTTTACAGGGTATACAGGGGTTACAGGAGGTACAGGGTTTACAGGGTATACAGGGGTTACAGGAGGTACAGGGTTTACAGGGTATACAGGGGTTACAGGAGATACAGTGTTTACTGGGGTTACAGGGTTTACAGCGTTTACAGGCTGTACAAGTGTTACAGGGGTTACAGGAGGTACAGGGTTTACAGGGTGTACAGGGGTTACAGGGTTTACAGGGTTTACAGGGTGTACAAGGGTTACAGGGGTTACAGGAGGTACAGGGTTTACAGGGTATACAGGGGTTACAGGAGGTACATGGTTTACAGGGTATACAGGGGTTACAGGAGGTACAGGGTTTACAGGGTGTACAAGGGTTACAGGGGTTACAGGAGGTACAGGGTTTACAGGGTGTACAGGGGTTACAGGAGGTACAGGGTTTACAGGGTATACAGGGGTTACAGGGGGTACAGGGTTTACAGGGGGTACAGGGTTTACAAGGGTTACAAGAGGTACTGGGTTTACAGGGGTTACAGGGTATACTTGAGGCACAGGGTTTACAAGGGTTACAGCAGTTACAGGGTTTACAGGGTTTACAAGGGTTACAGTGCTTACAGTGTTTACAGGGGTTACAGGTTTACACTGTTTACAGGGGGTACAGTGTTTACAGGGGTTACAGGAGCTACAGGGTTTAGAGGGTGTACAAGGGTTACAGGGTTTACAGGGTTTACTGGGAGTACAGGGTTAACAGGGTTTCCAGGGTTTATGGGGTTACAGGGTTTACCGGGGTTACAGGGTGTACAGGGATAACTGGGGTTACAGGAGGTACAGGGTTTACAGGGGTTCAGGGTTTACAAGGGTTACAGGAGGTACAGGGATTACAGGGGTTACAGGGGGTACAGGGTTTACAAGGGTTACAGGAGGTACAGGGTTTACAGGGTTTACAGTGTTTACAGGGGGTACAGGGTTTACAGGGTTTACAGGAGGTACAGGGTGGACAGGGTTTACAGGTGTTACAGGAGGTACAGATTATACAGGGGTTACAGGACTTACAGGGTTTACAGGGTTTACAGGAGGTACAATGGTTTACAGGGGTTACAGGCGGTACAGGGTTTACAGGGTTTACTGGTGGTACAGGGTTTACAGTGTGTACAGGGGTTACAGGGGGTACAGGAGGTACAGGGTTTACAGGGGTTACAGAGTCCACAGGGTTTACAGGAGGAACAGGGTTTACAGGGGTTACAGGAGGTACAGGGTTTACAGGGGTTACAGGATGTACAGGGTTTACAGGATTTATGGGGGGTACAGAGGTTAAAGGAGATACAGGGTTTACAGGTTTTACAGGGTTTACAGGAGGTACAGGGTTTACAGGGTTTCCAGGGCTTATGGGGTTACAGGGTTTACCGGGGTTACAGGGTGTACAGGGATAACAGGGGTTACAGGAGGTACAGGGTTTACAGGTGTTACAGGGGGTACAGGGTTTACAAGGGTTACAGGAGGTACAGGGTTTACAGGGTTTACAGGGTTTCCAGGGTTTACAGGGGGTACAGGATTTACAGGGTTTACAGGGTGTACAGGGTTTACAGGGTTTACAGGGTGTACAGGGTTTACAAGGGTTACAGGAGGTACAGGGTTCACAGGGTTTACAGGGGTTACAGGGCTTACAGGGTTTACAGGGTTTACAAGGGTTACAGGAGGTACAGGGTTTCAGTGGTTACAGGGTTTACAGGGTGTACAAGGGTTACAGGGTTTACAGGGGGTACAGGGTTTACAGGGTTTACAGGGGGTACAGGGTTTACAGGGTTTACAAGGGTTACAGGAGGTACAAGGTTTACAGGGGTATACAGGGGTTACAGGGTTTACAGGGTGTACAGGGGTTACAGGGTTTACAGGGGGTACAGGGTTTACAGGGTATACAGGGGTTACAGGAGGTACAGGGTTTACAGGGGTTACAGGGTTTACAGGGTTTACAGGGTGTACAAGGTTTACAGGAGGTACAGGGTTTACAGGGTGTACAGGGGTTACAGGTTTTACAGGCGGTACAGGGTTTACAGGGTATACAGGGGTTACAGGAGGTATAGGGTTTACAGGGGTTACAGAGGTTACAGGGTTTACAGGGTATACAGGGGTTACAGGAGGTACAGGGTTTACAGGGTATACAGGGGTTACAGGAGGTACAGGGTTTACAGGGTATACAGGGTTTACAGGAGGTACAGGGTTTACAGGGTTTCCAGGGCTTATGGGGTTACAGGGTTTACCGGGGTTACAGGGTGTACAGGGATAACAGGGGTTACAGGAGGTACAGGGTTTACAGGTGTTACAGGGGGTACAGGGTTTACAAGGGTTACAGGAGGTACAGGGTTTACAGGGTTTACAGGGTTTCCAGGGTTTACAGGGGGTACAGGATTTACAGGGTTTACAGGGTGTACAGGGTTTACAGGGTTTACAGGGTGTACAGGGTTTACAAGGGTTACAGGAGGTACAGGGTTCACAGGGTTTACAGGGGTTACAGGGCTTACAGGGTTTACAGGGTTTACAAGGGTTACAGGAGGTACAGGGTTTCAGTGGTTACAGGGTTTACAGGGTGTACAAGGGTTACAGGGTTTACAGGGGGTACAGGGTTTACAGGGTTTACAGGGGGTACAGGGTTTACAGGGTTTACAAGGGTTACAGGAGGTACAAGGTTTACAGGGGTATACAGGGGTTACAGGGTTTACAGGGTGTACAGGGGTTACAGGGTTTACAGGGGGTACAGGGTTTACAGGGTATACAGGGGTTACAGGAGGTACAGGGTTTACAGGGGTTACAGGGTTTACAGGGTTTACAGGGTGTACAAGGGTTACAGGAGGTACAGGGTTTACAGGGTGTACAGGGGTTACAGGTTTTACAGGCGGTACAGGGTTTACAGGGTATACAGGGGTTACAGGAGGTATAGGGTTTACAGGGGTTACAGAGGTTACAGGGTTTACAGGGTATACAGGGGTTACAGGAGGTACAGGGTTTACAGGGTATACAGGGGTTACAGGAGGTACAGGGTTTACAGGGTATACAGGGGTTACAGGAGGTACAGTGTTTACTGGGGTTACAGGGTTTACAGCGTTTACAGGCTGTACAAGTGTTACAGGGGTTACAGGAGGTACAGGGTTTACAGGGTGTACAGGGGTTACAGGGTTTACAGGGTTTACAGGGTGTACAAGGGTTACAGGGGTTACAGGAGGTACAGGGTTTACAGGGTATACAGGGGTTACAGGAGGTACATGGTTTACAGGGTATACAGGGGTTACAGGAGGTACAGGGTTTACAGGGTGTACAAGGGTTACAGGGGTTACAGGAGGTACAGGGTTTACAGGGTGTACAGGGGTTACAGGAGGTACAGGGTTTACAGGGTATACAGGGGTTACAGGGGGTACAGGGTTTACAGGGGGTACAGGGTTTACAAGGGTTACAAGAGGTACTGGGTTTACAGGGGTTACAGGGTATACTTGAGGCACAGGGTTTACAAGGGTTACAGCAGTTACAGGGTTTACAGGGTTTACAAGGGTTACAGTGCTTACAGTGTTTACAGGGGTTACAGGTTTACACTGTTTACAGGGGGTACAGTGTTTACAGGGGTTACAGGAGCTACAGGGTTTAGAGGGTGTACAAGGGTTACAGGGTTTACAGGGTTTACTGGGGGTACAGGGTTTACAGGGGGTTCAGGGTTTACAGGGATTCCAGGTTTTATGGGGGTACAGGGTTTACCGGGGTTACAGGGTGTACAGGGATAACAGGGGTTACAGGAGGTAAAGTTTTACAGGGTTTACAGGGTATACAGGGTTTACAAGGGTTACAGGAGGTACAGGGTTTACATGGTTTACAGGGGGTGCAAGGTTTACAGGGTTTACAGGAGGTACAGGGTGGACTGGGTTTACAGGTGTTACAGGAGGTACAGATTATACAGGGTTTACAGGACGTACAGGGTTTACAGGGTTTACAGGAGGTACAGGGTTTACAGGGTTTACAGGAGGTACAGGGTTTACAGGGGATACAGGGGTTACATGGTTACAGGAGGTACAGGGTTTACAGGCGTTACAGGGGTTACAGGGGATACAGGCTTTACAGGGTTTACAGGGGTTACAGGGTTCACAGGGTTTACAGGGTTTACTGGGAGTACAGGGTTTACAGGGTTTCCAGGGTTTATGGGGTTACAGGGTTTACCGGGGTTACAGGGTGTACAGGGATAACTGGGGTTACAGGAGGTACAGGGTTTACAGGAGGTACAGGGTTTACAGGGTTTCCAGGGTTTATGGGGTTACAGGGTTTACCGGGGTTACAGGGTGTACAGGGATAACAGGGGTTACAGGAGGTACAGGGTTTACAGGTGTTACAGGGGGTACAGGGTTTACAAGGGTTACAGGAGGTACAGGGTTTACAGGGGTTACAGGGTTTACAGGAGGCACAGGGTTTACAAGGGTTACAGGAGGTACAGTGTTTACAGGGTTTACAGGGGTTACAGGTTTTACACAGTTTACAGTGGGTACAGGGTTTACAGGGGTTACAGGGTTTACAGGAGGCACAGGGTTTACAAGGGTTACAGGAGGTACAGTGTTTACAGGGTTTACAGGGGTTACAGGAGGTACAGGGTTTACAGCATTTACAGCTGTTACAGGATGTACAGATTATACAGGGCTTACAGGAGGTACAAGGTTTACAGGCTTTACAAGAGGTACAGGGTTTAAAAGGGGTTACAGGAGGTACAGGGTTTGCAGGGGTTACAGGAGCTACAGGGTTTACAGGGTTTACTGGGAGTACAGGGTTTACAGGGTGTACGAGGGTTACAGGGTTTACTGGGGGTACAGGGTTTACAGGGTTTCCAGGGTTTATGGGGGTACAGGGTTTACCAGGGTTACAGGGTGTACAGGGATAACAGGGGTTACAGGAGGTACAGGGTTTACAGGGTTTACAGGGGGTACAGGGTTTACAAGGGTTACAGGAGGTACAGGGTTTACAGGTTTTACAGGGTTTACAGGGGGTGCAGGGTTTACAGGGTTTACAGGAGGTACAGGGTTTACAGGGTTTACAAGGGTTACAGGAGGTACAGGGTTTACAGGGTGTACAAGGGTTACAGGGTTTACAGGGTGTACAAGGGTTACAGGAGGTACAGGGTTTACAGGGTTTACAGGGGGTACAGGGTTTACAGGGTTTACAAGGGTTACAGGAGGTACAGGGTTTCAGTGGTTACAGGGTTTACAGGGTGTACAAGGGTTACAGGGTTTACAGGGGGTACAGGGTTTACAGGCGTTACAGGGGTTACAGGGGATACAGGCTTTACAGGGTTTACAGGGGTTACAGGGTTCACAGGGTTTACAGGGTTTACTGGGAGTACAGGGTTTACAGGGTTTCCAGGGTTTATGGGGTTACAGGGTTTACCGGGGTTACAGGGTGTACAGGGATAACTGGGGTTACAGGAGGTACAGGGTTTACAGGGGTTCAGGGTTTCCAAGGGTTACAGGAGGTACAGGGATTACAGGGGTTACAGGGGGTACAGGGTTTACAAGGGTTACAGGAGGTACAGGGTTTACAGGGTTTACAGTGTTTACAGGGGGTACAGGGTTTACAGGTGTTACAGGAGGTATAGATTATACAGGGGTTACAGGACTTACAGGGTTTACAGGGTTTACAGGAGGTACAATGGTTTACAGGGGTTACAGGCGGTACAGGGTTTACAGGGTTTACTGGTGGTACAGGGTTTACAGTGTGTACAGGGGTTACAGGGGGTACAGGAGGTACAGGGTTTACAGGGGTTACAGAGTCCACAGGGTTTACAGGAGGAACAGGGTTTACAGGGGTTACAGGAGGTACAGGGTTTACAGGGGTTACAGGATGTACAGGGTTTACAGGATTTATGGGGGGTACAGAGGTTAAAGGAGATACAGGGTTTACAGGTTTTACAGGGTTTACAGGAGGTACAGGGTTTACAGGGTTTCCAGGGCTTATGGGGTTACAGGGTTTACCGGGGTTACAGGGTGTACAGGGATAACAGGGGTTACAGGAGGTACAGGGTTTACAGGTGTTACAGGGGGTACAGGGTTTACAAGGGTTACAGGAGGTACAGGGTTTACAGGGTTTACAGGGTTTCCAGGGTTTACAGGGGGTACAGGATTTACAGGGTTTACAGGGTGTACAGGGTTTACAGGGTTTACAGGGTGTACAGGGTTTACAAGGGTTACAGGAGGTACAGGGTTCACAGGGTTTACAGGGGTTACAGGGCTTACAGGGTTTACAGGGTTTACAAGGGTTACAGGAGGTACAGGGTTTCAGTGGTTACAGGGTTTACAGGGTGTACAAGGGTTACAGGGTTTACAGGGGGTACAGGGTTTACAGGGTTTACAGGGGGTACAGGGTTTACAGGGTTTACAAGGGTTACAGGAGGTACAAGGTTTACAGGGGTATACAGGGGTTACAGGGTTTACAGGGTGTACAGGGGTTACAGGGTTTACAGGGGGTACAGGGTTTACAGGGTATACAGGGGATACAGGAGGTACAGGGTTTACAGGGGTTACAGGGTTTACAGGGTTTACAGGGTGTACAAGGGTTACAGGAGGTACAGGGTTTACAGGGTGTACAGGGGTTACAGGTTTTACAGGCGGTACAGGGTTTACAGGGTATACAGGGGTTACAGGAGGTATAGGGTTTACAGGGGTTACAGAGGTTACAGGGTTTACAGGGTATACAGGGGTTACAGGAGGTACAGGGTTTACAGGGTATACAGGGGTTACAGGAGGTACAGGGTTTACAGGGTATACAGGGGTTACAGGAGATACAGTGTTTACTGGGGTTACAGGGTTTACAGCGTTTACAGGCTGTACAAGTGTTACAGGGGTTACAGGAGGTACAGGGTTTACAGGGTGTACAGGGGTTACAGGGTTTACAGGGTTTACAGGGTGTACAAGGGTTACAGGGGTTACAGGAGGTACAGGGTTTACAGGGTATACAGGGGTTACAGGAGGTACATGGTTTACAGGGTATACAGGGGTTACAGGAGGTACAGGGTTTACAGGGTGTACAAGGGTTACAGGGGTTACAGGAGGTACAGGGTTTACAGGGTGTACAGGGGTTACAGGAGGTACAGGGTTTACAGGGTATACAGGGGTTACAGGGGGTACAGGGTTTACAGGGGGTACAGGGTTTACAAGGGTTACAAGAGGTACTGGGTTTACAGGGGTTACAGGGTATACTTGAGGCACAGGGTTTACAAGGGTTACAGCAGTTACAGGGTTTACAGGGTTTACAAGGGTTACAGTGCTTACAGTGTTTACAGGGGTTACAGGTTTACACTGTTTACAGGGGGTACAGTGTTTACAGGGGTTACAGGAGCTACAGGGTTTAGAGGGTGTACAAGGGTTACAGGGTTTACAGGGTTTACTGGGAGTACAGGGTTAACAGGGTTTCCAGGGTTTATGGGGTTACAGGGTTTACCGGGGTTACAGGGTGTACAGGGATAACTGGGGTTACAGGAGGTACAGGGTTTACAGGGGTTCAGGGTTTACAAGGGTTACAGGAGGTACAGGGATTACAGGGGTTACAGGGGGTACAGGGTTTACAAGGGTTACAGGAGGTACAGGGTTTACAGGGTTTACAGTGTTTACAGGGGGTACAGGGTTTACAGGGTTTACAGGAGGTACAGGGTGGACAGGGTTTACAGGTGTTACAGGAGGTACAGATTATACAGGGGTTACAGGACTTACAGGGTTTACAGGGTTTACAGGAGGTACAATGGTTTACAGGGGTTACAGGCGGTACAGGGTTTACAGGGTTTACTGGTGGTACAGGGTTTACAGTGTGTACAGGGGTTACAGGGGGTACAGGAGGTACAGGGTTTACAGGGGTTACAGAGTCCACAGGGTTTACAGGAGGAACAGGGTTTACAGGGGTTACAGGAGGTACAGGGTTTACAGGGGTTACAGGATGTACAGGGTTTACAGGATTTATGGGGGGTACAGAGGTTAAAGGAGATACAGGGTTTACAGGTTTTACAGGGTTTACAGGAGGTACAGGGTTTACAGGGTTTCCAGGGCTTATGGGGTTACAGGGTTTACCGGGGTTACAGGGTGTACAGGGATAACAGGGGTTACAGGAGGTACAGGGTTTACAGGTGTTACAGGGGGTACAGGGTTTACAAGGGTTACAGGAGGTACAGGGTTTACAGGGTTTACAGGGTTTCCAGGGTTTACAGGGGGTACAGGATTTACAGGGTTTACAGGGTGTACAGGGTTTACAGGGTTTACAGGGTGTACAGGGTTTACAAGGGTTACAGGAGGTACAGGGTTCACAGGGTTTACAGGGGTTACAGGGCTTACAGGGTTTACAGGGTTTACAAGGGTTACAGGAGGTACAGGGTTTCAGTGGTTACAGGGTTTACAGGGTGTACAAGGGTTACAGGGTTTACAGGGGGTACAGGGTTTACAGGGTTTACAGGGGGTACAGGGTTTACAGGGTTTACAAGGGTTACAGGAGGTACAAGGTTTACAGGGGTATACAGGGGTTACAGGGTTTACAGGGTGTACAGGGGTTACAGGGTTTACAGGGGGTACAGGGTTTACAGGGTATACAGGGGTTACAGGAGGTACAGGGTTTACAGGGGTTACAGGGTTTACAGGGTTTACAGGGTGTACAAGGGTTACAGGAGGTACAGGGTTTACAGGGTGTACAGGGGTTACAGGTTTTACAGGCGGTACAGGGTTTACAGGGTATACAGGGGTTACAGGAGGTATAGGGTTTACAGGGGTTACAGAGGTTACAGGGTTTACAGGGTATACAGGGGTTACAGGAGGTACAGGGTTTACAGGGTATACAGGGGTTACAGGAGGTACAGGGTTTACAGGGTATACAGGGGTTACAGGAGGTACAGTGTTTACTGGGGTTACAGGGTTTACAGCGTTTACAGGCTGTACAAGTGTTACAGGGGTTACAGGAGGTACAGGGTTTACAGGGTGTACAGGGGTTACAGGGTTTACAGGGTTTACAGGGTGTACAAGGGTTACAGGGGTTACAGGAGGTACAGGGTTTACAGGGTATACAGGGGTTACAGGAGGTACATGGTTTACAGGGTATACAGGGGTTACAGGAGGTACAGGGTTTACAGGGTGTACAAGGGTTACAGGGGTTACAGGAGGTACAGGGTTTACAGGGTGTACAGGGGTTACAGGAGGTACAGGGTTTACAGGGTATACAGGGGTTACAGGGGGTACAGGGTTTACAGGGGGTACAGGGTTTACAAGGGTTACAAGAGGTACTGGGTTTACAGGGGTTACAGGGTATACTTGAGGCACAGGGTTTACAAGGGTTACAGCAGTTACAGGGTTTACAGGGTTTACAAGGGTTACAGTGCTTACAGTGTTTACAGGGGTTACAGGTTTACACTGTTTACAGGGGGTACAGTGTTTACAGGGGTTACAGGAGCTACAGGGTTTAGAGGGTGTACAAGGGTTACAGGGTTTACAGGGTTTACTGGGGGTACAGGGTTTACAGGGGGTTCAGGGTTTACAGGGATTCCAGGTTTTATGGGGGTACAGGGTTTACCGGGGTTACAGGGTGTACAGGGATAACAGGGGTTACAGGAGGTAAAGTTTTACAGGGTTTACAGGGTATACAGGGTTTACAAGGGTTACAGGAGGTACAGGGTTTACATGGTTTACAGGGGGTGCAAGGTTTACAGGGTTTACAGGAGGTACAGGGTGGACTGGGTTTACAGGTGTTACAGGAGGTACAGATTATACAGGGTTTACAGGACGTACAGGGTTTACAGGGTTTACAGGAGGTACAGGGTTTACAGGGTTTACAGGAGGTACAGGGTTTACAGGGGATACAGGGGTTACATGGTTACAGGAGGTACAGGGTTTACAGGCGTTACAGGGGTTACAGGGGATACAGGCTTTACAGGGTTTACAGGGGTTACAGGGTTCACAGGGTTTACAGGGTTTACTGGGAGTACAGGGTTTACAGGGTTTCCAGGGTTTATGGGGTTACAGGGTTTACCGGGGTTACAGGGTGTACAGGGATAACTGGGGTTACAGGAGGTACAGGGTTTACAGGAGGTACAGGGTTTACAGGGTTTCCAGGGTTTATGGGGTTACAGGGTTTACCGGGGTTACAGGGTGTACAGGGATAACAGGGGTTACAGGAGGTACAGGGTTTACAGGTGTTACAGGGGGTACAGGGTTTACAAGGGTTACAGGAGGTACAGGGTTTACAGGGGTTACAGGGTTTACAGGAGGCACAGGGTTTACAAGGGTTACAGGAGGTACAGTGTTTACAGGGTTTACAGGGGTTACAGGTTTTACACAGTTTACAGTGGGTACAGGGTTTACAGGCGTTACAGGGTTTACAGGAGGCACAGGGTTTACAAGGGTTACAGGAGGTACAGTGTTTACAGGGTTTACAGGGGTTACAGGAGGTACAGGGTTTACAGCGTTTACAGCTGTTACAGGATGTACAGATTATACAGGGCTTACAGGAGGTACAAGGTTTACAGGCTTTACAAGAGGTACAGGGTTTAAAAGGGGTTACAGGAGCTACAGGGTTTGCAGGGGTTACAGGAGCTACAGGGTTTACAGGGTTTACTGGGAGTACAGGGTTTACAGGGTGTACGAGGGTTACAGGGTTTACTGGGGGTACAGGGTTTACAGGGTTTCCAGGGTTTATGGGGGTACAGGGTTTACCAGGGTTACAGGGTGTACAGGGATAACAGGGGTTACAGGAGGTACAGGGTTTACAGGGTTTACAGGGGGTACAGGGTTTACAAGGGTTACAGGAGGTACAGGGTTTACAGGTTTTACAGGGTTTACAGGGGGTGCAGGGTTTACAGGGTTTACAGGAGGTACAGGGTTTACAGGGTTTACAAGGGTTACAGGAGGTACAGGGTTTACAGGGTGTACAAGGGTTACAGGGTTTACAGGGTGTACAAGGGTTACAGGAGGTACAGGGTTTACAGGGTTTACAGGGGGTACAGGGTTTACAGGGTTTACAAGGGTTACAGGAGGTACAGGGTTTCAGTGGTTACAGGGTTTACAGGGTGTACAAGGGTTACAGGGTTTACAGGGGGTACAGGGTTTACAGGCGTTACAGGGGTTACAGGGGATACAGGCTTTACAGGGTTTACAGGGGTTACAGGGTTCACAGGGTTTACAGGGTTTACTGGGAGTACAGGGTTTACAGGGTTTCCAGGGTTTATGGGGTTACAGGGTTTACCGGGGTTACAGGGTGTACAGGGATAACTGGGGTTACAGGAGGTACAGGGTTTACAGGGGTTCAGGGTTTCCAAGGGTTACAGGAGGTACAGGGATTACAGGGGTTACAGGGGGTACAGGGTTTACAAGGGTTACAGGAGGTACAGGGTTTACAGGGTTTACAGTGTTTACAGGGGGTACAGGGTTTACAGGGTTTACAGGAGGTACAGGGTGGACAGGGTTTACAGGTGTTACAGGAGGTATAGATTATACAGGGGTTACAGGACTTACAGGGTTTACAGGGTTTACAGGAGGTACAATGGTTTACAGGGGTTACAGGCGGTACAGGGTTTACAGGGTTTACTGGTGGTACAGGGTTTACAGTGTGTACAGGGGTTACAGGGGGTACAGGAGGTACAGGGTTTACAGGGGTTACAGAGTCCACAGGGTTTACAGGAGGAACAGGGTTTACAGGGGTTACAGGAGGTACAGGGTTTACAGGGGTTACAGGATGTACAGGGTTTACAGGATTTATGGGGGGTACAGAGGTTAAAGGAGATACAGGGTTTACAGGTTTTACAGGGTTTACAGGAGGTACAGGGTTTACAGGGTTTCCAGGGCTTATGGGGTTACAGGGTTTACCGGGGTTACAGGGTGTACAGGGATAACAGGGGTTACAGGAGGTACAGGGTTTACAGGTGTTACAGGGGGTACAGGGTTTACAAGGGTTACAGGAGGTACAGGGTTTACAGGGTTTACAGGGTTTCCAGGGTTTACAGGGGGTACAGGATTTACAGGGTTTACAGGGTGTACAGGGTTTACAGGGTTTACAGGGTGTACAGGGTTTACAAGGGTTACAGGAGGTACAGGGTTCACAGGGTTTACAGGGGTTACAGGGCTTACAGGGTTTACAGGGTTTACAAGGGTTACAGGAGGTACAGGGTTTCAGTGGTTACAGGGTTTACAGGGTGTACAAGGGTTACAGGGTTTACAGGGGGTACAGGGTTTACAGGGTTTACAGGGGGTACAGGGTTTACAGGGTTTACAAGGGTTACAGGAGGTACAAGGTTTACAGGGGTATACAGGGGTTACAGGGTTTACAGGGTGTACAGGGGTTACAGGGTTTACAGGGGGTACAGGGTTTACAGGGTATACAGGGGATACAGGAGGTACAGGGTTTACAGGGGTTACAGGGTTTACAGGGTTTACAGGGTGTACAAGGGTTACAGGAGGTACAGGGTTTACAGGGTGTACAGGGGTTACAGGTTTTACAGGCGGTACAGGGTTTACAGGGTATACAGGGGTTACAGGAGGTATAGGGTTTACAGGGGTTACAGAGGTTACAGGGTTTACAGGGTATACAGGGGTTACAGGAGGTACAGGGTTTACAGGGTATACAGGGGTTACAGGAGGTACAGGGTTTACAGGGTATACAGGGGTTACAGGAGATACAGTGTTTACTGGGGTTACAGGGTTTACAGCGTTTACAGGCTGTACAAGTGTTACAGGGGTTACAGGAGGTACAGGGTTTACAGGGTGTACAGGGGTTACAGGGTTTACAGGGTTTACAGGGTGTACAAGGGTTACAGGGGTTACAGGAGGTACAGGGTTTACAGGGTATACAGGGGTTACAGGAGGTACATGGTTTACAGGGTATACAGGGGTTACAGGAGGTACAGGGTTTACAGGGTGTACAAGGGTTACAGGGGTTACAGGAGGTACAGGGTTTACAGGGTGTACAGGGGTTACAGGAGGTACAGGGTTTACAGGGTATACAGGGGTTACAGGGGGTACAGGGTTTACAGGGGGTACAGGGTTTACAAGGGTTACAAGAGGTACTGGGTTTACAGGGGTTACAGGGTATACTTGAGGCACAGGGTTTACAAGGGTTACAGCAGTTACAGGGTTTACAGGGTTTACAAGGGTTACAGTGCTTACAGTGTTTACAGGGGTTACAGGTTTACACTGTTTACAGGGGGTACAGTGTTTACAGGGGTTACAGGAGCTACAGGGTTTAGAGGGTGTACAAGGGTTACAGGGTTTACAGGGTTTACTGGGGGTACAGGGTTTACAGGGGGTTCAGGGTTTACAGGGATTCCAGGTTTTATGGGGGTACAGGGTTTACCGGGGTTACAGGGTGTACAGGGATAACAGGGGTTACAGGAGGTAAAGTTTTACAGGGTTTACAGGGTATACAGGGTTTACAAGGGTTACAGGAGGTACAGGGTTTACATGGTTTACAGGGGGTGCAAGGTTTACAGGGTTTACAGGAGGTACAGGGTGGACTGGGTTTACAGGTGTTACAGGAGGTACAGATTATACAGGGTTTACAGGACGTACAGGGTTTACAGGGTTTACAGGAGGTTCAGGGTTTACAGGGTTTACAGGAGGTACAGGGTTTACAGGGGATACAGGGGTTACATGGTTACAGGAGGTACAGGGTTTACAGGCGTTACTGGGGTTACAGGGGATACAGGCTTTACAGGGTTTACAGGGGTTACAGGGTTCACAGGGTTTACAGGGTTTACTGGGAGTACAGGGTTTACAGGGTTTCCAGGGTTTATGGGGTTACAGGGTTTACCGGGGTTACAGGGTGTACAGGGATAACTGGGGTTACAGGAGGTACAGGGTTTACAGGGTTTCCAGGGTTTATGGGGTTACAGGGTTTACCGGGGTTACAGGGTGTACAGGGATAACAGGGGTTACAGGAGGTACAGGGTTTACAGGTGTTACAGGGGGTACAGGGTTTACAAGGGTTACAGGAGGTACAGGGTTTACAGGGGTTACAGGGTTTACAGGAGGCACAGGGTTTACAAGGGTTACAGGAGGTACAGTGTTTACAGGGTTTACAGGGGTTACAGGTTTTACACAGTTTACAGTGGGTACAGGGTTTACAGGGGTTACAGGGTTTACAGGAGGCACAGGGTTTACAAGGGTTACAGGAGGTACAGTGTTTACAGGGTTTACAGGGGTTACAGGAGGTACAGGGTTTACAGCGTTTACAGCTGTTACAGGATGTACAGATTATACAGGGCTTACAGGAGGTACAAGGTTTACAGGCTTTACAAGAGGTACAGGGTTTAAAAGGGGTTACAGGAGGTACAGGGTTTGCAGGGGTTACAGGAGCTACAGGGTTTACAGGGTTTACTGGGAGTACAGGGTTTACAGGGTGTACGAGGGTTACAGGGTTTACTGGGGGTACAGGGTTTACAGGGTTTCCAGGGTTTATGGGGGTACAGGGTTTACCAGGGTTACAGGGTGTACAGGGATAACAGGGGTTACAGGAGGTACAGGGTTTACAGGGTTTACAGGGGGTACAGGGTTTACAAGGGTTACAGGAGGTACAGGGTTTACAGGTTTTACAGGGTTTACAGGGGGTGCAGGGTTTACAGGGTTTACAGGAGGTACAGGGTTTACAGGGTTTACAAGGGTTACAGGAGGTACAGGGTTTACAGGGTGTACAAGGGTTACAGGGTTTACAGGGTGTACAAGGGTTACAGGAGGTACAGGGTTTACAGGGTTTACAGGGGGTACAGGGTTTAGAGGGTTTACAAGGGTTACAGGAGGTACAGGGTTTCAGTGGTTACAGGGTTTACAGGGTGTACAAGGGTTACAGGGTTTACAGGGGGTACAGGGTTTACAGGGTTTACAGGGGGTACAGGGTTTACAGGGTTTACAAGGGTTACAGGAGGTACAGGGTTTACAGGGGTATACAAGGGTTACAGGGTTTACAGGGTGTACAGGGGTTACAGGGTTTACAGGGGGTACAGGGTTTACAGGGTATACAGGGGTTACAGGAGGTACAGGGTTTACAGGGTTTACAGGGGGTACAGGGTTTACAGGGTTTACAAGGGTTACAGGAGGTACAGGGTTTACAGGGGTATACAAGGGTTACAGGGTTTACAGGGTGTACAGGGGTTACAGGGTTTACAGGGGGTACAGGGTTTACAGGGTATACAGGGGTTACAGGAGGTACAGGGTTTACAGGGGTTACAGGGTTTACAGGGTTTACAGGGTGTACAAGGGTTACAGGAGGTACAGGGTTTACAGGGTGTACAAGGGTTACAGGGTTTACAGGAGCTACAGGGTTTACAGGGTTTACTGGGAGTACAGGGTTTACAGGGTGTACAGGGGTTACAGGGTTTACTGGGGGTACAGGGTTTACAGGGTTTCCAGGGTTTATGGGGGTACAGGGTTTACCAGGGTTACAGGGTGTACAGGGATAACAGGGGTTACAGGAGGTACAGGGTTTACAGGGTTTACAGGGTGTACAGGGTTTACATGGGTTACAGGAGGTACAGGGTTTACAGGTTTTACAGGGTTTACAGGGGGTGCAGGGTTTACAGGGTTTACAGGAGGTACAGGGTTTACAGGGTTTACAAGGGTTACAGGAGGTACAGGGTTTACAGGGTGTACAAGGGTTACAGGGTTTACAGGGTGTACAAGGGTTACAGGAGGTACAGGGTTTACAGGGTTTACAGGGGGTACAGGGTTTACAGGGTTTACAAGGGTTACAGGAGGTACAGGGTTTCAGTGGTTACAGGGTTTACAGGGTGTACAAGGGTTACAGGGTTTACAGGGGGTACAGGGTTTACAGGGTTTACAGGGGGTACAGGGTTTACAGGGTTTACAAGGGTTACAGGAGGTACAGGGTTTACAGGGGTATACAAGGGTTACAGGGTTTACAGGGTGTACAGGGGTTACAGGGTTTACAGGGGGTACAGGGTTTACAGGGTATACAGGGGTTACAGGAGGTACAGGGTTTACAGGGGTTACAGGGTTTACAGGGTTTACAGGGTGTACAAGGGTTACAGGAGGTACAGGGTTTACAGGGTGTACAGGGGTTACAGGTTTTACAGGCGGTACAGGGTTTACAGGGTATACAGGGGTTACAGGAGGTATAGGGTTTACAGGGGTTACAGAGGTTACAGGGTTTACAGGGTATACAGGGGTTACAGGAGGTACAGGGTTTACAGGGTATACAGGGGTTACAGGAGGTACAGGGTTTACAGGGTATACAGGGGTTACAGGAGGTACAGTGTTTACAGGGGTTACAGGGTTTACAGCGTTTACAGGCTGTACAAGTGTTACAGGGGTTACAGGAGGTACAGGGTTTACAGGGTGTACAGGGGTTACAGGGTTTACAGGGTTTACAGGGTGTACAAGGGTTACAGGGGTTACAGGAGGTACAGGGTTTACAGGGTATACAGGGGTTACAGGAGGTACAGGGTTTACAGGGTATACAGGGGTTACAGGAGGTACAGGGTTTACAGGGTATACAGGGGTTACAGGGGGTACAGGGTTTACAGGGGGTACAGGGTTTACAAGGGTTACAACAGGTACAGGGTTTACAGGGGTTACAGGGTATACTTGAGGCACAGGGTTTACAAGGGTTACAGCAGGTACAGGGTTTACAGGGTTTACAAGGGTTACAGTGCTTACAGTGTTTACAGCGGTTACAGGTTTACACTGTTTACAGGGGGTACAGTGTTTACAGGGGTTACAGGAGCTACAGGGTTTAGAGGGTGTACAAGGGTTACAGGGTTTACAGGGTTTACTGGGGGTACAGGGTTTACAGGAGGTTCAGGGTTTACAGGGATTCCAGGTTTTATGGGGGTACAGGGTTTACCGGGGTTACAGGGTGTACAGGGATAACAGGGGTTACAGGAGGTAAAGTTTTACAGGGTTTACAGGGGATACAGGGTTTACAAGGGTTACAGGAGGTACAGGGTTTACATGGTTTACAGGCGGTGCAAGGTTTACAGGGTTTACAGGAGGTACAGGGTGGACTGGGTTTACAGGTGTTACAGGAGGTACAGATTATACAGGGTTTACAGGACGTACAGGGTTTACAGGGTTTACAGGGGATACAGGGGTTACATGGTTACAGGAGGTACAGGGTTTACAGGCGTTACAGGGGTTACAGGGGATACAGGCTTTACAGGGTTTACAGGGGTTACAGGGTTCACAGGGTTTACAGGGTTTACTGGGAGTACAGGGTTTACAGGGTTTCCAGGGTTTATGGGGTTACAGGGTTTACCGGGGTTACAGGGTGTACAGGGATAACTGGGGTTACAGGAGGTACAGGGTTTACAGGGTTTACAGGGGCTTCAGGGTTTACAAGGGTTACAGGAGGTACAGGGATTACAGGGGTTACAGGGGGTACAGGGTTTACAAGGGTTACAGGAGGTACAGGGTTTACAGGGTTTACAGTGTTTACAGGGGGTACAGGGTTTACAGGGTTTACAGGAGGTACAGGGTGGACAGGGTTTACAGGTGTTACAGGAGGTACAGATTATACAGGGGTTACAGGACTTACAGGGTTTACAGGGTTTACAGGAGGTACAATGGTTTACAGGGGTTACAGGCGGTACAGGGTTTACAGGGTTTACTGGTGGTACAGGGTTTACAGTGTGTACAGGGGTTACAGGGGGTACAGGAGGTACAGGGTTTACAGGGGTTACAGGGTTCACAGGGTTTACAGGAGGAACAGGGTTTACAGGGGTTACAGGAGGTACAGGGTTTACAGGGGTTACAGGATGTACAGGGTTTACAGGATTTATGGGGGGTACAGAGGTTAAAGGAGATACAGGGTTTACAGGTTTTACAGGGTTTACAGGAGGTACAGGGTTTACAGGGTTTCCAGGGTTTATGGGGTTACAGGGTTTACCGGGGTTACAGGGTGTACAGGGATAACAGGGGTTACAGGAGGTACAGGGTTTACAGGTGTTACAGGGGGTACAGGGTTTACAAGGGTTACAGGAGGTACAGGGTTTACAGGGTTTACAGGGTTTCCAGGGTATACAGGGGGTACAGGATTTACAGGGTTTACAGGGTTTACAGGGTGTACAGTGTTTACCGGGGTTACAGGGTGTACAGGGATAACAGGGGTTACAGCAGGTAAAGTTTTACAGGGTTTACAGGGGATACAGGGTTTACAAGGGTTACAGGAGGTACAGGGTTTACATGGTTTACAGGGGGTGCAAGGTTTACAGGGTTTACAGGAGGTACAGGGTGGACTGGGTTTACAGGTGTTACAGGAGGTACAGATTATACAGGGTTTACAGGACGTACAGGGTTTACAGGGTTTACAGGGGATACAGGGGTTACATGGTTACAGGAGGTACAGGGTTTACAGGCGTTACAGGGGTTACAGGGGATACAGGCTTTACAGGGTTTACAGGGGTTACAGGGTTCACAGGGTTTACAGGGTTTACTGGGAGTACAGGGTTTACAGGGTTTCCAGGGTTTATGGGGTTACAGGGTTTACCGGGGTTACAGGGTGTACAGGGATAACTGGGGTTACAGGAGGTACAGGGTTTACAGGGTTTACAGGGGCTTCAGGGTTTACAAGGGTTACAGGAGGTACAGGGATTACAGGGGTTACAGGGGGTACAGGGTTTACAAGGGTTACAGGAGGTACAGGGTTTACAGGGTTTACAGTGTTTACAGGGGGTACAGGGTTTACAGGGTTTACAGGAGGTACAGGGTGGACAGGGTTTACAGGTGTTACAGGAGGTACAGATTATACAGGGGTTACAGGACTTACAGGGTTTACAGGGTTTACAGGAGGTACAATGGTTTACAGGGGTTACAGGCGGTACAGGGTTTACAGGGTTTACTGGTGGTACAGGGTTTACAGTGTGTACAGGGGTTGCAGGGGGTACAGGAGGTACAGGGTTTACAGGGGTTACAGGGTTCACAGGGTTTACAGGAGGAACAGGGTTTACAGGGGTTACAGGAGGTACAGGGTTTACAGGGGTTACAGGATGTACAGGGTTTACAGGATTTATGGGGGGTACAGAGGTTAAAGGAGTTACAGGGTTTACAGGTTTTACAGGGTTTACAGGAGGTACAGGGTTTACAGGGTTTCCAGGGTTTATGGGGTTACAGGGTTTACCGGGGTTACAGGGTGTACAGGGATAACAGGGGTTACAGGAGGTACAGGGTTTACAGGTGTTACAGGGGGTACAGGGTTTACAAGGGTTACAGGAGGTACAGGGTTTACAGGGTTTACAGGGTTTCCAGGGTTTACAGGGGGTACAGGATTTACAGGGTTTACAGGGTTTACAGGGTGTACAGGGTTTACAGGGTTTACAGGGTGTACAGGGTTTACAAGGGTTACAGGAGGTACAGGGTTCACAGGGTTTACAGGGGTTACAGGGCTTACAGGGTTTACAGGGTTTACAGGGTGTACAGGGTTTACAAGGGTTACAGGTGGTACAGGGTTTACAGGGTTTACAGGGTTTACAGGGCTTACAGGGCTTACAGGGTTTACAGGGTTTACTGGGTTTACAGGAGTTACAGGGTGTACAGGGTTTACAGGTGTTACAGGAGGTACAGATTATACAGGGGTTACAGGTCGTACAGGGTTTACAGGGGTTACAGGAGGTACAGGGTTTACAGGGTTTACTGGGGGTACAGGGTTTACAGTGTGTACAGGAGTTACAGGGTTTACAGGGTTTACTGGGGGTACAGGGTTTACAGGGGGTACAGGGTTTACAGGGTATACAGGGGTTACAGGAGGTACAGGGGTTACAGGGTTTACAGGGTTTACAGGGGTTACAGGGCTTACAGGGTTTACCGGGGATACAGGCGGTGCAGGGATAACAGGGGTTACAGGAGGTACAGGGTTTACAGGGTTTACAGGAGGTACAGGGTTTACAGGGGTTACAGGGGGTACAGGGGATACAGGGATTACAGGGTTTACAGGGGTTACAGGGGGTACAGGATTTACAGGCGTTACAGGGTTCACAGGGTTTACAGGTTTTACGGGGGTACAGAGGTTAAAGGAGATACAGGGTTTACAGGTTTTACAAGATTTACAGGGCTTACGGGGTTTACAGGGGTTACAGGTTTTACACAGTTTACAGGGGGTACAGGGTTTACAGGGGTTACAGGAGGTACAGGGTTTAAAGGGGTTACAGGAGGTACAGGGTTTGCAGGGGTTACAGGAGCTACAGGGTTTACAGGGTTTACTGGGGGTACAGGGTTTTCAGGGTGTACAAGGGTTACAGGGTTTACAGGGATTACTGGGAGTACAGGGTTTACAGGGTATCCAGGGTTTATGGGGTTACAGGGTTTACCGGGGTTACAGGGTGTACAGGGATAACAGGGGTTACAGGAGGTACAGGGTTTACAGGGTTTACAGGGGGTACAGGGTTTACAAGGGTTACAGGAGGTACAGGGTTTACATGGTTTACAGGCGGTGCAAGGTTTACAGGGTTTACAGGAGGTACAGGGTGGACTGGGTTTACAGGTGTTACAGGAGGTACAGATTATACAGGGTTTACAGGACGTACAGGGTTTACAGGGTTTACAGGGGATACAGGGGTTACATGGTTACAGGAGGTACAGGGTTTACAGGCGTTACAGGGGTTACAGGGGATACAGGCTTTACAGGGTTTACAGGGGTTACAGGGTTCACAGGGTTTACAGGGTTTACTGGGAGTACAGGGTTTACAGGGTTTCCAGGGTTTATGGGGTTACAGGGTTTACCGGGGTTACAGGGTGTACAGGGATAACTGGGGTTACAGGAGGTACAGGGTTTACAGGGTTTACAGGGGCTTCAGGGTTTACAAGGGTTACAGGAGGTACAGGGATTACAGGGGTTACAGGGGGTACAGGGTTTACAAGGGTTACAGGAGGTACAGGGTTTACAGGGTTTACAGTGTTTACAGGGGGTACAGGGTTTACAGGGTTTACAGGAGGTACAGGGTGGACAGGGTTTACAGGTGTTACAGGAGGTACAGATTATACAGGGGTTACAGGACTTACAGGGTTTACAGGGTTTACAGGAGGTACAATGGTTTACAGGGGTTACAGGCGGTACAGGGTTTACAGGGTTTACTGGTGGTACAGGGTTTACAGTGTGTACAGGGGTTACAGGGGGTACAGGAGGTACAGGGTTTACAGGGGTTACAGGGTTCACAGGGTTTACAGGAGGAACAGGGTTTACAGGGGTTACAGGAGGTACAGGGTTTACAGGGGTTACAGGATGTACAGGGTTTACAGGATTTATGGGGGGTACAGAGGTTAAAGGAGATACAGGGTTTACAGGTTTTACAGGGTTTACAGGAGGTACAGGGTTTACAGGGTTTCCAGGGTTTATGGGGTTACAGGGTTTACCGGGGTTACAGGGTGTACAGGGATAACAGGGGTTACAGGAGGTACAGGGTTTACAGGTGTTACAGGGGGTACAGGGTTTACAAGGGTTACAGGAGGTACAGGGTTTACAGGGTTTACAGGGTTTCCAGGGTATACAGGGGGTACAGGATTTACAGGGTTTACAGGGTTTACAGGGTGTACAGTGTTTACCGGGGTTACAGGGTGTACAGGGATAACAGGGGTTACAGCAGGTAAAGTTTTACAGGGTTTACAGGGGATACAGGGTTTACAAGGGTTACAGGAGGTACAGGGTTTACATGGTTTACAGGGGGTGCAAGGTTTACAGGGTTTACAGGAGGTACAGGGTGGACTGGGTTTACAGGTGTTACAGGAGGTACAGATTATACAGGGTTTACAGGACGTACAGGGTTTACAGGGTTTACAGGGGATACAGGGGTTACATGGTTACAGGAGGTACAGGGTTTACAGGCGTTACAGGGGTTACAGGGGATACAGGCTTTACAGGGTTTACAGGGGTTACAGGGTTCACAGGGTTTACAGGGTTTACTGGGAGTACAGGGTTTACAGGGTTTCCAGGGTTTATGGGGTTACAGGGTTTACCGGGGTTACAGGGTGTACAGGGATAACTGGGGTTACAGGAGGTACAGGGTTTACAGGGTTTACAGGGGCTTCAGGGTTTACAAGGGTTACAGGAGGTACAGGGATTACAGGGGTTACAGGGGGTACAGGGTTTACAAGGGTTACAGGAGGTACAGGGTTTACAGGGTTTACAGTGTTTACAGGGGGTACAGGGTTTACAGGGTTTACAGGAGGTACAGGGTGGACAGGGTTTACAGGTGTTACAGGAGGTACAGATTATACAGGGGTTACAGGACTTACAGGGTTTACAGGGTTTACAGGAGGTACAATGGTTTACAGGGGTTACAGGCGGTACAGGGTTTACAGGGTTTACTGGTGGTACAGGGTTTACAGTGTGTACAGGGGTTGCAGGGGGTACAGGAGGTACAGGGTTTACAGGGGTTACAGGGTTCACAGGGTTTACAGGAGGAACAGGGTTTACAGGGGTTACAGGAGGTACAGGGTTTACAGGGGTTACAGGATGTACAGGGTTTACAGGATTTATGGGGGGTACAGAGGTTAAAGGAGTTACAGGGTTTACAGGTTTTACAGGGTTTACAGGAGGTACAGGGTTTACAGGGTTTCCAGGGTTTATGGGGTTACAGGGTTTACCGGGGTTACAGGGTGTACAGGGATAACAGGGGTTACAGGAGGTACAGGGTTTACAGGTGTTACAGGGGGTACAGGGTTTACAAGGGTTACAGGAGGTACAGGGTTTACAGGGTTTACAGGGTTTCCAGGGTTTACAGGGGGTACAGGATTTACAGGGTTTACAGGGTTTACAGGGTGTACAGGGTTTACAGGGTTTACAGGGTGTACAGGGTTTACAAGGGTTACAGGAGGTACAGGGTTCACAGGGTTTACAGGGGTTACAGGGCTTACAGGGTTTACAGGGTTTACAGGGTGTACAGGGTTTACAAGGGTTACAGGTGGTACAGGGTTTACAGGGTTTACAGGGTTTACAGGGCTTACAGGGCTTACAGGGTTTACAGGGTTTACTGGGTTTACAGGAGTTACAGGGTGTACAGGGTTTACAGGTGTTACAGGAGGTACAGATTATACAGGGGTTACAGGTCGTACAGGGTTTACAGGGGTTACAGGAGGTACAGGGTTTACAGGGTTTACTGGGGGTACAGGGTTTACAGTGTGTACAGGAGTTACAGGGTTTACAGGGTTTACTGGGGGTACAGGGTTTACAGGGGGTACAGGGTTTACAGGGTATACAGGGGTTACAGGAGGTACAGGGGTTACAGGGTTTACAGGGTTTACAGGGGTTACAGGGCTTACAGGGTTTACCGGGGATACAGGCGGTGCAGGGATAACAGGGGTTACAGGAGGTACAGGGTTTACAGGGTTTACAGGAGGTACAGGGTTTACAGGGGTTACAGGGGGTACAGGGGATACAGGGATTACAGGGTTTACAGGGGTTACAGGGGGTACAGGATTTACAGGCGTTACAGGGTTCACAGGGTTTACAGGTTTTACGGGGGTACAGAGGTTAAAGGAGATACAGGGTTTACAGGTTTTACAAGATTTACAGGGCTTACGGGGTTTACAGGGGTTACAGGTTTTACACAGTTTACAGGGGGTACAGGGTTTACAGGGGTTACAGGAGGTACAGGGTTTAAAGGGGTTACAGGAGGTACAGGGTTTGCAGGGGTTACAGGAGCTACAGGGTTTACAGGGTTTACTGGGGTACAGGGTTTTCAGGGTGTACAAGGGTTACAGGGTTTACAGGGATTACTGGGAGTACAGGGTTTACAGGGTATCCAGGGTTTATGGGGTTACAGGGTTTACCGGGGTTACAGGGTGTACAGGGATAACAGGGGTTACAGGAGGTACAGGGTTTACAGGGTTTACAGGGGGTACAGGTTTACAAGGGTTACAGGAGGTACAGGAATTACAGGGGTTACATGGGGTACAGGGTTTACAAGGGTTACAGGAGGTACAGGGTTTACAGGGTTTACAGGGGGTTCAGGGTTTACAAGGGTTACAGGAGGTACAGGGATTACAGGGGATACAGGGGGTACAGGGTTTACAGGGTTTACAGGAGGTACAGGGATTACAGGGTTTACAGGGGGTACAGGGTTTACAAGGGTTACAGGAGGTACAGGGTTTACAGGGGTTACAGGAGGTACAATGGTTTACTGGGGTTACAGGAGGTACAGGGTTTACAGGGTTTACAGTGTTTACAGGGGGTACAGGGTTTACAGGGTTTACAGGAGCTACAGGGTGGACAGGGTTTACAGGTGTTACAGGAGGTACAGATTATACAGGGGTTACAGGACTTACAGGGTTTACAGGGTTTATAGGAGGTACAATGGTTTACAGGCGTTACAGGCGGTACAGGGTTTACAGGGTTTACTGTTGGTACAGGGTTTACAGTGTGTACAGGGGTTACAGGGGGTACCGGAGGTACAGGGTTTACAGGGGTTACAGGGTTCACAGGGTTTACAGGAGGTACAGGGTTTACAGGGGTTACAGGGGGTACAGGGTTTACAAGGGTTACAGGAGGTACAGGGTTTACAGGGTTTACAGTGTTTACAGGGGGTACAGGGTTTACAGGGTTTACAGGAGGTACAGGGTGGACAGGGTTTACAGGTGTTACAGGAGGTACAGATTATACAGGGGTTACAGGACTTACAGGGTTTACAGGGTTTACAGGAGGTACAATGGTTTACAGGGGTTACAGGCGGTACAGGGTTTACAGGGTTTACTGGTGGTACAGGGTTTACAGTGTGTACAGGGGTTACAGGGGGTACAGGGTTTACAAGGGTTACAGGAGGTACAGGGTTTACTGGGTTTACAGGAGTTACAGGGTGTACAGGGTTTACAGGTGTTACAGGAGGTACAGATTATACAGGGGTTACAGGTCGTACAGGGTTTACAGGGGTTACAGGAGGTACAGGGTTTACAGGGTTTACTGGGGGTACAGGGTTTACAGTGTGTACAGGAGTTACAGGGTTTACAGGGTTTACTGGGGGTACAGGGTTTACAGGGGGTACAGGGTTTACAGGGTATACAGGGGTTACAGGAGGTACAGGGGTTACAGGGTTTACAGGGTTTACAGGGGTTACAGGGCTTACAGGGTTTACCGGGGATACAGGCGGTACAGGGATAACAGGGGTTACAGGAGGTACAGGGTTTACAGGGTTTACAGGAGGTACAGGGTTTACAGGGGATACAGGGGGTACAGAGGATACAGGGATTACAGGGTTTACAGGGGTTACAGGGGGTACAGGATTTACAGGCGTTACAGGGTTCACAGGGTTTACAGGTTTTACGGGGGGTACAGAGGTTAAAGGAGATACAGGGTTTACATGATTTACAAGATTTACAGGGCTTACGGGGTTTACAGGGATTACAGGTTTTACACAGTTTACAGGGGGTACAGGGTTTACAGGGGTTACAGGAGGTACAGGGTTTAAAGGGGTTACAGGAGGAACAGGGTTTGCAGGGGTTACAGGAGCTACAGGGTTTACAGGGTTTACTGGGGGTACAGGGTTTTCAGGGTGTACAAGGGTTACAGGGTTTACAGGGTTTACTGGGAGTACAGGGTTTACAGGGTTTCCAGGGTTTATGGGGTTACAGGGTTTACCGGGGTTACAGGGTGTACAGGGATAACAGGGGTTACAGGAGGTACAGGGTTTACAGGGTTTACAGGGGGTACAGGGTTTACAAGGGTTACAGGAGGTACAGGAATTACAGGGGTTACATGGGGTACAGGGTTTACAAGGGTTACAGGAGGTACAGGGTTTACAGGGTTTACAGGGGGTTCAGGGTTTACAAGGGTTACAGGAGGTACAGGGATTACAGGGGTTACAGGGGGTACAGGGTTTACAGGGTTTACAGGAGGTACAGGGTGGACAGGGTTTACAGGTGTTACGGGAGGTACAGATTATACAGGGGTTACAGGACTTACAGGGTTTACAGGGTTTATAGGAGGTACAATGGTTTACAGGGGTTACAGGCGGTACAGGGTTTACAGGGTTTACTGTTGGTACAGGGTTTACAGTGTGTACAGGGGTTACAGGGGGTACCGGAGGTACAGGGTTTACAGGGGTTACAGGGTTCACAGGGTTTACAGGAGGTACAGGGTTTACAGGGGTTACAGGGGGTACAGGGTTTACAGGGGTTACAGGAGGTACAGGGTTTACAGGGGTTACAGGGGGTACAGGGTTTACAGGGGTTACAGGGTTCACAGGGTTTACAGGAGGTACAGGGTTTACAGGGGTTACAGGGGGTACAGGGATTACAGGGGTTACAGGGGGTACAGGGTTTACAAGGGTTACAGGAGGTACAGGGTTTACAGGGTTTACAGTGTTTACAGGGGGTACAGGGTTTACAGGGTTTACAGGGTTTACAGTGTTTACAGGGGGTACAGGGTTTACAGGGTTTACAGGGGTTACAGTGTTTACAGGGGGTACAGGGTTTACAGGGTTTACAGGGTTTACAGTGTTTACAGGGGGTACAGGGTTTACAGGGTTTACAGGAGGTACAGGGTGGACAGGGTTTACAGGTGTTACAGGAGGTACAGATTATACAGGGGTTACAGGACTTACAGGGTTCACAGGGTTTACAGGGTTTACTGGGAGTACAGGGTTTACAGGGTTTCCAGGGTTTATGGGGTTACAGGGTTTACCAGGGTTACAGGGTGTACAGGGATAACTGGGGTTACAGGAGGTACAGGGTTTACAGGGTTTACAGGGGCTTCAGGGTTTACAAGGGTTACAGGAGGTACAGGGATTACAGGGGTTACAGGGGGTACAGGGTTTACAAGGGTTACAGGAGGTACAGGGTTTACAGGGTATACAGGGGTTACAGGAGGTACAGTGTTTACAGGGGTTACAGGGTTTACAGCGTTTACAGGCTGTACAAGTGTTACAGGGGTTACAGGAGGTACAGGGTTTACAGGGTGTACAGGGGTTACAGGGTTTACAGGGTTTACAGGGTGTACAAGGGTTACAGGGGTTACAGGAGGTACAGGGTTTACAGGGTATACAGGGGTTACAGGAGGTACAGGGTTTACAGGGTATACAGGGGTTACAGGAGGTACAGGGTTTACAGGGTATACAGGGGTTACAGGGGGTACAGGGTTTACAGGGGGTACAGGGTTTACAAGGGTTACAACAGGTACAGGGTTTACAGGGGTTACAGGGTATACTTGAGGCACAGGGTTTACAAGGGTTACAGCAGGTACAGGGTTTACAGGGTTTACAAGGGTTACAGTGCTTACAGTGTTTACAGCGGTTACAGGTTTACACTGTTTACAGGGGGTACAGTGTTTACAGGGGTTACAGGAGCTACAGGGTTTAGAGGGTGTACAAGGGTTACAGGGTTTACAGGGTTTACTGGGGGTACAGGGTTTACAGGAGGTTCAGGGTTTACAGGGATTCCAGGTTTTATGGGGGTACAGGGTTTACCGGGGTTACAGGGTGTACAGGGATAACAGGGGTTACAGGAGGTAAAGTTTTACAGGGTTTACAGGGGATACAGGGTTTACAAGGGTTACAGGAGGTACAGGGTTTACATGGTTTACAGGGGGTGCAAGGTTTACAGGGTTTACAGGAGGTACAGGGTGGACTGGGTTTACAGGTGTTACAGGAGGTACAGATTATACAGGGTTTACAGGACGTACAGGGTTTACAGGGTTTACAGGGGATACAGGGGTTACATGGTTACAGGAGGTACAGGGTTTACAGGCGTTACAGGGGTTACAGGGGATACAGGCTTTACAGGGTTTACAGGGGTTACAGGGTTCACAGGGTTTACAGGGTTTACTGGGAGTACAGGGTTTACAGGGTTTCCAGGGTTTATGGGGTTACAGGGTTTACCGGGGTTACAGGGTGTACAGGGATAACTGGGGTTACAGGAGGTACAGGGTTTACAGGGTTTACAGGGGCTTCAGGGTTTACAAGGGTTACAGGAGGTACAGGGATTACAGGGGTTACAGGGGGTACAGGGTTTACAAGGTTTACAGGAGGTACAGGGTTTACAGGGTTTACAGTGTTTACAGGGGGTACAGGGTTTACAGGGTTTACAGGAGGTACAGGGTGGACAGGGTTTACAGGTGTTACAGGAGGTACAGATTATACAGGGGTTACAGGACTTACAGGGTTTACAGGGTTTACAGGAGGTACAATGGTTTACAGGGGTTACAGGCGGTACAGGGTTTACAGGGTTTACTGGTGGTACAGGGTTTACAGTGTGTACAGGGGTTACAGGGGGTACAGGAGGTACAGGGTTTACAGGGGTTACAGGGTTCACAGGGTTTACAGGAGGAACAGGGTTTACAGGGGTTACAGGAGGTACAGGGTTTACAGGGGTTACAGGATGTACAGGGTTTACAGGATTTATGGGGGGTACAGAGGTTAAAGGAGATACAGGGTTTACAGGTTTTACAGGGTTTACAGGAGGTACAGGGTTTACAGGGTTTCCAGGGTTTATGGGGTTACAGGGTTTACCGGGGTTACAGGGTGTACAGGGATAACAGGGGTTACAGGAGGTACAGGGTTTACAGGTGTTACAGGGGGTACAGGGTTTACAAGGGTTACAGGAGGTACAGGGTTTACAGGGTTTACAGGGTTTCCAGGGTATACAGGGGGTACAGGATTTACAGGGTTTACAGGGTTTACAGGGTGTACAGTGTTTACCGGGGTTACAGGGTGTACAGGGATAACAGGGGTTACAGGAGGTACAGGGTTTACAGGTGTTACAGGGGGTACAGGGTTTACAAGGGTTACAGGAGGTACAGGGTTTACAGGGTTTACAGGGTTTCCAGGGTTTACAGGGGGTACAGGATTTACAGGGTTTACAGGGTTTACAGGGTGTACAGGGTTTACAGGGTTTACAGGGTGTACAGGGTTTACAAGGGTTACAGGAGGTACAGGGTTCACAGGGTTTACAGGGGTTACAGGGCTTACAGGGTTTACAGGGTTTACAGGGTGTACAGGGTTTACAAGGGTTACAGGTGGTACAGGGTTTACAGGGTTTACAGGGTTTACAGGGCTTACAGGGCTTACAGGGTTTACAGGGTTTACTGGGTTTACAGGAGTTACAGGGTGTACAGGGTTTACAGGTGTTACAGGAGGTACAGATTATACAGGGGTTACAGGTCGTACAGGGTTTACAGGGGTTACAGGAGGTACAGGGTTTACAGGGTTTACTGGGGGTACAGGGTTTACAGTGTGTACAGGAGTTACAGGGTTTACAGGGTTTACTGGGGGTACAGGGTTTACAGGGGGTACAGGGTTTACAGGGTATACAGGGGTTACAGGAGGTACAGGGGTTACAGGGTTTACAGGGTTTACAGGGGTTACAGGGCTTACAGGGTTTACCGGGGATACAGGCGGTGCAGGGATAACAGGGGTTACAGGAGGTACAGGGTTTACAGGGTTTACAGGAGGTACAGGGTTTACAGGGGTTACAGGGGGTACAGGGGATACAGGGATTACAGGGTTTACAGGGGTTACAGGGGGTACAGGATTTACAGGCGTTACAGGGTTCACAGGGTTTACAGGTTTTACGGGGGTACAGAGGTTAAAGGAGATACAGGGTTTACAGGTTTTACAAGATTTACAGGGCTTACGGGGTTTACAGGGGTTACAGGTTTTACACAGTTTACAGGGGGTACAGGGTTTACAGGGGTTACAGGAGGTACAGGGTTTAAAGGGGTTACAGGAGGTACAGGGTTTGCAGGGGTTACAGGAGCTACAGGGTTTACAGGGTTTACTGGGGGTACAGGGTTTTCAGGGTGTACAAGGGTTACAGGGTTTACAGGGATTACTGGGAGTACAGGGTTTACAGGGTATCCAGGGTTTATGGGGTTACAGGGTTTACCGGGGTTACAGGGTGTACAGGGATAACAGGGGTTACAGGAGGTACAGGGTTTACAGGGTTTACAGGGGGTACAGGGTTTACAAGGGTTACAGGAGGTACAGGAATTACAGGGGTTACATGGGGTACAGGGTTTACAAGGGTTACAGGAGGTACAGGGTTTACAGGGTTTACAGGGGGTTCAGGGTTTACAAGGGTTACAGGAGGTACAGGGATTACAGGGGATACAGGGGGTACAGGGTTTACAGGGTTTACAGGAGGTACAGGGATTACAGGGTTTACAGGGGGTACAGGGTTTACAAGGGTTACAGGAGGTACAGGGTTTACAGGGGTTACAGGAGGTACAATGGATTACTGGGGTTACAGGAGGTACAGGGTTTACAGGGTTTACAGTGTTTACAGGGGGTACAGGGTTTACAGGGTTTACAGGAGCTACAGGGTGGACAGGGTTTACAGGTGTTACAGGAGGTACAGATTATACAGGGGTTACAGGACTTACAGGGTTTACAGGGTTTATAGGAGGTACAATGGTTTACAGGCGTTACAGGCGGTACAGGGTTTACAGGGTTTACTGTTGGTACAGGGTTTACAGTGTGTACAGGGGTTACAGGGGGTACCGGAGGTACAGGGTTTACAGGGGTTACAGGGTTCACAGGGTTTACAGGAGGTACAGGGTTTACAGGGGTTACAGGGGGTACAGGGTTTACAAGGGTTACAGGAGGTACAGGGTTTACAGGGTTTACAGTGTTTACAGGGGGTACAGGGTTTACAGGGTTTACAGGAGGTACAGGGTGGACAGGGTTTACAGGTGTTACAGGAGGTACAGATTATACAGGGGTTACAGGACTTACAGGGTTTACAGGGTTTACAGGAGGTACAATGGTTTACAGGGGTTACAGGCGGTACAGGGTTTACAGGGTTTACTGGTGGTACAGGGTTTACAGTGTGTACAGGGGTTACAGGGGGTACAGGGTTTACAAGGGTTACAGGAGGTACAGGGTTTACTGGGTTTACAGGAGTTACAGGGTGTACAGGGTTTACAGGTGTTACAGGAGGTACAGATTATACAGGGGTTACAGGTCGTACAGGGTTTACAGGGGTTACAGGAGGTACAGGGTTTACAGGGTTTACTGGGGGTACAGGGTTTACAGTGTGTACAGGAGTTACAGGGTTTACAGGGTTTACTGGGGGTACAGGGTTTACAGGGGGTACAGGGTTTACAGGGTATACAGGGGTTACAGGAGGTACAGGGGTTACAGGGTTTACAGGGTTTACAGGGGTTACAGGGCTTACAGGGTTTACCGGGGATACAGGCGGTACAGGGATAACAGGGGTTACAGGAGGTACAGGGTTTACAGGGTTTACAGGAGGTACAGGGTTTACAGGGGATACAGGGGGTACAGAGGATACAGGGATTACAGGGTTTACAGGGGTTTACAGGGGGTACAGGATTTACAGGCGTTACAGGGTTCACAGGGTTTACAGGTTTTACGGGGGGTACAGAGGTTAAAGGAGATACAGGGTTTACATGATTTACAAGATTTACAGGGCTTACGGGGTTTACAGGGATTACAGGTTTTACACAGTTTACAGGGGGTACAGGGTTTACAGGGGTTACAGGAGGTACAGGGTTTAAAGGGGTTACAGGAGGAACAGGGTTTGCAGGGGTTACAGGAGCTACAGGGTTTACAGGGTTTACTGGGGGTACAGGGTTTTCAGGGTGTACAAGGGTTACAGGGTTTACAGGGTTTACTGGGAGTACAGGGTTTACAGGGTTTCCAGGGTTTATGGGGTTACAGGGTTTACCGGGGTTACAGGGTGTACAGGGATAACAGGGGTTACAGGAGGTACAGGGTTTACAGGGTTTACAGGGGGTACAGGGTTTACAAGGGTTACAGGAGGTACAGGAATTACAGGGGTTACATGGGGTACAGGGTTTACAAGGGTTACAGGAGGTACAGGGTTTACAGGGTTTACAGGGGGTTCAGGGTTTACAAGGGTTACAGGAGGTACAGGGATTACAGGGGTTACAGGGGGTACAGGGTTTACAGGGTTTACAGGAGGTACAGGGTGGACAGGGTTTACAGGTGTTACGGGAGGTACAGATTATACAGGGGTTACAGGACTTACAGGGTTTACAGGGTTTATAGGAGGTACAATGGTTTACAGGGGTTACAGGCGGTACAGGGTTTACAGGGTTTACTGTTGGTACAGGGTTTACAGTGTGTACAGGGGTTACAGGGGGTACCGGAGGTACAGGGTTTACAGGGGTTACAGGGTTCACAGGGTTTACAGGAGGTACAGGGTTTACAGGGGTTACAGGGGGTACAGGGTTTACAGGGGTTACAGGAGGTACAGGGTTTACAGGGGTTACAGGGGGGTACAGGGTTTACAGGGGTTACAGGGTTCACAGGGTTTACAGGAGGTACAGGGTTTACAGGGGTTACAGGGGGTACAGGGATTACAGGGGTTACAGGGGGTACAGGGTTTACAAGGGTTACAGGAGGTACAGGGTTTACAGGGTTTACAGTGTTTACAGGGGGTACAGGGTTTACAGGGTTTACAGGGTTTACAGTGTTTACAGGGGGTACAGGGTTTACAGGGTTTACAGGGGTTACAGTGTTTACAGGGGGTACAGGGTTTACAGGGTTTACAGGGTTTACAGTGTTTACAGGGGGTACAGGGTTTACAGGGTTTACAGGAGGTACAGGGTGGACAGGGTTTACAGGTGTTACAGGAGGTACAGATTATACATGGGTTACAGGACTTACAGGGTTCACAGGGTTTACAGGGTTTACTGGGAGTACAGGGTTTACAGGGTTTCCAGGGTTTATGGGGTTACAGGGTTTACCAGGGTTACAGGGTGTACAGGGATAACTGGGGTTACAGGAGGTACAGGGTTTACAGGGTTTACAGGGGGTTCAGGGTTTACAAGGGTTACAGGAGGTACAGGGATTACAGGGGTTACAGGGGGTACAGGGTTTACAAGGGTTACAGGAGGTACAGGGTTTACAGGGTTTACAGGGTTTATAGGAGGTACAGGGTGGACAGGGTTTACAGGTGTTACAGGAGGTACAGATTATACAGGGGTTACAGGACTTACAGGGTTTACAGGGTTTACAGGAGGTACAATGGTTTACAGGGGTTACAGGCGGTACAGGGTTTACAGGGTTTACTGGTGGTACAGGGTTTACAGTGTGTACAGGGGTTACAGGGGGTACAGGAGGTACAGGGTTTACAGGGGTTACAGGGTTCACAGGGTTTACAGGAGGAACAGGGTTTACAGGGGTTACAGGAGGTACAGGGTTTACAGGGGTTACAGGATTTATGGGGGGTACAGAGGTTAAAGGAGATACAGGGTTTACAGGTTTTACAGGGTTTACAGGAGGTACAGGGTTTACAGGGTTTCCAGGGTTTATGGGGTTACAGGGTTTACCGGGGTTACAGGGTGTACAGGGATAACAGGGGTTACAGGAGGTACAGGGTTTACAGGTGTTACAGGGGGTACAGGGTTTACAAGTGTTACAGGAGGTACAGGGTTTACAGGGTTTACAGGGTTTCCAAAGTTTACAGGGGCTACAGGGTTTACAGGGTTTACAGGGTCTACAGGGTTTACAGGGTTTACAGGGTGTACAGGGTTTACAAGGGTTACAGGAGGTACAGGGTTTACAGGGTTTACAGGGGGTACAGGGTTTACAGGGTTTACAAGGGTTACAGGAGGTACAGGGTTTCAGTGGTTACAGGGTTTACAGGGTGTACAAGGGTTACAGGGTTTACAGGGGGTACAGGGTTTACAGGGTTTACAGGGGGTACAGGGTTTACAGGGTTTACAAGGGTTACAGGAGGTACAGGGTTTACAGGGGTATACAGGGGTACAGGGTTTACAGGGTGTACAGAGGTTACAGGGTTTACAGGGGGTACAGGGTTTACAGGGTATACAGGGGTTACAGGAGGTACAGGGTTTATAGGGTATACAGGGGTTACAGGAGGTATAGGGTTTACAGGGGTTACAGACGTTACAGGGTTTACAGGGTATACAGGGGTTACAGGAGGTACAGGGTTTACAGGGTATACAGGGGTTACAGGAGGTACAGTGTTTACAGGGGTTACAGGGTTTACAGCGTTTACAGGCTGTACAAGTGTTACAGGGGTTACAGGAGGTACAGGGTTTACAGGGTGTACAGGGGTTACAGGGTTTACAGGGTTTACAGGGCGTACAAGGGTTACAGGGGTTACAGGAGGTACAGGGTTTACAGGGTATACAGGGGTTACAGGAGGTACAGGGTTTACAGGGTATACAGGGGTTACAGGAGGTACAGGGTTTACAGGGTATACAGGGGTTACAGGGGGTACAGGGTTTACAGGGGTTACAGGGTTTACAAGGGTTACAAGAGGTACAGGGTTTACAGGGGTTACAGGGTATACTTGAGGCACAGGGTTTACAAGGGTTACAGCAGGTACAGGGTTTACAGGGTTTACAAGGGTTACAGTGCTTACAGTGTTTACAGGGGTTACAGGTTTACACTGTTTACAGGGGGTACAGTGTTTACAGGGGTTACAGGAGCTACAGGGTTTAGAGGGTGTACAAGGGTTACAGGGTTTACAGGGTTTACTAGGGGTACAGGGTTTACAGGGGGTTCAGGGTTTACAGGGATTCCAGGTTTTATGGGGGTACAGGTTTTACCGGGGTTACAGGGTGTACAGGGATAACAGGGGTTACAGGAGGTAAAGTTTTACAGGGTTTACAAGGGATACAGGGTTTACAAGGGTTACAGGAGGTACAGGGTTTACATGGTTTACAGGGGGTGCAAGGTTTACAGGGTTTACAGGAGGTACAGGGTGGACTGGGTTTACAGGTGTTACAGGAGGTACAGATTATACAGGGTTTACAGGACGTACAGGGTTTACAGGGTTTACAGGAGGTACAGGGTTTACAGGGTTTACAGGAGGTACAGGGTTTACAGGGGATACAGGGGTTACATGGTTACAGGAGGTACAGGGTTTACAGGCGTTACAGGGGTTACAGGGGATACAGGCTTTACAGGGTTTACAGGGGTTACAGGGTTCACAGGGTTTACAGGGTTTACTGGGAGTACAGGGTTTACAGGGTTTCCAGGGTTTATGGGGTTACAGGGTTTACCGGGGTTACAGGGTGTACAGGGATAACTGGGGTTACAGGAGGTACAGGGTTTACAGGGTTTACAGGGGGTTCAGGGTTTACAAGGGTTACAGGAGGTACAGGGATTACAGGGGTTACAGGGGGTACAGGGTTTACAAGGGTTACAGGAGGTACAGGGTTTACAGGGTTTACAGGGTTTACAGGAGGTACAGGGTGGACAGGGTTTACAGGTGTTACAGGAGGTACAGATTATACAGGGGTTACAGGACTTACAGGGTTTACAGGGTTTACAGGAGGTACAATGGTTTACAGGGGTTACAGGCGGTACAGGGGTTACAGGGTTTACTGGTGGTACAGGGTTTACAGTGTGTACAGGGGTTACAGGGGGTACAGGAGGTACAGGGTTTACAGGGGTTACAGGGTTCACAGGGTTTACAGGAGGGACAGGGTTTACAGGGGTTACAGGAGGTACAGGGTTTACAGGGGTTACAGGATGTACAGGGTTTACAGGGTTTATGGGGGGTACAGAGGTTAAAGGAGATACAGGGTTTACAGGTTTTACAGGGTTTACAGGAGGTACAGGGTTTACAGGGTTTCCAGGGTTTATGGGGTTACAGGGTTTACCGGGGTTACAGGGTGTACAGGGATAACAGGGGTTACAGGAGGTACAGGGTTTACAGGTGTTACAGGGGGTACAGGGTTTACAAGGGTTACAGGAGGTACAGGGTTTACAGGGTTTACAGGGTTTCCAGGGTTTACAGGGGGTACAGGGTTTACAGGGTTTACAGGGTCTACAGGGTTTACAGGGTTTACAGGGTGTACAGGGTTTACAAGGGTTACAGGAGGTACAGGGTTTACAGGGTTTACAGGGGGTACAGGGTTTACAGGGTTTACAAGGGTTACAGGAGGTACAGGGTTTCAGTGGTTACAGGGTTTACAGGGTGTACAAGGGTTACAGGGTTTACAGGGGGTACAGGGTTTACAGGGTTTACAGGGGGTACAGGATTTACAGGGTTTACAAGGGTTACAGGAGGTACAGGGATTACAGGGGTATACAGGGGTTACAGGGTTTACAGGGTGTACAGGGGTTACAGGGTTTACAGGGGGTACAGGGTATACAGGGGTTACAGGAGGTACAGGGTTTACAGGGTATACAGGGGTTACAGGAGGTATAGGGTTTACAGGGGTTACAGACGTTACAGGGTTTACAGGGTATACAGGGGTTACAGGAGGTACAGGGTTTACAGGGTATACAGGGGTTACAGGAGGTACAGGGTTTACAGGGTATACAGGGGTTACAGGAGGTACAGTGTTTACAGGGCTTACAGGGTTTACAGCGTTTACAGGCTGTACAAGTGTTACAGGGGTTACAGGAGGTACAGGGTTTACAGGGTGTACAGGGGTTACAGGGTTTACAGGGTTTACAGGGTGTACAAGGGTTACAGGGGTTACAGGAGGTACAGGGTTTACAGGGTATACAGGGGTTACAGGAGGTACAGGGTTTACAGGGTATACAGGGGTTACAGGAGGTACAGGGTTTACAGGGTATACAGGGGTTACAGGGGGTACAGGGTTTACAGGGGTTACAGGGTTTACAAGGGTTACAAGAGGTACAGGGTTTACAGGGGTTACAGGGTATACTTGAGGCACAGGGTTTACAAGGGTTACAGCAGGTACAGGGTTTACAGGGTTTACAAGGGTTACAGTGCTTACAGTGTTTACAGGGGTTACAGGTTTACACTGTTTACAGGGGGTACAGTGTTTACAGGGGTTACAGGAGCTACAGGGTTTAGAGGGTGTACAAGGGTTACAGGGTTTACAGGGTTTACTGGGGGTACAGGGTTTACAGGGGGTTCAGGGTTTACAGGGATTCCAGGTTTTATGGGGGTACAGGGTTTACCGGGGTTACAGGGTGTACAGGGATAACAGGGGTTACAGGAGGTAAAGTTTTACAGGGTTTACAGGGGATACAGGGTTTACAAGGGTTACAGGATGTACAGGGTTTACATGGTTTACAGGGGGTGCAAGGTTTACAGGGTTTACAGGAGGTACAGGGTGGACTGGGTTTACAGGTGTTACAGGAGGTACAGATTATACAGGGTTTACAGGACGTACAGGGTTTACAGGGTTTACAGGAGGTACAGGGTTTACAGGGTTTACAGGAGGTACAGGGTTTACAGGGGATACAGGGGTTACATGGTTACAGGAGGTACAGGGTTTACAGGCGTTACAGGGGTTACAGGGGATACAGGCTTTACAGGGTTTACAGGGGTTACAGGGTTCACAGGGTTTACAGGGTTTACTGGGAGTACAGGGTTTACAGGGTTTCCAGGGTTTATGGGGTTACAGGGTTTACCGGGGTTACAGGGTGTACAGGGATAACTGGGGTTACAGGAGGTACAGGGTTTACAGGGTTTACAGGGGGTTCAGGGTTTACACGGGTTACAGGAGGTACAGGGATTACAGGGGTTACAGGGGGTACAGGGTTTACAAGGGTTACAGGAGGTACAGGGATTACAGGGTTTACAAGGGGGTGCAGGGTTTACAGGGTTTACAGGTGTTACAGGAGGTACAGATTATACAGGGGTTACAGGACTTACAGGGTTTACAGGGTTTACAGGAGGTACAATGGTTTACAGGGGTTACAGGCGGTACAGGGTTTACAGGGTTTACTGGTGGTACAGGGTTTACAGTGTGTACAGGGGTTACAGGGGGTACAGGAGGTACAGGGTTTACAGGAGTTACAGGGGGTACAGGGTTTACAGGGGTTACAGGATGTACAGGGTTTACAGGGTTTATGGGGGGTACAGAGGTTAAAGGAGATACAGGGTTTACAGATTTTACATGGTTTACAGGAGGTACAGGGTTTACAGGGTTTCCAGGGTTTATGGGGTTACAGGGTTTACCGGGGTTACAGGGTGTACAGGGATAACAGGGGTTACAGGAGGTACAGAGTTTACAGGTGTTACAGGGGGTACAGGGTTTACAAGGGTTTACAGGGCGTACAAGGGTTACAGGGGTTACAGGAGGTACAGGGTTTACAGGGTATACAGGGGTTACAGGAGGTACAGGGTTTACAGGGTATACAGGGGTTACAGGAGGTACAGGGTTTACAGGGTATACAGGGGTTACAGGGGGTACAGGGTTTACAGGGGTTACAGGGTTTACAAGGGTTACAAGAGGTACAGGGTTTACAGGGGTTACAGGGTATACTTGAGGCACAGGGTTTACAAGGGTTACAGCAGGTACAGGGTTTACAGGGTTTACAAGGGTTACAGTGCTTACAGTGTTTACAGGGGTTACAGGTTTACACTGTTTACAGGGGGTACAGTGTTTACAGGGGTTACAGGAGCTACAGGGTTTAGAGGGTGTACAAGGGTTACAGGGTTTACAGGGTTTACTAGGGGTACAGGGTTTACAGGGGGTTCAGGGTTTACAGGGATTCCAGGTTTTATGGGGGTACAGGTTTTACCGGGGTTACAGGGTGTACAGGGATAACAGGGGTTACAGGAGGTAAAGTTTTACAGGGTTTACAAGGGATACAGGGTTTACAAGGGTTACAGGAGGTACAGGGTTTACATGGTTTACAGGGGGTGCAAGGTTTACAGGGTTTACAGGAGGTACAGGGTGGACTGGGTTTACAGGTGTTACAGGAGGTACAGATTATACAGGGTTTACAGGACGTACAGGGTTTACAGGGTTTACAGGAGGTACAGGGTTTACAGGGTTTACAGGAGGTACAGGGTTTACAGGGGATACAGGGGTTACATGGTTACAGGAGGTACAGGGTTTACAGGCGTTACAGGGGTTACAGGGGATACAGGCTTTACAGGGTTTACAGGGGTTACAGGGTTCACAGGGTTTACAGGGTTTACTGGGAGTACAGGGTTTACAGGGTTTCCAGGGTTTATGGGGTTACAGGGTTTACCGGGGTTACAGGGTGTACAGGGATAACTGGGGTTACAGGAGGTACAGGGTTTACAGGGTTTACAGGGGGTTCAGGGTTTACAAGGATTACAGGAGGTACAGGGATTACAGGGGTTACAGGGGGTACAGGGTTTACAAGGGTTACAGGAGGTACAGGGTTTACAGGGTTTACAGGGTTTACAGGAGGTACAGGGTGGACAGGGTTTACAGGTGTTACAGGAGGTACAGATTATACAGGGGTTACAGGACTTACAGGGTTTACAGGGTTTACAGGAGGTACAATGGTTTACAGGGGTTACAGGCGGTACAGGGGTTACAGGGTTTACTGGTGGTACAGGGTTTACAGTGTGTACAGGGGTTACAGGGGGTACAGGAGGTACAGGGTTTACAGGGGTTACAGGGTTCACAGGGTTTACAGGAGGGACAGGGTTTACAGGGGTTACAGGAGGTACAGGGTTTACAGGGGTTACAGGATGTACAGGGTTTACAGGGTTTATGGGGGGTACAGAGGTTAAAGGAGATACAGGGTTTACAGGTTTTACAGGGTTTACAGGAGGTACAGGGTTTACAGGGTTTCCAGGGTTTATGGGGTTACAGGGTTTACCGGGGTTACAGGGGTGTACAGGGATAACAGGGGTTACAGGAGGTACAGGGTTTACAGGTGTTACAGGGGGTACAGGGTTTACAAGGGTTACAGGAGGTACAGGGTTTACAGGGTTTACAGGGTTTCCAGGGTTTACAGGGGGTACAGGGTTTACAGGGTTTACAGGGTCTACAGGGTTTACAGGGTTTACAGGGTGTACAGGGTTTACAAGGGTTACAGGAGGTACAGGGTTTACAGGGTTTACAGGGGGTACAGGGTTTACAGGGTTTACAAGGGTTACAGGAGGTACAGGGTTTCAGTGGTTACAGGGTTTACAGGGTGTACAAGGGTTACAGGGTTTACAGGGGGTACAGGGTTTACAGGGTTTACAGGGGGTACAGGATTTACAGGGTTTACAAGGGTTACAGGAGGTACAGGGATTACAGGGGTATACAGGGGTTACAGGGTTTACAGGGTGTACAGGGGTTACAGGGTTTACAGGGGGTACAGGGTATACAGGGGTTACAGGAGGTACAGGGTTTACAGGGTATACAGGGGTTACAGGAGGTATAGGGTTTACAGGGGTTACAGACGTTACAGGGTTTACAGGGTATACAGGGGTTACAGGAGGTACAGGGTTTACAGGGTATACAGGGGTTACAGGAGGTACAGGGTTTACAGGGTATACAGGGGTTACAGGAGGTACAGTGTTTACAGGGCTTACAGGGTTTACAGCGTTTACAGGCTGTACAAGTGTTACAGGGGTTACAGGAGGTACAGGGTTTACAGGGTGTACAGGGGTTACAGGGTTTACAGGGTTTACAGGGTGTACAAGGGCTACAGGGGTTACAGGAGGTACAGGGTTTACAGGGTATACAGGGGTTACAGGAGGTACAGGGTTTACAGGGTATACAGGGGTTACAGGAGGTACAGGGTTTACAGGGTATACAGGGGTTACAGGGGGTACAGGGTTTACAGGGGTTACAGGGTTTACAAGGGTTACAAGAGGTACAGGGTTTACAGGGGTTACAGGGTATACTTGAGGCACAGGGTTTACAAGGGTTACAGCAGGTACAGGGTTTACAGGGTTTACAAGGGTTACAGTGCTTACAGTGTTTACAGGGGTTACAGGTTTACACTGTTTACAGGGGGTACAGTGTTTACAGGGGTTACAGGAGCTACAGGGTTTAGAGGGTGTACAAGGGTTACAGGGTTTACAGGGTTTACTGGGGGTACAGGGTTTACAGGGGGTTCAGGGTTTACAGGGATTCCAGGTTTTATGGGGGTACAGGGTTTACCGGGGTTACAGGGTGTACAGGGATAACAGGGGTTACAGGAGGTAAAGTTTTACAGGGTTTACAGGGGATACAGGGTTTACAAGGGTTACAGGATGTACAGGGTTTACATGGTTTACAGGGGGTGCAAGGTTTACAGGGTTTACAGGAGGTACAGGGTGGACTGGGTTTACAGGTGTTACAGGAGGTACAGATTATACAGGGTTTACAGGACGTACAGGGTTTACAGGGTTTACAGGAGGTACAGGGTTTACAGGGTTTACAGGAGGTACAGGGTTTACAGGGGATACAGGGGTTACATGGTTACAGGAGGTACAGGGTTTACAGGCGTTACAGGGGTTACAGGGGATACAGGCTTTACAGGGTTTACAGGGGTTACAGGGTTCACAGGGTTTACAGGGTTTACTGGGAGTACAGGGTTTACAGGGTTTCCAGGGTTTATGGGGTTACAGGGTTTACCGGGGTTACAGGGTGTACAGGGATAACTGGGGTTACAGGAGGTACAGGGTTTACAGGGTTTACAGGGGGTTCAGGGTTTACACGGGTTACAGGAGGTACAGGGATTACAGGGGTTACAGGGGGTACAGGGTTTACAAGGGTTACAGGAGGTACAGGGATTACAGGGTTTACAAGGGGGTGCAGGGTTTACAGGGTTTACAGGTGTTACAGGAGGTACAGATTATACAGGGGTTACAGGACTTACAGGGTTTACAGGGTTTACAGGAGGTACAATGGTTTACAGGGGTTACAGGCGGTACAGGGTTTACAGGGTTTACTGGTGGTACAGGGTTTACAGTGTGTACAGGGGTTACAGGGGGTACAGGAGGTACAGGGTTTACAGGAGTTACAGGGGGTACAGGGTTTACAGGGGTTACAGGATGTACAGGGTTTACAGGGTTTATGGGGGGTACAGAGGTTAAAGGAGATACAGGGTTTACAGATTTTACATGGTTTACAGGAGGTACAGGGTTTACAGGGTTTCCAGGGTTTATGGGGTTACAGGGTTTACCGGGGTTACAGGGTGTACAGGGATAACAGGGGTTACAGGAGGTACAGAGTTTACAGGTGTTACAGGGGGTACAGGGTTTACAAGGGTTATAGGAGGTACAGGGTTTACAGGTTTTACAGGGTTTCCAGGCTTTACAGGGGGTACAGGGTTTACAGGGTTTACAGGGTGTACAGGGTTTACAGGGTTTACAGGGTGTACAGGGTTTACAAGGGTTACAGGAGGTACAGGGTTCACAGGGTTTACAGGGGTTACAGGAGGTACAGGGGTTACAGTGTTTACAGGGTTTACAGGGGTTACAGGGCTTACAGGGTTTACCGGGGATACAGGCGGTACAGGGATAACAGGGGTTACAGGAGGTACAGGGTTTACAGGGTTTACAGGAGGTACAGGGTTTACAGGGGTTACAGGGGGTACAGGGGATACATGGATTACAGGGTTTACAGGGGTTACAGGGGGTACAGGATTTACAGGCGTTACAAGATTTACAGGGCTTACGGGGTTTACAGGGGTTACAGGTTTTACACAGTTTACAGGGGGTACAGGGTTTACAGGGGTTACAGGAGGTACAGGGTTTAAAGGGGTTACACGAGGTACAGGGTTTGCAGGGGTTACAGGAGCTACAGGGTTTACAGGGTTTACTGGGGGTACAGGGTTTTCAGGGTGTACAAGGGTTACAGGGTTTAGAGGGTTTACTGGGAGTACAGGGTTTACAGGGTTTACAGGAGGTACAGGGTGGACAGGGTTTACAGGTGTTACAGGAGGTACCGATTATACAGGGGTTACAGGACTTACAGGGTTTACAGGGTTTATAGGAGGTACAATGGTTTACAGGGGTTACAGGCGGTACAGGGTTTACAGGGTTTATAGGAGGTACAATGGTTTACAGGGGATACAGACGTTACAGGGTTTACAGGGTATACAGGGGTTACAGGAGGTACAGGGTTTACAGGGTATACAGGGGTTACAGGAGGTACAGGGTTTACAGGGTATACAGGGGTTACAGGAGGTACAGTGTTTACAGGGCTTACAGGGTTTACAGCGTTTACAGGCTGTACAAGTGTTACAGGGGTTACAGGAGGTACAGGGTTTACAGGGTGTACAGGGGTTACAGGGTTTACAGGGTTTACAGGGTGTACAAGGGTTACAGGGGTTACAGGAGGTACAGGGTTTACAGGGTATACAGGGGTTACAGGAGGTACAGGGTTTACAGGGTATACAGGGGTTACAGGAGGTACAGGGTTTACAGGGTATACAGGGGTTACAGGGGGTACAGGGTTTACAGGGGGTACAGGGTTTACAAGGGTTACAAGAGGTACAGGGTTTACAGGGGTTACAGGGTATACTTGAGGCACAGGGTTTACAAGGGTTACAGCAGGTACAGGGTTTACAGGGTTTACAAGGGTTACAGTGCTTACAGTGTTTACAGGGGTTACAGGTTTACACTGTTTACAGGGGGTACAGTGTTTACAGGGGTTACAGGAGCTACAGGGTTTAGTGGGTGTACAAGGGTTACAGGGTTTACAGGGTTTACTGGGGGTACAGGGTTTACAGGGGGTTCAGGGTTTACAGGGATTCCAGGTTTTATGGGGGTACAGGGTTTACCGGGGTTACAGGGTGTACAGGGATAACAGGGGTTACAGGAGGTAAAGTTTTACAGGGTTTACAGGGGATACAGGGTTTACAAGGGTTACAGGAGGTACAGGGTTTACATGGTTTAGAGGGGGTGCAAGGTTTACAGGGTTTACAGGAGGTACAGGGTGGACTGGGTTTACAGGTGTTACAGGAGGTACAGATTATACAGGGTTTACAGGACGTACAGGGTTTACAGGGTTTACAGGAGGTACAGGGTTTACAGGGTTTACAGGAGGTACAGGGTTTACAGGGGATACAGGGGTTACATGGTTACAGGAGGTACAGGGTTTACAGGCGTTACAGGGGTTACAGGGGATACAGGCTTTACAGGGTTTACAGGGGTTACAGGGTTCACAGGGTTTACAGGGTTTACTGGGAGTACAGGGTTTACAGGGTTTCCAGGGTTTATGGGGTTACAGGGTTTACCGGGGTTACAGGGTGTACAGGGATAACTGGGGTTACAGGAGGTACAGGGTTTACAGGGGGTTCAGGGTTTACAAGGGTTACAGGAGGTACAGGGATTACAGGGGTTACAGGGGGTACAGGGTTTACAAGGGTTACAGGAGGTACAGGGTTTACAGGGTTTACAGGGTTTACAGGAGGTACAGGGTGGACAGGGTTTACAGGTGTTACAGGAGGTACAGATTATACAGGGGTTACAGGACTTACAGGGTTTACAGGGTTTACAGGAGGTACAATGGTTTACAGGGGTTACAGGCGGTACAGGGTTTACAGGGTTTACTGGTGGTACAGGGTTTACAGTGTGTACAGGGGTTACAGGGGGTACAGGAGGTACAGGGTTTACAGGGGTTACAGGGTTCACAGGGTTTACAGGAGGAACAGGGTTTACAGGGGTTACAGGAGGTACAGGGTTTACAGGGGTTACAGGATGTACAGGGTTTACAGGGTTTATGGGGGGTACAGAGGTTAAAGGAGATACAGGGTTTACAGGTTTTACAGGGTTTACAGGAGGTACAGGGTTTACAGGGTTTCCAGGGTTTATGGGGTTACAGGGTTTACCGGGGTTACAGGGTGTACAGGGATAACAGGGGTTACAGGAGGTACATGGTTTACAGGTGTTCCAGGGGGTACAGGGTTTACAAGGGTTACAGGAGGTACAGGGTTTACAGGGTTTACAGGGTTTCCAGGGTTTACAGGGGGTACAGGGTTTACAGGGTTTACAGGGTCTACAGGGTTTACAGGGTTTACAGGGTGTACAGGGTTTACAAGGGTTACAGGAGGTACAGGGTTTACAGGGTTTACAGGTGGTACAGGGTTTACAGGGTTTACAAGGGTTACAGGAGGTACAGGGTTTACAGGGGTATACAGGGGTTACAGGGTTTACAGGGTGTACAGGGGTTACAGGGTTTACAGGGGGTACAGGGTTTACAGGGTATACAGGGGTTACTGGAGGTACAGGGTTTATAGGGTATACAGGGGTTACAGGAGGTATTGGGTTTACAGGGGTTACAGACGTTACAGGGTTTACAGGGTATACAGGGGTTACAGGAGGTACAGGGTTTACAGGGTATACAGGGGTTACAGGAGGTACAGGGTTTACAGGGTATACAGGGGTTACAGGAAGTACAGTGTTTACAGGGGTTACAGGGTTTTCAGCGTTTACAGGCTGTACAAGTGTTACAGGGGTTACAGGAGGTACAGGGTTTACAGGGTGTACAGGGGTTACAGGGTTTACAGGGTTTACAGGGTGTACAAGGGTTACAGGGGTTACAGGAGGTACAGGGTTTACAGGGTATACAGGGGTTACAGGAGGTACAGGGTTTACAGGGTATACAGGGGTTACAGGAGGTACAGGGTTTACAGGGTATACAGGGGTTACAGGGGGTACAGGGTTTACAGGGGGTACAGGGTTTACAAGGGTTACAAGAGGTACAGGGTTTACAGGGGTTACAGGGTATACTTGAGGCACAGGGTTTACAAGGGTTACAGCAGGTACAGGGTTTACAGGGTTTACAAGGGTTACAGTGCTTACAGTGTTTACAGGGGTTACAGGTTTACACTGTTTACGGGGGGTACAGTGTTTACAGGGGTTACAGGAGCTACAGGGTTTAGAGGGTGTACAAGGGTTACAGGGTTTACAGGGTTTACTGGGGGTACAGGGTTTACAGGGGGTTCAGGGTTTACAGGGATTCCAGGTTTTATGGGGGTACAGGGTTTACCAGGGTTACAGGGTGTACAGGGATAACAGGGTTTACAGGGGATACAGGGTTTACAAGGGTTACAGGAGGTACAGGGTTTACATGGTTTACAGGGGGTGCAAGGTTTACAGGGTTTACAGGAGGTACAGGGTGGACTGGGTTTACAGGTGTTACAGGAGGTACAGATTATACAGGGTTTACAGGACGTACAGGGTTTACAGGGTTTACAGGAGGTACAGGGTTTACAGGGTTTACAGGAGGTACAGGGTTTACAGGGGATACAGCGGTTACATGGTTACAGGAGGTACAGGGTTTACAGGCGTTACAGGGGTTACAGGGGATACAGGCTTTACAGGGTTTACAGGGGTTACAGGGTTCACAGGGTTTACAGGGTTTACTGGGAGTACAGGGTTTACAGGGTTTCCAGGGTTTATGGGGTTACAGGGTTTACCGGGGTTACAGGGTGTACAGGGATAACTGGGGTTACAGGAGGTACAGGGTTTACAGGGTTTACAGGGGGTTCAGGGTTTACAAGGGTTACAGGAGGTACAGGGATTACAGGGGTTACAGGGGGTACAGGGTTTACAAGGGTTACAGGAGGTACAGGGTTTACAGGGTTTACAGGAGGTACAGGGTGGACAGGGTTTACAGGTGTTACAGGAGGTACAGATTATACAGGGGTTACAGGACTTACAGGGTTTACAGGGTTTACAGGAGGTACAATGGTTTACAGGGGTTACAGGCGGTACAGGGTTTACAGGGTTTACTGGTGGTACAGGGTTTACAGTGTGTACAGGGGTTACAGGGGGTACAGGAGGTACAGGGTTTACAGGGGTTACAGGGTTCACAGGGTTTACAGGAGGAACAGGGTTTACAGGGGTTACAGGAGGTACAGGGTTTACAGGGGTTACAGGATGTACAGGGTTTACAGGGTTTATGGGGGGTACAGAGGTTAAAGGAGATACAGGGTTTACAGGTTTTACAGGGTTTACAGGAGGTACATGGTTTACAGGGTTTCCAGGGTTTATGGGGTTACAGGGTTTACCGGGGTTACAGGGTGTACAGGGATAACAGGGGTTACAGGAGGTACAGGGTTTACAGGTGTTACAGGGGGTACAGGGTTTACAAGGGTTACAGGAGGTACAGGGTTTACAGGGTTTACAGGGTTTCCAGGGTTTACAGGGGGTACAGGGTTTACAGGGTTTACAGGGTCTACAGGGTTTACAGGGTTTACAGGGTGTACAGGGTTTACAAGGGTTACAGGAGGTACAGGGTTTACAGGGTGTACAAGGGTTACAGGGTTTACAGGGGGTACAGGGTTTACAGGGTTTACAGGGGGTACAGGGTTTACAGGGTTTACAAGGGTTACAGGAGGTACAGGGTTTACAGGGGTATACAGGGGTTACAGGGTTTACAGGGTGTACAGGGGTTACAGGGTTTACAGGGGGTACAGGGTTTACAGGGTATACAGGGGTTACAGGAGGTACAGGGTTTACAGGGTTTACAGGGGTTACAGGAGGTATAGGGTTTACAGGGGTTACAGACGTTACAGGGTTTACAGGGTATACAGGGGTTACAGGAGGTACAGGGTTTACAGGGTATACAGGGGTTACAGGAGGTACAGTGTTTACAGGGTATACAGGGGTTACAGGAGGTACAGTGTTTACAGGGGTTACAGGGTTTACAGCGTTTACAGGCTGTACAAGTGTTACAGGGGTTACAGGAGGTACAGGGTTTACAGGGTGTACAGGGGTTACAGGGTTTACAGGGTTTACAGGGTGTACAAGGGTTACAGGGGTTACAGGAGGTACAGGGTTTACAGGGTATACAGGGGTTACAGGAGGTACAGGGTTTACAGGGTATACAGGGGTTACAGGGGGTACAGGGTTTACAGGGGTTACAGGGTTTACAAGGGTTACAAGAGGTACAGGGTTTACAGGGGTTACAGGGTATACTTGAGGCACAGGGTTTACAAGGGTTACAGCAGGTACAGGGTTTACAGGGTTTACAAGGGTTACAGTGCTTACAGTGTTTACAGGGGTTACAGGTTTACACTGTTTACAGGGGGTACAGTGTTTACAGGGTTACAGGAGCTACAGGGTTTAGAGGGTGTACAAGGGTTACAGGGTTTACAGGGTTTACTGGCGGTACAGGGTTTACAGGGGGTTCAGGGTTTACAGGGATTCCAGGTTTTATGGGGGTACAGGGTTTACCGGGGTTACAGGGTGTACAGGGATAACAGGGGTTACAGGAGGTAAAGTTTTACAGGGTTTACAGGGGATACAGGGTTTACAAGGGTTACAGGAGGTACAGGGTTTACATGGTTTACAGGGGGTGCAAGGTTTACAGGGTTTACAGGAGGTACAGGGTGGACTGGGTTTACAGGTGTTACAGGAGGTACAGATTATACAGGGTTTACAGGACGTACAGGGTTTACAGGGTTTACAGGAGGTACAGGGTTTACAGGGTTTACAGGAGGTACAGGGTTTACAGGGGATACAGCGGTTACATGGTTACAGGAGGTACAGGGTTTACAGGCGTTACAGGGGTTACAGGGGATACAGGCTTTACAGGGTTTACAGGGGTTACAGGGTTCACAGGGTTTACAGGGTTTACTGGGAGTACAGGGTTTACAGGGTTTCCAGGGTTTATGGGGTTACAGGGTTTACCGGGGTTACAGGGTGTACAGGGATAACTGGGGTTACAGGAGGTACAGGGTTTACAGGGTTTACAGGGGGTTCAGGGTTTACAAGGGTTACAGGAGGTACAGGGATTACAGGGGTTACAGGGGGTACAGGGTTTACATGGGTTACAGGAGGTACAGGGTTTACAGGGTTTACAGGAGGTACAGGGTGGACAGGGTTTACAGGTGTTACAGGAGGTACAGATTATACAGGGGTTACAGGACTTACAGGGTTTACAGGGTTTACAGGAGGTACAATGGTTTACAGGGGTTACAGGCGGTACAGGGTTTACAGGGTTTACTGGTGGTACAGGGTTTACAGTGTGTGCAGGGGTTACAGGGGGTACAGGAGGTACAGGGTTTACAGGGGTTACAGGGTTCACAGGGTTAACAGGAGGAACAGGGTTTACAGGGGTTACAGGAGGTACAGGGTTTACAGGGGTTACAGGAGGTACAGGGTTTACAGGGTTTACAGGTGGTACAGGGTTTACAGGGTTTACAAGGGTTACAGGAGGTACAGGGTTTACAGGGGTATACAGGGGTTACAGGGTTTACAGGGTGTACAGGGGTTACAGGGTTTACAGGGGGTACAGGGTTTACAGGGTATACAGGGGTTACTGGAGGTACAGGGTTTATAGGGTATACAGGGGTTACAGGAGGTATTGGGTTTACAGGGGTTACAGACGTTACAGGGTTTACAGGGTATACAGGGGTTACAGGAGGTACAGGGTTTACAGGGTATACAGGGGTTACAGGAGGTACAGGGTTTACAGGGTATACAGGGGTTACAGGAGGTACAGTGTTTACAGGGGTTACAGGGTTTTCAGCGTTTACAGGCTGTACAAGTGTTACAGGGGTTACAGGGTTTACAGGGTTTACAGGGTGTACAAGGGTTACAGGGGTTACAGGAGGTACAGGGTTTACAGGGTATACAGGGGTTACAGGAGGTACAGGGTTTACAGGGTATACAGGGGTTACAGGAGGTACAGGGTTTACAGGGTATACAGGGGTTACAGGGGGTACAGGGTTTACAGGGGGTACAGGGTTTACAAGGGTTACAAGAGGTACAGGGTTTACAGGGGTTACAGGGTATACTTGAGGCACAGGGTTTACAAGGGTTACAGCAGGTACAGGGTTTACAGGGTTTACAAGGGTTACAGTGCTTACAGTGTTTACAGGGGTTACAGGTTTACACTGTTTACGGGGGGTACAGTGTTTACAGGGGTTACAGGAGCTACAGGGTTTAGAGGGTGTACAAGGGTTACAGGGTTTACAGGGTTTACTGGGGGTACAGGGTTTACAGGGGGTTCAGGGTTTACAGGGATTCCAGGTTTTATGGGGGTACAGGGTTTACCAGGGTTACAGGGTGTACAGGGATAACAGGGTTTACAGGGGATACAGGGTTTACAAGGGTTACAGGAGGTACAGGGTTTACATGGTTTACAGGGGGTGCAAGGTTTACAGGGTTTACAGGAGGTACAGGGTGGACTGGGTTTACAGGTGTTACAGGAGGTACAGATTATACAGGGTTTACAGGACGTACAGGGTTTACAGGGTTTACAGGAGGTACAGGGTTTACAGGGTTTACAGGAGGTACAGGGTTTACAGGGGATACAGCGGTTACATGGTTACAGGAGGTACAGGGTTTACAGGCGTTACAGGGGTTACAGGGGATACAGGCTTTACAGGGTTTACAGGGGTTACAGGGTTCACAGGGTTTACAGGGTTTACTGGGAGTACAGGGTTTACAGGGTTTCCAGGGTTTATGGGGTTACAGGGTTTACCGGGGTTACAGGGTGTACAGGGATAACTGGGGTTACAGGAGGTACAGGGTTTACAGGGTTTACAGGGGGTTCAGGGTTTACAAGGGTTACAGGAGGTACAGGGATTACAGGGGTTACAGGGGGTACAGGGTTTACAAGGGTTACAGGAGGTACAGGGTTTACAGGGTTTACAGGAGGTACAGGGTGGACAGGGTTTACAGGTGTTACAGGAGGTACAGATTATACAGGGGTTACAGGACTTACAGGGTTTACAGGGTTTACAGGAGGTACAATGGTTTACAGGGGTTACAGGCGGTACAGGGTTTACAGGGTTTACTGGTGGTACAGGGTTTACAGTGTGTACAGGGGTTACAGGGGGTACAGGAGGTACAGGGTTTACAGGGGTTACAGGGTTCACAGGGTTTACAGGAGGAACAGGGTTTACAGGGGTTACAGGAGGTACAGGGTTTACAGGGGTTACAGGATGTACAGGGTTTACAGGGTTTATGGGGGGTACAGAGGTTAAAGGAGATACAGGGTTTACAGGTTTTACAGGGTTTACAGGAGGTACATGGTTTACAGGGTTTCCAGGGTTTATGGGGTTACAGGGTTTACCGGGGTTACAGGGTGTACAGGGATAACAGGGGTTACAGGAGGTACAGGGTTTACAGGTGTTACAGGGGGTACAGGGTTTACAAGGGTTACAGGAGGTACAGGGTTTACAGGGTTTACAGGGTTTCCAGGGTTTACAGGGGGTACAGGGTTTACAGGGTTTACAGGGTCTACAGGGTTTACAGGGTGTACAGGGTTTACAAGGGTTACAGGAGGTACAGGGTTTACAGGGTGTACAAGGGTTACAGGGTTTACAGGGGGTACAGGGTTTACAGGGTTTACAGGGGGTACAGGGTTTACAGGGTTTACAAGGGTTACAGGAGGTACAGGGTTTACAGGGGTATACAGGGGTTACAGGGTTTACAGGGTGTACAGGGGTTACAGGGTTTACAGGGGGTACAGGGTTTACAGGGTATACAGGGGTTACAGGAGGTACAGGGTTTACAGGGTTTACAGGGGTTACAGGAGGTATAGGGTTTACATGGGTTACAGACGTTACAGGGTTTACAGGGTATACAGGGGTTACAGGAGGTACAGGGTTTACAGGGTATACAGGGGTTACAGGAGGTACAGTGTTTACAGGGTATACAGGGGTTACAGGAGGTACAGTGTTTACAGGGGTTACAGGGTTTACAGCGTTTACAGGCTGTACAAGTGTTACAGGGGTTACAGGAGGTACAGGGTTTACAGGGTGTACAGGGGTTTCAGGGTTTACAGGGTTTACAGGGTGTACAAGGGTTACAGGGGTTACAGGAGGTACAGGGTTTACAGGGTATACAGGGGTTACAGGAGGTACAGGGTTTACAGGGTATACAGGGGTTACAGGGGGTACAGGGTTTACAGGGGTTACAGGGTTTACAAGGGTTACAAGAGGTACAGGGTTTACAGGGGTTACAGGGTATACTTGAGGCACAGGGTTTACAAGGGTTACAGCAGGTACAGGGTTTACAGGGTTTACAAGGGTTACAGTGCTTACAGTGTTTACAGGGGTTACAGGTTTACACTGTTTACAGGGGGTACAGTGTTTACAGGGTTACAGGAGCTACAGGGTTTAGAGGGTGTACAAGGGTTACAGGGTTTACAGGGTTTACTGGGGGTACAGGGTTTACAGGGGGTTCAGGGTTTACAGGGATTCCAGGTTTTATGGGGGTACAGGGTTTACCGGGGTTACAGGGTGTACAGGGATAACAGGGGTTACAGGAGGTAAAGTTTTACAGGGTTTACAGGGGATACAGGGTTTACAAGGGTTACAGGAGGTACAGGGTTTACATGGTTTACAGGGGGTGCAAGGTTTACAGGGTTTACAGGAGGTACAGGGTGGACTGGGTTTACAGGTGTTACAGGAGGTACAGATTATACAGGGTTTACAGGACGTACAGGGTTTACAGGGTTTACAGGAGGTACAGGGTTTACAGGGTTTACAGGAGGTACAGGGTTTACAGGGGATACAGCGGTTACATGGTTACAGGAGGTACAGGGTTTACAGGCGTTACAGGGGTTACAGGGGATACAGGCTTTACAGGGTTTACAGGGGTTACAGGGTTCACAGGGTTTACAGGGTTTACTGGGAGTACAGGGTTTACAGGGTTTCCAGGGTTTATGGGGTTACAGGGTTTACCGGGGTTACAGGGTGTACAGGGATAACTGGGGTTACAGGAGGTACAGGGTTTACAGGGTTTACAGGGGGTTCAGGGTTTACAAGGGTTACAGGAGGTACAGGGATTACAGGGGTTACAGGGGGTACAGGGTTTACATGGGTTACAGGAGGTACAGGGTTTACAGGGTTTACAGGAGGTACAGGGTGGACAGGGTTTACAGGTGTTACAGGAGGTACAGATTATACAGGGGTTACAGGACTTACAGGGTTTACAGGGTTTACAGGAGGTACAATGGTTTACAGGGGTTACAGGAGGTACAGGGTTTACAGGGTTTACTGGTGGTACAGGGTTTACAGTGTGTGCAGGGGTTACAGGGGGTACAGGAGGTACAGGGTTTACAGGGGTTACAGGGTTCACAGGGTTAACAGGAGGAACAGGGTTTACAGGGGTTACAGGAGGTACAGGGTTTACAGGGGTTACAGGATGTACAGGGTTTACAGGGTTTATGGGGGGTACAGAGGTTAAAGGAGATACAGGGTTTACAGGTTTTACAGGGTTTACAGGAGGTACAGGGTTTACAGGGTTTCCAGGGTTTATGGGGTTACAGGGTTTACCGGGGTTACAGGGTGTACAGGGATAACAGGGGTTACAGGAGGTACAGGGTTTACAGGTGTTACAGGGGGTACAGGGTTTACAAGGGTTACAGGAGGTACAGGGTTTACAGGGTTTACAGGGTTTCCAGGGTTTACAGGGGGTACAGGGTTTACAGGGTTTACAGGGTCTACAGGGTTTACAGGGTTTACAGGGTGTACAGGGTTTACAAGGGTTACAGGAGGTACAGGGTTTACAGGGTGTACAAGGGTTACAGGGTTTACAGGGGGTACAGGGTTTACAGGGTTTACAGGGGGTACAGGGTTTACAGGGTTTACAAGGGTTACAGGAGGTACAGGGTTTACAGGGGTATACAGGGGTTACAGGGTTTACAGGGTGTACAGGGGTTACAGGGTTTACAGGGGGTACAGGGTTTACAGGGTATACAGGGGTTACAGGAGGTACAGGGTTTACAGGGTTTACAGGGGTTACAGGAGGTATAGGGTTTACAGGGGTTACAGACGTTACAGGGTTTACAGGGTATACAGGGGTTACAGGAGGTACAGGGTTTACAGGGTATACAGGGGTTACAGGAGGTACAGTGTTTACAGGGTATACAGGGGTTACAGGAGGTACAGTGTTTACAGGGGTTACAGGGTTTACAGCGTTTACAGGCTGTACAAGTGTTACAGGGGTTACAGGAGGTACAGGGTTTACAGGGTGTACAGGGGTTACAGGGTTTACAGGGTTTACAGGGTGTACAAGGGTTACAGGGGTTACAGGAGGTACAGGGTTTACAGGGTATACAGGGGTTACAGGAGGTACAGGGTTTACAGGGTATACAGGGGTTACAGGGGGTACAGGGTTTACAGGGGTTACAGGGTTTACAAGGGTTACAAGAGGTACAGGGTTTACAGGGGTTACAGGGTATACTTGAGGCACAGGGTTTACAAGGGTTACAGCAGGTACAGGGTTTACAGGGTTTACAAGGGTTACAGTGCTTACAGTGTTTACAGGGGTTACAGGTTTACACTGTTTACAGGGGGTACAGTGTTTACAGGGTTACAGGAGCTACAGGGTTTAGAGGGTGTACAAGGGTTACAGGGTTTACAGGGTTTACTGGGGGTACAGGGTTTACAGGGGGTTCAGGGTTTACAGGGATTCCAGGTTTTATGGGGGTACAGGGTTTACCGGGGTTACAGGGTGTACAGGGATAACAGGGGTTACAGGAGGTAAAGTTTTACAGGGTTTACAGGGGATACAGGGTTTACAAGGGTTACAGGAGGTACAGGGTTTACATGGTTTACAGGGGGTGCAAGGTTTACAGGGTTTACAGGAGGTACAGGGTGGACTGGGTTTACAGGTGTTACAGGAGGTACAGATTATACAGGGTTTACAGGACGTACAGGGTTTACAGGGTTTACAGGAGGTACAGGGTTTACAGGGTTTACAGGAGGTACAGGGTTTACAGGGGATACAGGGGTTACATGGTTACAGGAGGTACAGGGTTTACAGGCGTTACAGGGGTTACAGGGGATACAGGCTTTACAGGGTTTACAGGGGTTACAGGGTTCACAGGGTTTACAGGGTTTACTGGGAGTACAGGGTTTACAGGGTTTCCAGGGTTTATGGGGTTACAGGGTTTACCGGGGTTACAGGGTGTACAGGGATAACTGGGGTTACAGGAGGTACAGGGTTTACAGGGTTTACAGGGGGTTCAGGGTTTACAAGGGTTACAGGAGGTACAGGGATTACAGGGTTTACAAGGGAGTGCAGGGTTTACAGGGTTTACAGGTGTTACAGGAGGTACAGATTATACAGGGGTTACAGGACTTACAGGGTTTACAGGGTTTACAGGAGGTACAATGGTTTACAGGGGTTACAGGCGGTACAGGGTTTACAGGGTTTACTGGTGGTACAGGGTTTACAGTGTGTACAGGGGTTACAGGGGGTACAGGAGGTACAGGGTTTACAGGGGTTACAGGGGGTACAGGGTTTACAGGGGTTACAGGATGTACAGGGTTTACAGGGTTTATGGGGGGTACAGAGGTTAAAGGAGATACAGGGTTTACAGGTTTTACAGGGTTTACAGGAGGTACAGGGTTTACAGGGTTTCCAGGGTTTATGGGGTTACAGGGTTTACCGGGGTTACAGGGTGTACAGGGATAACAGGGGTTACAGGAGGTACAGAGTTTACAGGTGTTACAGGGGGTACAGGGTTTACAAGGGTTACAGGAGGTACAGGGTTTACAGGGTTTACAGGGTTTCCAGGGTTTACAGGGGGTACAGGGTTTACAGGGTTTACAGGGTGTACAGGGTTTACAGGGTTTACAGGGCGTACAGGGTTTACCGGGGTTACAGGGTGTACAGGGATAACAGGGGTTACAGGGTTTACAGTGTTTCCAGGGTTTACAGGGGGGTACAGGGTTTACAGGGTTTACAGGGTGTACAGGGTTCACAGGGTTTACAGGGGTTACAGGGCTTACATGGTTTACAGGGTTTACAGGGTGTACAGGGTTTACAAGGGTTACAGGTGGTACAGGGTTTACAGTGTTTACAGGGTTTACAGGGCTTACAGGGCTTACAGGGTTTACAGGGTTTACTGGGTTTACAGGAGTTACAGGGTGTACAGGGTTTACAGGTGTTACAGGAGGTACAGATTATACAGGGGTTACAGGTCGTACAGGGTTTACAGGGGTTACAGGAGGTACAGGGTTTACAGGGTTTACTGGGGGTACAGGGTTTACAGTGTGTACAGGAGTTACAGGGTTTACAGGGTTTACTGGGGGTACAGGGTTTACAGGGGGTACAGGGTTTACAGGGTATACAGGGGTTACAGGAGGTACAGGGTTTACAGGGGTTACAGGGGGTACAGGGGATACAGGGATTACAGGGTTTACAGGGGTTACAGGGGGTACAGGATTTACAGGCGTTACAAGATTTACAGGGCTTACGGGGTTTACAGGGGTTACAGGTTTTACACAGTTTACAGGGGGTACAGGGTTTACAGGGGTTACAGGAGGTGCAGGGTTTAAAGGGGTTACACGAGGTACAGGGTTTGCAGGGGTTACAGGAGCTACAGGGTTTACAGGGTTTACTGGGGGTACAGGGTTTTCAGGGTGTACAAGGGTTACAGGGTTTACAGGGTTTACTGGGAGTACAGGGTTTACAGGGTTTCCAGGGTTTATGGGGTTACAGGGTTTACCGGGGTTACAGGGTGTACAGGGATAACAGGGGTTACAGGAGGTACAGGGTTTACAGGGTTTACAGGGGGTACAGGGTTTACAAGGGTTACAGGAGGTACAGGAATTACAGGGTTTACAGTGTTTACAGGGGGTGCAGGGTTTACAGGGTTTACAGGAGGTACAGGGTGGACAGGGTTTACAGGTGTTACAGGAGGTACAGATTATACAGGGGTTACAGGACTTACAGGGTTTACAGGGTTTATAGGAGGTACAATGGTTTACAGGGGTTACAGGCGGTACAGGGTTTACAGGGTTTATAGGAGGTACAATGGTTTACAGGGGTTACAGACGTTACAGGGTTTACAGGGTATACAGGGGTTACAGGAGGTACAGGGTTTACAGGGTATACAGGAGTTACAGGGTGTACAGGGTTTACAGGTGTTACAGGAGGTACAGATTATACAGGGGTTACAGGTCGTACAGGGTTTACAGGGGTTACAGGAGGTACAGGGTTTACAGGGTTTACTGGGGGTACAGGGTTTACAGTGTGTACAGGAGTTACAGGGTTTACAGGGTTTACTGGGGGTACAGGGTTTACAGGGGGTACAGGGTTTACAGGGTATACAGGGGTTACAGGAGGTACAGGGGTTACAGTGTTTACAGGGTTTACAGGGGTTACAGGGCTTACAGGGTTTACCGGGGATACAGGCGGTACAGGGATAACAGGGGTTACAGGAGGTACAGGGTTTACAGGGTTTACAGGAGGTACAGGGTTTACAGGGGTTACAGGGGGTACAGGGGATACAGGGATTACAGGGTTTACAGGGGTTACAGGGGGTACAGGATTTACAGGCGTTACAAGATTTACAGGGCTTACGGGGTTTACAGGGGTTACAGGTTTTACACAGTTTACAGGGGGTACAGGGTTTACAGGGGTTACAGGAGGTACAGGGTTTAAAGGGGTTACACGAGGTACAGGGTTTGCAGGTGTTACAGGAGCTACAGGGTTTACAGGGTTTACTGGGGGTACAGGGTTTTCAGGGTGTACAAGGGTTACAGGGTTTACAGGGTTTACTGGGAGTACAGGGTTTACAGGGTTTCCAGGGTTTATGGGGTTACAGGGTTTACCGGGGTTACAGGGTGTACAGGGATAACAGGGGTTACAGGAGGTACAGGGTTTACAGGGTTTACTGGGGGTACAGGGTTTACAAGGGTTACAGGAGGTACAGGAATTACAGGGTTTACAGTGTTTACAGGGGGTGCAGGGTTTACAGGGTTTACAGGAGGTACAGGGTGGACAGGGTTTACAGGTGTTACAGGAGGTACAGATTATACAGGGGTTACAGGACTTACAGGGTTTACAGGGTTTATAGGAGGTACAATGGTTTACAGGGGTTACAGGCGGTACAGGGTTTACAGGGTTTATAGGAGGTACAATGGTTTACAGGGGTTACAGACGTTACAGGGTTTACAGGGTATACAGGGGATACAGGAGGTACAGGGTTTACAGGGTATACAGGGTTTACAGGAGGTACAGGGTTTACAGGGTATACAGGGGTTACAGGAGGTACAGTGTTTACAGGGGTTACAGGGTTTACAGCGTTTACAGGCTGTACAAGTGTTACAGGGGTTACAGGAGGTACAGGGTTTACAGGGTGTACAGGGGTTACAGGGTTTACAGGGTTTACAGGGTGTACAAGGGTTACAGGGGTTACAGGAGGTACAGGGTTTACAGGGTATACAGGGGTTACAGGAGGTACAGGGTTTACAGGGTATACAGGGGTTACAGGAGGTACAGGGTTTACAGGGTATACAGGGGTTACAGGGGGTACAGGGTTTACAGGGGGTACAGGGTTTACAAGGGTTACAAGAGGTACAGGGTTTACAGGGGTTACAGGGTATACTTGAGGCACAGGGTTTACAAGGGTTACAGCAGGTACAGGGTTTACAGGGTTTACAAGGGTTACAGTGCTTACAGTGTTTACAGGGGTTACAGGTTTACACTGTTTACAGGGGTTACAGTGTTTACAGGGGTTACAGGAGCTACAGGGTTTAGAGGGTGTACAAGGGTTACAGGGTTTACAGGGTTTACTGGGGGTACAGGGTTTACAGGGGGTTCAGGGTTTACAGAGATTCCAGGTTTTATGGGGGTACAGGGTTTACCGGGGTTACAGGGTGTACAGGGATAACAGGGATTACAGGAGGTAAAGTTTTACAGGGTTTACAGGGGATACAGGGTTTACAAGGGTTACAGGAGGTACAGGGTTTACATGGTTTACAGGGGGTGCAAGGTTTACAGGGTTTACAGGAGGTACAGGGTGGACTGGGTTTACAGGTGTTACAGGAGGTACAGATTATACAGGGTTTACAGGACGTACAGGGTTTACAGGGTTTACAGGAGGTACAGGGTTTACAGGGTTTACAGGAGCTACAGGGTTTACAGGGGATACAGGGGTTACATGGTTACAGGAGGTACAGGGTTTACAGGGGTTACAGGGTTCACAGGGTTTACAGGAGGAACAGGGTTTACAGGGGTTACAGGAGGTACAGGGTTTACAGGGGTTACAGGATGTACAGGGTTTACAGGGTTTATGGGGGGTACAGAGGTTAAAGGAGATACAGGGTTTACAGGTTTTACAGGGTTTACAGGAGGTACAGGGTTTACAGGGTTTCCAGGGTTTATGGGGTTACAGGGTTTACCGGGGTTACAGGGTGTACAGGGATAACAGGGGTTACAGGAGGTACAGAGTTTACAGGTGTTACAGGGGGTACAGGGTTTTGCAAGGGTTACAGGAGGTACAGGGTTTACAGGGTTTACAGGGTTTCCAGGGTTTACAGGGGGTACAGGGTTTACAGGGTTTACAGGGTGTACAGGGTTTACAGGGTTTACAGGGCGTACAGGGTTTACCGGGGTTACAGGGTGTACAGGGATAACAGGGGTTACAGGGTTTACAGGGTTTCCAGGGTTTATAGGGGGTACAGGGTTTACAGGGTTTACAGGGTGTACAGGGTTCACAGGGTTTACAGGGGTTACAGGGCTTACAGGGTTTACAGGGTTTACAGGGTGTACAGGGTTTACAAGGGTTACAGGTGGTACAGGGTTTACAGGGTTTACAGGGTTTACAGGGCTTACAGGGCTTACAGGGTTTACAGGGTTTACTGGGTTTACAGGAGTTACAGGGTGTACAGGGTTTACAGGTGTTACAGGAGGTACAGATTATACAGGGGTTACAGGTCGTACAGGGTTTACAGGGGTTACAGGAGGTACAGGGTTTACAGGGTTTACTGGGGGTACAGGGTTTACAGTGTGTACAGGAGTTACAGGGTTTACAGGGTTTACTGGGGGTACAGGGTTTACAGGGGGTACAGGGTTTACAGGGTATACAGGGGTTACAGGAGGTACAGGGGTTACAGTGTTTACAGGGTTTACAGGGGTTACAGGGCTTACAGGGTTTACCGGGGATACAGGCGGTACAGGGATAACAGGGGTTACAGGAGGTACAGGGTTTACAGGGTTTACAGGAGGTACAGGGTTTACAGGGGTTACAGGGGGTACAGGGGATACAGGGATTACAGGGTTTACAGGGGTTACAGGGGGTACAGGATTTACAGGCGTTACAAGATTTACAGGGCTTACGGGGTTTACAGGGGTTACAGGTTTTACACAGTTTACAGGGGGTACAGGGTTTACAGGGGTTACAGGAGGTACAGGGTTTAAAGGGGTTACACGAGGTACAGGGTTTGCAGGGGTTACAGGAGCTACAGGGTTTACAGGGTTTACTGGGGGTACAGGGTTTTCAGGGTGTACAAGGGTTACAGGGTTTACAGGGTTTACTGGGAGTACAGGGTTTACAGGGTTTCCAGGGTTTATGGGGTTACAGGGTTTACCGGGGTTACAGGGTGTACAGGGATAACAGGGGTTACAGGAGGTACAGGGTTTACAGGGTTTACAGGGGGTACAGGGTTTACAAGGGTTACAGGAGGTACAGGAATTACAGGGTTTACAGTGTTTACAGGGGGTGCAGGGTTTACAGGGTTTACAGGAGGTACAGGGTGGACAGGGTTTACAGGTGTTACAGGAGGTACAGGGTTTACAGGGTTTATAGGAGGTACAATGGTTTACAGGGGTTACAGGCGGTACAGGGTTTACAGGGTTTATAGCAGGTACAATGGTTTACAGGGGTTACAAACGTTACAGGGTTTACAGGGTATACAGGGGTTACAGGAGGTACAGGGTTTACAGGGTATACAGGGTTTACAGGAGGTACAGGGTTTACAGGGTATACAGGGGTTACAGGAGGTACAGTGTTTACAGGGGTTACAGGGTTTACAGCGTTTACAGGCTGTACAAGTGTTACAGGGGTTACAGGAGGTACAGGGTTTACAGGGTGTACAGGGGTTACAGGGTTTACAGGGTTTACAGGGTGTACAAGGGTTACAGGGGTTACAGGAGGTACAGGGTTTACAGGGTATACAGGGGTTACAGGAGGTACAGGGTTTACAGGGTATACAGGGGTTACAGGAGGTACAGGGTTTACAGGGTATACAGGGGTTACAGGGGGTACAGGGTTTACAGGGGGTACAGGGTTTACAAGGGTTACAAGAGGTACAGGGTTTACAGGGGTTACAGGGTATACTTGAGGCACAGGGTTTACAAGGGTTACAGCAGGTACAGGGTTTACAGGGTTTACAAGGGTTACAGTGCTTACAGTGTTTACAGGGGTTACAGGTTTACACTGTTTACAGGGGGTACAGTGTTTACAGGGGTTACAGGAGCTACAGGGTTTAGAGGGTGTACAAGGGTTACAGGGTTTACAGGGTTTACTGGGGGTACAGGGTTTACAGGGGGTTCAGGGTTTACAGGGATTCCAGGTTTTATGGGGGTACAGGGTTTACCGGGGTTACAGGGTGTACAGGGATAACAGGGGTTACAGGAGGTAAAGTTTTACAGGGTTTACAGGGGATACAGGGTTTACAAGGGTTACAGGAGGTACAGGGTTTACATGGTTTACAGGGGGTGCAAGGTTTACAGGGTTTACAGGAGGTACAGGGTGGACTGGGTTTACAGGTGTTACAGGAGGTACAGATTATACAGGGTTTACAGGACGTACAGGGTTTACAGGGTTTACAGGAGGTACAGGGTTTACAGGGTTTACAGGAGGTACAGGGTTTACAGGGGATACAGGGGTTACATGGTTACAGGAGGTACAGGGTTTACAGGTGTTACAGGGGTTACAGGGGATACAGGCTTTACAGGGTTTACAGGGGTTACAGGGTTCACAGGGTTTACAGGGTTTACTGGGAGTACAGGGTTTACAGGGTTTCCAGGGTTTATGGGGTTACAGGGTTTACCGGGGTTACAGGGTGTACAGGGATAACTGGGGTTACAGGAGGTACAGGGTTTACAGGGTTTACAGGGGGTTCAGGGTTTACAAGGGTTACAGGAGGTACAGGGATTACAGGGGTTACAGGGGGTACAGGGTTTACAAGGGTTACAGGAGGTACAGGGTTTACAGGGTTTACAGGGTTTACAGGAGGTACAGGGTGGACAGGGTTTACAGGTGTTACAGGAGGTACAGATTATACAGGGGTTACAGGACTTACAGGGTTTACAGGGTTTACAGGAGGTACAATGGTTTACAGGGGTTACAGGCGGTACAGGGTTTACAGGGTTTACTGGTGGTACAGGGTTTACAGTGTGTACAGGGTTTACAGGGGGTACAGGAGGTACAGGGTTTACAGGGGTTACAGGGTTCACAGGGTTTACAGGAGGAACAGGGTTTACAGGGGTTACAGGAGGTACAGGGTTTACAGGGGTTACAGGATGTACAGGGTTTACAGGGTTTATGGGGGGTACAGAGGTTAAAGGAGATACAGGGTTTACAGGTTTTACAGGGTTTACAGGAGGTACAGGGTTTACAGGGTTTCCAGGGTTTATGGGGTTACAGGGTTTACCGGGGTTACAGGGTGTACAGGGATAACAGGGGTTACAGGGGGTACAGGGTTTACAGGTGTTACAGGGGGTACAGGGTTTACAAGGGTTACAGGAGGTACAGGGTTTACAGGGTTTACAGGGTTTCCAGGGTTTACAGGGGGTACAGGGTTTACAGGGTTTACAGTGTCTACAGGGTTTACAGGGTTTACAGGGTGTACAGGGTTTACAAGGGTTACAGGAGGTACAGGGTTTATAGGGTTTACAGGGGGTACAGGTTTACAGGGTTTACAAGGGTTACAGGAGGTACAGGGTTTACAGGGTGTACAAGGGTTACAGGGTTTACAGGGGGTACAGGGTTTACAGGGTTTACAGGGGGTACAGGGTTTACAGGGTTTACAAGGGTTACAGGAGGTACAGGGTTTACAGGGGTATACAGGGGTTACAGGGTTTACAGGGTGTACAGGGGTTACAGGGTTTACAGGGGGTACAGGGTTTACAGGGTATACAGGGGTTACAGGAGGTACAGGGTTTATAGGGTATACAGGGGTTACAGGAGGTATAGGGTTTACAGGGGTTACAGACGTTACAGGGTTTACAGGGTATACAGGGGTTACAGGAGGTACACGGTTTACAGGGTATACAGGGGTTACAGGAGGTACAGGGTTTACAGGGTATACAGGGGTTACAGGGGGTACAGGGTTTACAGGGGTTACAGGGTTTACAAGGGTTACAAGAGGTACAGGGTTTACAGGGGTTACAGGGTATACTTGAGGCACAGGGTTTACAAGGGTTACAGCAGGTACAGGGTTTACAGGGTTTACAAGGGTTACAGTGCTTACAGTGTTTACAGGGGTTACAGGTTTACACTGTTTACAGGGGGTACAGTGTTTACAGGGGTTACAGGAGCTACAGGGTTTAGTGGGTGTACAAGGGTTACAGGGTTTACAGGGTTTACTGGGGGTACAGGGTTTACAGGGGGTTCAGGGTTTACAGGGATTCCAGGTTTTATGGGGGTACAGGGTTTACCGGGGTTACAGGGTGTACAGGGATAACAGGGGTTACAGGAGGTAAAGTTTTACAGGGTTTACAGGGGATACAGGGTTTACAAGGGTTACAGGATGTACAGGGTTTACATGGTTTACAGGGGGTGCAAGGTTTACAGGGTTTACAGGAGGTACAGGGTGGACTGGGTTTACAGGTGTTACAGGAGGTACAGATTATACAGGGTTTACAGGACGTACAGGGTTTACAGGGTTTACAGGAGGTACAGGGTTTACAGGGTTTACAGGAGGTACAGGGTTTACAGGGGATACAGGGGTTACATGGTTACAGGAGGTACAGGGTTTACAGGCGTTACAGGGGTTACAGGGGATACAGGCTTTACAGGGTTTACCGGGGTTACAGGGTGTACAGGGATAACTGGGGTTACAGGAGGTACAGGGTTTACAGGGTTTACAGGGGGTTCAGGGTTTACAAGGGTTACAGGAGGTACAGGGATTACAGGGGTTACAGGGGGTACAGGGTTTACAAGGGTTACAGGAGGTACAGGGATTACAGGGTTTACAAGGGGGTGCAGGGTTTACAGGGGTTACAGGTGTTACAGGAGGTACAGATTATACAGGGGTTACAGACGTTACAGGGTTTACAGGGTATACAGGGTTTACAGGAGGTACAGGGTTTACAGGGTATACAGGGGTTACAGGAGGTACAGTGTTTACAGGGGTTACAGGGTTTACAGCGTTTACAGGCTGTACAAGTGTTACAGGGGTTACAGGAGGTACAGGGTTTACAGGGTGTACAGGGGTTACAGGGTTTACAGGGTTTACAGGGTGTACAAGGGTTACAGGGGTTACAGGAGCTACAGGGTTTACAGGGTATACAGGGGTTACAGGAGGTACAGGGTTTACAGGGTATACAGGGGTTACAGGAGGTACAGGGTTTACAGGGTATACAGGGGTTACAGGGGGTACAGGGTTTACAGGGGGTACAGGGTTTACAAGGGTTACAAGAGGTACAGGGTTTACAGGGGTTACAGGGTATACTTGAGGCACAGGGTTTACAAGGGTTACAGCAGGTACAGGGTTTACAGGGTTTACAAGGGTTACAGTGCTTACAGTGTTTACAGGTTTACACTGTTTACAGGGGGTACAGTGTTTACAGGGGTTACAGGAGCTACAGGGTTTAGAGGGTGTACAAGGGTTACAGGGTTTACAGGGTTTACTGGGGGTACAGGGTTTACAGGGGGTTCAGGGTTTACAGGGTTTACAGGGTGTACAAGGGTTACAGGGGTTACAGGAGGTACAGGGTTTACAGGGTATACAGGGGTTACAGGTGGTACAGGGTTTACAGGGTATACAGGGGTTACAGGAGGTACAGGGTTTACAGGGTATACAGGGGTTACAGGGGGTACAGGGTTTACAGGGGGTACAGGGTTTACAAGGGTTACAAGAGGTACAGGGTTTACAGGGGATACAGGGGTTACATGGTTACAGGAGGTACAGGGTTTACAGGCGTTACAGGGGTTACAGGGGATACAGGCTTTACAGGGTTTACCGGGGTTACAGGGTGTACAGGGATAACTGGGGTTACAGGAGGTACAGGGTTTACAGGGTTTACAGGGGGTTCAGGGTTTACAAGGGTTACAGGAGGTACAGGGATTACAGGGGTTACAGGGGGTACAGGGTTTACAAGGGTTACAGGAGGTACAGGGATTACAGGGTTTACAAGGGGGTGCAGGGTTTACAGGGTTTACAGGTGTTACAGGAGGTACAGATTATACAGGGGTTACAGACGTTACAGGGTTTACAGGGTATACAGGGTTTACAGGAGGTACAGGGTTTACAGGGTATACAGGGGTTACAGGAGGTACAGTGTTTACAGGGGTTACAGGGTTTACAGCGTTTACAGGCTGTACAAGTGTTACAGGGGTTACAGGAGGTACAGGGTTTACAGGGTGTACAGGGGTTACAGGGTTTACAGGGTTTACAGGGTGTACAAGGGTTACAGGGGTTACAGGAGGTACAGGGTTTACAGGGTATACAGGGGTTACAGGAGGTACAGGGTTTACAGGGTATACAGGGGTTACAGGAGGTACAGGGTTTACAGGGTATACAGGGGTTACAGGGGGTACAGGGTTTACAGGGGGTACAGGGTTTACAAGGGTTACAAGAGGTACAGGGTTTACAGGGGTTACAGGGTATACTTGAGGCACAGGGTTTACAAGGGTTACAGCAGGTACAGGGTTTACAGGGTTTACAAGGGTTACAGTGCTTACAGTGTTTACAGGTTTACACTGTTTACAGGGGGTACAGTGTTTACAGGGGTTACAGGAGCTACAGGGTTTAGAGGGTGTACAAGGGTTACAGGGTTTACAGGGTTTACTGGGGGTACAGGGTTTACAGGGGGTTCAGGGTTTACAGGGATTCCAGGTTTTATGGGGGTACAGGGTTTACCGGGGTTACAGGGTGTACAGGGATAACAGGGGTTACAGGAGGTAAAGTTTTACAGGGTTTACAGGGGATACAGGGTTTACAAGGGTTACAGGAGGTACAGGGTTTACATGGTTTACAGGGGGTGCAAGGTTTACAGGGTTTACAGGAGGTACAGGGTGGACTGGGTTTACAGGTGTTACAGGAGGTACAGATTATACAGGGTTTACAGGACGTACAGGGTTTACAGGGTTTACAGGAGGTACAGGGTTTACAGGGTTTACAGGAGGTACAGGGTTTACAGGGGATACAGGGGTTACATGGTTACAGGAGGTACAGGGTTTACAGGTGTTACAGGGGTTACAGGGGATACAGGCTTTACAGGGTTTACAGGGGTTACAGGGTTCACAGGGTTTACAGGGTTTACTGGGAGTACAGGGTTTACAGGGTTTACAGGGTTTATGGGGTTACAGGGTTTACCGGGGTTACAGGGTGTACAGGGATAACTGGGGTTACAGGAGGTACAGGGTTTACAGGGTTTACAGGGGGTTCAGGGTTTACAAGGGTTACAGGAGGTACAGGGATTACAGGGGTTACAGGGGGTACAGGGTTTACAAGGGTTACAGGAGGTACAGGGTTTACAGGGTTTACAGGGTTTACAGGAGGTACAGGGTGGACAGGGTTTACAGGTGTTACAGGAGGTACAGATTATACAGGGGTTACAGGACTTACAGGGTTTACAGGGTTTACAGGAGGTACAATGGTTTACAGGGGTTACAGGCGGTACAGGGTTTACAGGGTTTACTGGTGGTACAGGGTTTACAGTGTGTACAGGGGTTACAGGGGGTACAGGATGTACAGGGTTTACAGGGGTTACAGGGTTCACAGGGTTTACAGGAGGAACAGGGTTTACAGGGGTTACAGGAGGTACAGGGTTTACAGGGGTTACAGGATGTACAGGGTTTACAGGGTTTATGGGGGGTACAGAGGTTAAAGGAGATACAGGGTTTACAGGTTTTACAGGGTTTACAGGAGGTACAGGGTTTACAGGGTTTCCAGGGTTTATGGGGTTACAGGGTTTACCGGGGTTACAGGGTGTACAGGGATAACAGGGGTTACAGGGGGTACAGGGTTTACAGGTGTTACAGGGGGTACAGGGTTTACAAGGGTTACAGGAGGTACAGGGTTTACAGGGTTTACAGGGTTTCCAGGGTTTACAGGGGGTACAGGGTTTACAGGGTTTACAGTGTCTACAGGGTTTACAGGGTTTACAGGGTGTACAGGGTTTACAAGGGTTACAGGAGGTACAGGGTTTACAGGGTTTACAGGGGGTACAGGTTTACAGGGTTTACAAGGGTTACAGGAGGTACAGGGTTTCAGTGGTTACAGGGTTTACAGGGTGTACAAGGGTTACAGGGTTTACAGGGGGTACAGGGTTTACAGGGTTTACAGGGGGTACAGGGTTTACAGGGTTTACAAGGGTTACAGGAGGTACAGGGTTTACAGGGGTATACAGGGGTTACAGGGTTTACAGGGTGTACAGGGGTTACAGGGTTTACAGGGGGTACAGGGTTTACAGGGTATACAGGGGTTACAGGAGGTACAGGGTTTATAGGGTATACAGGGGTTACAGGAGGTATAGGGTTTACAGGGGTTACAGACGTTACAGGGTTTACAGGGTATACAGGGGTTACAGGAGGTACAGGGTTTACAGGGTATACAGGGGTTACAGGAGGTACAGGGTTTACAGGGTATACAGGGGTTACAGGGGGTACAGGGTTTACAGGGGTTACAGGGTTTACAAGGGTTACAAGAGGTACAGGGTTTACAGGGGTTACAGGGTATACTTGAGGCACAGGGTTTACAAGGGTTACAGCAGGTACAGGGTTTACAGGGTTTACAAGGGTTACAGTGCTTACAGTGTTTACAGGGGTTACAGGTTTACACTGTTTACAGGGGGTACAGTGTTTACAGGGGTTACAGGAGCTACAGGGTTTAGTGGGTGTACAAGGGTTACAGGGTTTACAGGGTTTACTGGGGGTACAGGGTTTACAGGGGGTTCAGGGTTTACAGGGATTCCAGGTTTTATGGGGGTACAGGGTTTACCGGGGTTACAGGGTGTACAGGGATAACAGGGGTTACAGGAGGTAAAGTTTTACAGGGTTTACAGGGGATACAGGGTTTACAAGGGTTACAGGATGTACAGGGTTTACATGGTTTACAGGGGGTGCAAGGTTTACAGGGTTTACAGGAGGTACAGGGTGGACTGGGTTTACAGGTGTTACAGGAGGTACAGATTATACAGGGTTTACAGGACGTACAGGGTTTACAGGGTTTACAGGAGGTACAGGGTTTACAGGGTTTACAGGAGGTACAGGGTTTACAGGGGATACAGGGGTTACATGGTTACAGGAGGTACAGGGTTTACAGGCGTTACAGGGGTTACAGGGGATACAGGCTTTACAGGGTTTACAGGGGTTACAGGGTTCACAGGGTTTACAGGGTTTACTGGGAGTACAGGGTTTACAGGGTTTCCAGGGTTTATGGGGTTACAGGGTTTACCGGGGTTACAGGGTGTACAGGGATAACTGGGGTTACAGGAGGTACAGGGTTTACAGGGTTTACAGGGGGTTCAGGGTTTACAAGGGTTACAGGAGGTACAGGGATTACAGGGGTTACAGGGGGTACAGGGTTTACAAGGGTTACAGGAGGTACAGGGATTACAGGGTTTACAAGGGGGTGCAGGGTTTACAGGGTTTACAGGTGTTACAGGAGGTACAGATTATACAGGGGTTACAGACGTTACAGGGTTTACAGGGTATACAGGGGTTACAGGAGGTACAGGGTTTACAGGGTATACAGGGTTTACAGGAGGTACAGGGTTTACAGGGTATACAGGGGTTACAGGAGGTACAGTGTTTACAGGGGTTACAGGGTTTACAGCGTTTACAGGCTGTACAAGTGTTACAGGGGTTACAGGAGGTACAGGGTTTACAGGGTGTACAGGGGTTACAGGGTTTACAGGGTTTACAGGGTGTACAAGGGTTACAGGGGTTACAGGAGGTACAGGGTTTACAGGGTATACAGGGGTTACAGGAGGTACAGGGTTTACAGGGTATACAGGGGTTACAGGAGGTACAGGGTTTACAGGGTATACAGGGGTTACAGGGGGTACAGGGTTTACAGGGGGTACAGGGTTTACAAGGGTTACAAGAGGTACAGGGTTTACAGGGGTTACAGGGTATACTTGAGGCACAGGGTTTACAAGGGTTACAGCAGGTACAGGGTTTACAGGGTTTACAAGGGTTACAGTGCTTACAGTGTTTACAGGGGTTACAGGTTTACACTGTTTACAGGGGGTACAGTGTTTACAGGGGTTACAGGAGCTACAGGGTTTAGAGGGTGTACAAGGGTTACAGGGTTTACAGGGTTTACTGGGGGTACAGGGTTTACAGGGGGTTCAGGGTTTACAGGGATTCCAGGTTTTATGGGGGTACAGGGTTTACCGGGGTTACAGGGTGTACAGGGATAACAGGGGTTACAGGAGGTAAAGTTTTACAGGGTTTACAGGGGATACAGGGTTTACAAGGGTTACAGGAGGTACAGGGTTTACATGGTTTACAGGGGGTGCAAGGTTTACAGGGTTTACAGGAGGTACAGGGTGGACTGGGTTTACAGGTGTTACAGGAGGTACAGATTATACAGGGTTTACAGGACGTACAGGGTTTACAGGGTTTACAGGAGGTACAGGGTTTACAGGGTTTACAGGAGGTACAGGGTTTACAGGGGATACAGGGGTTACATGGTTACAGGAGGTACAGGGTTTACAGGTGTTACAGGGGTTACAGGGGATACAGGCTTTACAGGGTTTACAGGGGTTACAGGGTTCACAGGGTTTACAGGGTTTACTGGGAGTACAGGGTTTACAGGGTTTCCAGGGTTTATGGGGTTACAGGGTTTACCGGGGTTACAGGGTGTACAGGGATAACTGGGGTTACAGGAGGTACAGGGTTTACAGGGTTTACAGGGGGTTCAGGGTTTACAAGGGTTACAGGAGGTACAGGGATTACAGGGGTTACAGGGGGTACAGGGTTTACAAGGGTTACAGGAGGTACAGGGTTTACAGGGTTTACAGGGTTTACAGGAGGTACAGGGTGGACAGGGTTTACAGGTGTTACAGGAGGTACAGATTATACAGGGGTTACAGGACTTACAGGGTTTACAGGGTTTACAGGAGGTACAATGGTTTACAGGGGTTACAGGCGGTACAGGGTTTACAGGGTTTACTGGTGGTACAGGGTTTACAGTGTGTACAGGGGTTACAGGGGGTACAGGAGGTACAGGGTTTACAGGGGTTAAAGGGTTCACAGGGTTTACAGGAGGAACAGGGTTTACAGGGGTTACAGGAGGTACAGGGTTTACAGGGGTTACAGGATGTACAGGGTTTACAGGGTTTATGGGGGGTACAGAGGTTAAAGGAGATACAGGGTTTACAGGTTTTACAGGGTTTACAGGAGGTACAGGGTTTACAGGGTTTCCAGGGTTTATGGGGTTACAGGGTTTACCGGGGTTACAGGGTGTACAGGGATAACAGGGGTTACAGGAGGTACAGGGTTTACAGGTGTTACAGGAGGTACAGGGTTTACAGGGTTTACAGGGGGTACAGGGTTTACAGGGTTTACAGGGGGTTCAGGGTTTACAAGGGTTACAGGAGGTACAGGGATTACAGGGGTTACAGGGGGTACAGGGTTTACAAGGGTTACAGGAGGTACAGGGATTACAGGGTTTACAAGGGGGTGCAGGGTTCACAGTGTTTACAGGTGTTACAGGAGGTACAGATTATACAGGGGTTACAGGACTTACAGGGTTTACAGGGTTTACAGGAGGTACAATGGTTTACAGGGGTTACAGACGTTACAGGGTTTACAGGGTATACAGGGGTTACAGGAGGTACAGGGTTTACAGGGTATACAGGGTTTACAGGAGGTACAGGGTTTACAGGGTATACAGGGGTTACAGGAGGTACAGTGTTTACAGGGGTTACAGGGTTTACAGCGTTTACAGGCTGTACAAGTGTTACAGGGGTTACAGGAAGTACAGGGTTTACAGGGTGTACAGGGGTTACAGGGTTTACAGGGTTTACAGGGTGTACAAGGGTTACAGGGGTTACAGGAGGTACAGGGTTTACAGGGTATACAGGGGTTACAGGTGGTACAGGGTTTACAGGGTATACAGGGGTTACAGGAGGTACAGGATTTACAGGGTATACAGGGGTTACAGGGGGTACAGGGTTTACAGGGGGTACAGGGTTTACAAGGGTTACAAGAGGTACAGGGTTTACAGGGGTTACAGGGTATACTTGAGGCACAGGGTTTACAAGGGTTACAGCAGGTACAGGGTTTACAGGGTTTACAAGGGTTACAGTGCTTACAGTGTTTACAGGGGTTACAGGTTTACACTGTTTACAGGGGGTACAGTGTTTACAGGGGTTACAGGAGCTACAGGGTTTAGAGGGTGTACAAGGGTTACAGGGTTTACAGGGTTTACTGGGGGTACAGGGTTTACAGGGGGTTCAGGGTTTACAGGGATTCCAGGTTTTATGGGGGTACAGGGTTTACCGGGGTTACAGGGTGTACAGGGATAACAGGGGTTACAGGAGGTAAAGTTTTACAGGGTTTACAGGGGATACAGGGTTTACAAGGGTTACAGGAGGTACAGGGTTTACATGGTTTACAGGGGGTGCAAGGTTTACAGGGTTTACAGGAGGTACAGGGTGGACTGGGTTTACAGGTGTTACAGGAGGTACAGATTATACAGGGTTTACAGGACGTACAGGGTTTACAGGGTTTACAGGAGGTACAGGGTTTACAGGGTTTACAGGAGGTACAGGGTTTACAGGGGATACAGGGGTTACATGGTTACAGGAGGTACAGGGTTTACAGGTGTTACAGGGGTTACAGGGGATACAGGCTTTACAGGGTTTACAGGGGTTACAGGGTTCACAGGGTTTACAGGGTTTACTGGGAGTACAGGGTTTACAGGGTTTCCAGGGTTTATGGGGTTACAGGGTTTACCGGGGTTACAGGGTGTACAGGGATAACTGGGGTTACAGGAGGTACAGGGTTTACAGGGTTTACAGGGGGTTCAGGGTTTACAAGGGTTACAGGAGGTACAGGGATTACAGGGGTTACAGGGGGTACAGGGTTTACAAGGGTTACAGGAGGTACAGGGTTTACAGGGTTTACAGGGTTTACAGGAGGTACAGGGTGGACAGGGTTTACAGGTGTTACAGGAGGTACAGATTATACAGGGGTTACAGGACTTACAGGGTTTACAGGGTTTACTGGTGGTACAGGGTTTACAGTGTGTACAGGGGTTACAGGGGGTACAGGAGGTACAGGGTTTACAGGGGTTACAGGGTTCACAGGGTTTACAGGAGGAACAGGGTTTACAGGGGTTACAGGAGGTACAGGGTTTACAGGGGTTACAGGATGTACAGGGTTTACAGGGTTTATGGGGGGTACAGAGGTTAAAGGAGATACAGGGTTTACAGGTTTTACAGGGTTTACAGGAGGTACAGGGTTTACAGGGTTTCCAGGGTTTAAGGGGTTACAGGGTTTACCGGGGTTACAGGGTGTACAGGGATAACAGGGGTTACAGGAGGTACAGGGTTTACAGGTGTTACAGGGGGTACAGGGTTTACAAGGGTTACAGGAGGTACAGGGTTTACAGGGTTTACAGGGCTTCCAGGGTTTACAGGGGGTACAGGGTTTACAGGGTTTTCAGTGTCTACAGGGTTTACAGGGTTTACAGGGTGTACAGGGTTTACAAGGGTTACAGGAGGTACAGGGTTTACAGGGTATACAGGGGTTACAGGAGGTACAGGGTTTACAGGGTATACAGGGGTTACAGGGGGTACAGGGTTTACAGGGGTTACAGGGTTTACAAGGGTTACAAGAGGTACAGGGTTTACAGGGGTTACAGGGTATACTTGAGGCACAGGGTTTACAAGGGTTACAGCAGGTACAGTGTTTACAGGGGTTACAGGAGCTACAGGGTTTAGAGGGTGTACAAGGGTTACAGGGTTTACAGGGTTTACTGGGGGTACAGGGTTTACAGGGGGTTCAGGGTTTACAGGGATTCCAGGTTTTATGGGGGTACAGGGTTTACCGGGGTTACAGGGTGTACAGGGATAACAGGGGTTACAGGAGGTAAAGTTTTACAGGGTTTACAGGGGATACAGGGTTTACAAGGGTTACAGGAGGTACAGGGTTTACATGGTTTACAGGGGGTGCAAGGTTTACAGGGTTTACAGGAGGTACAGGGTGGACTGGGTTTACAGGTGTTACAGGAGGTACAGATTATACAGGGTTTACAGGACGTACAGGGTTTACAGGGTTTACAGGAGGTACAGGGTTTACAGGGTTTACAGGAGGTACAGGGTTTACAGGGGATACAGGGGTTACATGGTTACAGGAGGTACAGGGTTTACAGGTGTTTCAGGGGTTACAGGGGATACAGGCTTTACAGGGTTTACAGGGGTTACAGGGTTCACAGGGTTTACAGGGTTTACTGGGAGTACAGGGTTTACAGGGTTTCCAGGGTTTATGGGGTTACAGGGTTTACCGGGGTTACAGGGTGTACAGGGATAACTGGGGTTACAGGAGGTACAGGGTTTACAGGGTTTACAGGGGGTTCAGGGTTTACAAGGGTTACAGGAGGTACAGGGATTACAGGGGTTACAGGGGGTACAGGGTTTACAAGGGTTACAGGAGGTACAGGGTTTACAGGGTTTACAGGGTTTACAGGAGGTACAGGGTGGACAGGGTTTACAGGTGTTACAGGAGGTACAGATTATACAGGGGTTACAGGACTTACAGGGTTTACAGGGTTTACAGGAGGTACAATGGTTTACAGGGGTTACAGGCGGTACAGGGTTTACAGGGTTTACTGGTGGTACAGGGTTTACAGTGTGTACAGGGGTTACAGGGGGTACAGGAGGTACAGGGTTTACAGGGGTTACAGGGTTCACAGGGTTTACAGGAGGAACAGGGTTTACAGGGGTTACAGGAGGTACAGGGTTTACAGGGGTTACAGGATGTACAGGGTTTACAGGGTTTATGGGGGGTACAGAGGTTAAAGGAGATACAGGGTTTACAGGTTTTACAGGGTTTACAGGAGGTACAGGGTTTACAGGGTTTCCAGGGTTTATGGGGTTACAGGGTTTACCGGGGTTACAGGGTGTACAGGGATAACAGGGGTTACAGGAGGTACAGGGTTTACAGGTGTTACAGGGGGTACAGGATTTACAAGGGTTACAGGAGGTACAGGGTTTACAGGGTTTACAGGGTTTCCAGGGTTTACAGGGGGTACAGGGTTTACAGGGTTTACAGTGTCTACAGGGTTTACAGGGTTTACAGGGTGTACAGGGTTTACAAGGGTTACAGGAGGTACAGGGTTTACAGGGTTTACAGGGGGTACAGGTTTACAGGGTTTACAAGGGTTACAGGAGGTACAGGGTTTCAGTGGTTACAGGGTTTACAGGGTGTACAAGGGTTACAGGGTTTACAGGAGGTACAGGGTTTACAGGGTTTACAGGGGGTACAGGGTTTACAGGGTTTACAAGGGTTACAGGAGGTACAGGGTTTACAGGGGTATACAGGGGTTACAGGGTTTACAGGGTGTACAGGGGTTACAGGGTTTACAGGGGGTACAGGGTTTACAGGGTATACAGGGGTTACAGGAGGTACAGGGTTTATAGGGTATACAGGGGTTACAGGAGGTATAGGGTTTACAGGGGTTACAGACGTTACAGAGTTTACAGGGTATACAGGGGTTACAGGAGGTACAGGGTTTACAGGGTATACAGGGGTTACAGGAGGTACAGGGTTTACAGGGTATACAGGGGTTACAGGGGGTACAGGGTTACAGGGGTTACAGGGTTTACAAGGGTTACAAGAGGTACAGGGTTTACAGGGGTTACAGGGTATACTTGAGGCACAGGGTTTACAAGGGTTACAGCAGGTACAGGGTTTACAGGGTTTACAAGGGTTACAGTGCTTACAGTGTTTACAGGGGTTACAGGTTTACACTGTTTACAGGGGTACAGTGTTTACAGGGGTTACAGGAGCTACAGGGTTTAGTGGGTGTACAAGGGTTACAGGGTTTACAGGGTTTACTGGGGGTACAGGGTTTACAGGGGGTTCAGGGTTTACAGGGATTCCAGGTTTTATGGGGGTACAGGGTTTACCGGGGTTACAGGGTGTACAGGGATAACAGGGGTTACAGGAGGTAAAGTTTTACAGGGTTTACAGGGGATACAGGGTTTACAAGGGTTACAGGAGGTACAGGGTTTACATGGTTTACAGGGGGTGCAAGGTTTACAGGGTTTACAGGAGGTACAGGGTGGACTGGGTTTACAGGTGTTACAGGAGGTACAGATTATACAGGGTTTACAGGACGTACAGGGTTTACAGGGTTTACAGGAGGTACAGGGTTTACAGGGTTTACAGGAGGTACAGGGTTTACAGGGGATACAGGGGTTACATGGTTACAGGAGGTACAGGGTTTACAGGCGTTACAGGGGTTACAGGGGATACAGGCTTTACAGGGTTTACAGGGGTTACAGGGTTCACAGGGTTTACAGGGTTTACTGGGAGTACAGGGTTTACAGGGTTTCCAGGGTTTATGGGGTTACAGGGTTTACCGGGGTTACAGGGTGTACAGGGATAACTGGGGTTACAGGAGGTACAGGGTTTACAGGGTTTACAGGGGGTTCAGGGTTTACAAGGGTTACAGGAGGTACAGGGATTACAGGGGTTACAGGGGGTACAGGGTTTACAAGGGTTACAGGAGGTACAGGGATTACAGGGTTTACAAGGGGGTGCAGGGTTTACACGGTTTACAGGTGTTACAGGAGGTACAGATTATACAGGGGTTACAGGACTTACAGGGTTTACAGGGTTTACAGGAGGTACAATGGTTTACAGGGGTTACAGGCGGTACAGGGTTTACAGGGTTTACTGGTGGTACAGGGTTTACAGTGTGTACAGGGGTTACAGGGGGTACAGGAGGTACAGGGTTTACAGGGGTTACAGGGTTCACAGGGTTTACAGGAGGAACAGGGTTTACAGGGGTTACAGGAGGTACAGGGTTTACAGGGGTTACAGGATGTACAGGGTTTACAGGGTTTATGGGGGGTACAGAGGTTAAAGGAGATACAGGGTTTACAGGTTTTACAGGGTTTACAGGAGGTACAGGGTTTACAGGGTTTCCAGGGTTTATGGGGTTACAGGGTTTACCGGGGTTACAGGGTGTACAGGGATAACAGGGGTTACAGGAGGTACAGAGTTTACAGGTGTTACAGGGGGTACAGGGTTTACAAGGGTTACAGGAGGTACAGGGTTTACAGGGTTTACAGGGTTTCCAGGGTTTACAGGGGGTACAGGGTTTACAGGGTTTACAGGGTGTACAGGGTTTACAGGGTTTACAGGGTGTACAGGGTTTACAAGGGTTACAGGAGGTACAGGGTTCACAGGGTTTACAGGGGTTACAGGGCTTACAGGGTTTACAGGGTTTACAGGGTGTACAGGGTTTACAAGGGTTACAGGTGGTACAGGGTTTACAGGGTTTACAGGGTTTACAGGGCTTACAGGGCTTACAGGGTTTACAGGGTTTACTGGGTTTGCAGGAGTTACAGGGTGTACAGGGTTTACAGGTGTTACAGGAGGTACAGATTATACAGGGGTTACAGGTCGTACAGGGTTTACAGGGGTTACAGGAGGTACAGGGTTTACAGGGTTTACTGGGGGTACAGGGTTTACAGTGTGTACAGGAGTTACAGGGTTTACAGGGTTTACTGGGGGTACAGGGTTTACAGGGGGTACAGGGTTTACAGGGTATACAGGGGTTACAGGAGGTACAGGGGTTACAGTGTTTACAGGGTTTACAGGGGTTACAGGGCTTACAGGGTTTACCGGGGATACAGGCGGTACAGGGATAACAGGGGTTACAGGAGGTACAGGGTTTACAGGGTTTACAGGAGGTACAGGGTTTACAGGGGTTACAGGGGGTACAGGGGATACAGGGATTACAGGGTTTACAGGGGTTACAGGGGGTACAGGATTTACAGGCGTTACAAGATTTACAGGGCTTACGGGGTTTACAGGGTTTACAGGTTTTACAGGGTTTTCAGGAGGTACAGGGGTTACAGGGTTAACAGGGTTTACAGGGGGTGCAGGGCTTACAGGGTATACAGGGGTTACAGGGCTTACAGGGTTTACCGGGGTTACAGGTGGTACAGGGATAACAGGTGTTACAGGAGGTACAGGGTTTACAGGAGCTACAGGGTTTACAGGGGTTACAGGGGTTACAGGAGGTACAGGGTTTACAGGGGTTACAGGGTGTAAAGGGTTTACAGGGTTTACGGGGGATACAGAGTTTAAAGGGGATACAGGGTTTACAGGATTTACAGGGTTTACAGGGGGTACAGTGTTTACAGGGTTTATAGGGTGTACAGGGTTTACAAGGTTTACAGGGGGTACAGGGTTTACAAGCGTTACAGGAGTTACAGGGTTTACAGGGGTTACAGGAGGCACAGGGTTTACAAGGGTTACAGGAGGTACAGGGTTTACTGGGTTTTCAGGGTTTACAGGGGTTACAGGTTTTACACAGTTTACAGTGGGTACAGGGTTTACAGGGGTTACAGGAGGTACAGGGTTTACAGCGTTTACAGCTGTTACAGGATGTACAGATTATACAGGGCTTACAGGAGGTACAAGGTTTACAGGGTTTACAGGAGGTACAGGGTTTACAGGGTTTACAGGGGGTACAAGGTTTACAGGGGTTACAGGAGGTACAGGGTTTACAGGCTTTACGGGGGGTACAGAGGTTAAAGAAGATACAGGGTTTACAGGTTTTACAGGGTTTACAGGAGGTACAGGGTTTACAAGGGTTACAGGGTTTCCAGGGTTTACAGGGGGTACAGGGGTTACAGGGTTTACAAGGTGTACAGGGTTTACAGGGTTTACAGGGTTTACAGGGTGTACAGGGTTTACAAGGGTTACAGGAGGTACAGGGTTCACAGGGTTTACAGGGGTTACAGGGCTTACAGGGTTTACAGGGTTTACAGGGTGTACAGGGTTTACAAGGGTTACAGGAGGTACAGGGTTTACAGGGTTTACTGGGGGTACAGGGTTTTCAGGGTGTACAAGGGTTACAGGGTTTACAGGGTTTACTGGGAGTACAGGGTTTACAGGGTTTCCAGGGTTTATGCGGTTACAGGGTTTACCGGGGTTACAGGGTGTACAGGGATAACAGGGGTTACAGGAGGTACAGGGTTTACAGGGTTTACAGGGGGTACAGGGTTTACAAGGGTTACAGGAGGTACAGGAATTACAGGGTTTACAGTGTTTACAGGGGGTGCAGGGTTTACAGGGTTTACAGGAGGTACAGGGTGGACAGGGTTTACAGGTGTTACAGGAGGTACAGATTATACAGGGGTTACAGGACTTACAGGGTTTACAGGGTTTATAGGAGGTACAATGGTTTACAGGGGTTACAGGCGGTACAGGGTTTACAGGGTTTACTGTTGGTACAGGGTTTACAGTGTGTACAGGGGTTACAGGGGGTACCGGAGGTACAGGGTTTACAGGGGTTACAGGGTTCACAGGGTTTACAGGAGGTACAGGGTTTACAGGGGTTACAGGAGGTACAGGGTTTACAGGGGTTACAGGGTGTACAGGGTTTACAGGGTTTATGGGGGGTACAGAGGTTAAAGGAGATACAGGGTTTACAGGTTTTACAGGGTTTTCAGGAGGTACAGGGGTTACAGGGTTAACAGGGTTTACAGGGGGTGCAGGGCTTACAGGGTATACAGGGGTTACAGGGCTTACAGGGTTTACCGGGGTTACAGGTGGTACAGGGATAACAGGTGTTACAGGAGGTACAGGGTTTACAGGAGGTACAGGGTTTACAGGGGTTACAGGGGTTACAGGAGGTACAGGGTTTACAGGGGTTACAGGGTGTAAAGGGTTTACAGGGTTTACGGGGGATACAGAGTTTAAAGGGGATACAGGGTTTACAGGATTTACAGGGTTTACAGGGGGTACAGTGTTTACAGGGTTTACAGGAGGTACAGGGTTTACAGGGTTTACAGGGGGTACAAGGTTTACAGGCTTTACAGGAGGTACAGGGTTTAAAAGGGGTTACAGGAGGTACAGGGTTTACAGGGTTTACAGGAGGTTCAGGGTTTACAGGGGTTACAGGAGGTACAGGGTTTACAGGGGTTACAGGGTGTACAGGGTTTACAGGCTTTACGGGGGTACAGAGGTTAAAGTAGATACAGGGTTTACAGGTTTTACAGGGTTTACAGGAGGTACAGGGTTTACAAGGGTTACAGGGTTTCCAGGGTTTACAGGGGGTCAGGGTTTACAGGGTTTACAAGGTGTACAGGGTTTACAGGGTTTACAGGGTTTACAGGGTGTACAGGGTTTACAAGGGTTACAGGAGGTACAGGGTTCACAGGGTTTACAGGGGTTACAGGGCTTACAGGGTTTACAGGGTTTACAGGGTGTACAGGGTTTACAAGGGTTACAGGAGGTACAGGGTTTACAGGGTTTACAGGGCTTACAGGGCTTACAGGGTTTACACTGTTACAGGAGGTACAGGGTTTACAGGGTTTACAGGGCTTACAGGGCTTACAGGGTTTACAGGGTTTACAGGAGGTACAGGGTGTACAGGGTTTACAGGTGTTACAGGAGGTACAGATTATACTGGGGTTACAGGTCGTACAGGGTTTACAGGGTTTCCAGGAGGTACAGGGTTTACAGGGTTTACAGGAGGTACAGGGTTTACAGGGGGTACAGGGTTTACAGGGTTTACAGGGGGTACAGGGTTTACAGGTTTTACAAGGGTTACAGGAGGTACAGGGTTTACAGGGGTATACAGGGGTTACAGGGTTTACAGGGTGTACAGGGGTTACAGGGTTTACAGGGGGTACAGGGTTTACAGGGTATACAGGGGTTACAGGAGCTACAGGGTTTATAGGGTATACAGGGGTTACAGGAGGTATAGGGTTTACAGGGGTTACAGACGTTACAGGGTTTACAGGGTATACAGGGGTTACAGGAGGTACAGGGTTTACAGGGTATACAGTGGTTACAGGAGGTACAGGGTTTACAGGGTATACAGGGGTTACAGGGGGTACAGGGTTTACAGGGGTTACAGGGTTTACAAGGGTTACAAGAGGTACAGGGTTTACAGGGGTTACAGGGTATACTTGAGGCACAGGGTTTACAAGGGTTACAGCAGGTACAGGGTTTACAGGGTTTACAAGGGTTACAGTGCTTACAGTGTTTACAGGGGTTACAGGTTTACACTGTTTACAGGGGGTACAGTGTTTACAGGGGTTACAGGAGCTACAGGGTTTAGAGGGTGTACAAGGGTTACAGGGTTTACAGGGTTTACTGGGGGTACAGGGTTTACAGGGGGTTCAGGGTTTACAGGGATTCCAGGTTTTATGGGGGTACAGGGTTTACCGGGGTTACAGGGTGTACAGGGATAACAGGGGTTACAGGAGGTAAAGTTTTACAGGGTTTACAGGGGATACAGGGTTTACAAGGGTTACAGGATGTACAGGGTTTACATGGTTTACAGGGGGTGCAAGGTTTACAGGGTTTACAGGAGGTACAGGGTGGACTGGGTTTACAGGTGTTACAGGAGGTACAGATTATACAGGGTTTACAGGACGTACAGGGTTTACAGGGTTTACAGGAGGTACAGGGTTTACAGGGTTTACAGGAGGTACAGGGTTTACAGGGGATACAGGGGTTACATGGTTACAGGAGGTACAGGGTTTACAGGCGTTACAGGGGTTACAGGGGATACAGGCTTTACAGGGTTTACAGGGGTTACAGGGTTCACAGGGTTTACAGGGTTTACTGGGAGTACAGGGTTTACAGGGTTTCCAGGGTTTATGGGGTTACAGGGTTTACCGGGGTTACAGGGTGTACAGGGATAACTGGGGTTACAGGAGGTACAGGGTTTACAGGGTTTACAGGGGGTTCAGGGTTTACAAGGGTTACAGGAGGTACAGGGATTACAGGGGTTACAGGGGGTACAGGGTTTACAAGGGTTACAGGAGGTACAGGGATTACATGGTTTACAAGGGGGTGCAGGGTTTACAGGGTTTACAGGTGTTACAGGAGGTACAGATTATACAGGGGTTACAGGACTTACAGGGTTTACAGGGTTTACAGGAGGTACAATGGTTTACAGGGGTTACAGGCGGTACAGGGCTTACAGGGTTTACTGGTGGTACAGGGTTTACAGTGTGTACAGGGGTTACAGGGGGTACAGGAGGTACAGGGTTTACAGGGGTTACAGGGTTCACAGGGTTTACAGGAGGAACAGGGTTTACAGGGGTTACAGGAGGTACAGGGTTTACAGGGGTTACAGGATGTACAGGGTTTACAGGGTTTATGGGGGGTACAGAGGTTAAAGGAGATACAGGGTTTACAGGTTTTACAGGGTTTACAGGAGGTACAGGGTTTACAGGGTTTCCAGGGTTTATGGGGTTACAGGGTTTACCGGGGTTACAGGGTGTACAGGGATAACAGGGGTTACAGGAGGTACAGAGTTTACAGGTGTTACAGGGGGTACAGGGTTTACAAGGGTTACAGGAGGTACAGGGTTTACAGGGTTTACAGGGTTTCCAGGGTTTACAGGGGGTACAGGGTTTACAGGGTTTACAGGGTGTACAGGGTTTACAGGGTTTACAGGGTGTACAGGGTTTACAAGGGTTACAGGAGGTACAGGGTTCACAGGGTTTACAGGGGTTACAGGGCTTACAGGGTTTACAGGGTTTACAGGGTGTACAGGGTTTACAAGGGTTACAGGTGGTACAGGGTTTACAGGGTTTACAGGGTTTACAGGGCTTACAGGGCTTACAGGGTTTACAGGGTTTACTGGGTTTACAGGAGTTACAGGGTGTACAGGGTTTACAGGTGTTACAGGAGGTACAGATTATACAGGGGTTACAGGTCGTACAGGGTTTACAGGGGTTACAGGAGGTACAGGGTTTACAGGGTTTACTGGGGGTACAGGGTTTACAGTGTGTACAGGAGTTACAGGGTTTACAGGGTTTACTGGGGGTACAGGGTTTACAGGGGGTACAGGGTTTACAGGGTATACAGGGGTTACAGGAGGTACAGGGGTTACAGTGTTTACAGGGTTTACAGGGGTTACAGCGCTTACAGGGTTTACCGGGGATACAGGCGGTACAGGGATAACAGGGGTTACAGGAGGTACAGGGTTTACAGGGTTTACAGGAGGTACAGGGTTTACAGGGGTTACAGGGGGTACGGGGGATACAGGGATTACAGGGTTTACAGGGGTTACAGGGGGTACAGGATTTACAGGCGTTACAAGATTTACAGGGCTTACGGGGTTTACAGGGGTTACAGGTTTTACACAGTTTACAGGGGGTACAGGGTTTACAGGGGTTACAGGAGGTACAGGGTTTAAAGGGGTTACACGAGGTACAGGGTTTGCAGGGGTTACAGGAGCTACAGGGTTTACAGGGTTTACTGGGGGTACAGGGTTTTCAGGGTGTACAAGGGTTACAGGGTTTACTGGGAGTACAGGGTTTACAGGGTTTCCAGGGTTTATGGGGTTACAGGGTTTACCGGGGTTACAGGGTGTACAGGGATAACAGGGGTTACAGGGTTTACAGGGTTTACAGGGTTTACAGGGGGTACAGGGTTTACAAGGGTTACAGGAGGTACAGGAATTACTGGGTTTACAGTGTTTACAGGGGGTGCAGGGTTTACAGGGTTTACAGGAGGTACAGGGTGGACAGGGTTTACAGGTGTTACAGGAGGTACAGATTATACAGGGGTTACAGGACTTACAGGGTTTACAGGGTTTATAGGAGGTACAATGGTTTACAGGGGTTACAGGCGGTACAGGGTTTACAGGGTTTACTGTTGGTACAGGGTTTACAGTGTGTACAGGGGTTACAGGGGGTACCGGAGGTACAGGGTTTACAGGGGTTACAGGGTTCACAGGGTTTACAGGAGGTACAGGGTTTACAGGGGTTACAGGAAGTACAGGGTTTACAGGGGTTACAGGGTGTACAGGGTTTACAGGGTTTATGGGGGGTACAGAGGTTAAAGGAGATACAGGGTTTACAGGTTTTACAGGGTTTTCAGGAGGTACAGGGGTTACAGGGTTAACAGGGTTTACAGGGGGTGCAGGGCTTACAGGGTATACAGGGGTTACAGGGCTTACAGGGTTTACCGGGGTTACAGGTGGTACAGGGATAACAGGTGTTACAGGAGGTACAGGGTTTACAGGAGGTACAGGGTTTACAGGGGTTACAGGGGTTACAGGAGGTACAGGGTTTACAGGGGTTACAGGGTGTAAAGGGTTTACAGGGTTTACGGGGGATACAGAGTTTAAAGGGGATACAGGGTTTACAGGATTTACAGGGTTTACAGGGGGTACAGTGTTTACAGGGTTTATAGGGGGTACAGGGTTTACAAGGTTTACAGGGTGTACAGGGGGTACAGGGTTTACAGGGTTTACAGGGGGTACAGGGTTTACAAGCGTTACAGGAGTTACAGGGTTTACAGGGGTTACAGGGTTTACAGGAGGCACAGGGTTTACAAGGGTTACAGGAGGTACAGGGTTTACAGGGTTTTCAGGGTTTACAGGGGTTACAGGTTTTACACAGTTTACAGTGGGTACAGGGTTTACAGGGGTTACAGGAGGTACAGGGTTTACAGCGTTTACAGCTGTTACAGGATGTACAGATTATACAGGGCTTACAGGAGGTACAGGGTTTAAAAGGGGTTACAGGAGGTACAAGGTTTACAGGGTTTACAGGAGGTACAGGGTTTAAAAGGGGTTACAGGAGGTACAGGGTTTGCAGGGGTTACAGGAGCTACAGGGTTTACAGGATTTACTGGGAGTACAGGGTTTACAGGGTGTACAAGGGTTACAGGGTTTACTGGGGGTACAGGGTTTACAGGGTTTCCAGGGTTTATGGGGGTACAGGGTTTACCAGGGTTACAGGGTGTACAGGGATAACAGGGGTTACGGGGGGTACAGAGGTTAAAGTAGATACAGGGTTTACAGCTTTTACAGGGTTTACAGGAGGTACAGGGTTTACAAGGGTTACAGGGTTTCCAGGGTTTACAGGGGGTACAGGGTTTACAGGGTTTACAAGGTGTACAGGGTTTACAGGGTTTACAGGGTTTACAGGGTGTACAGGGTTTACAAGGGTTACAGGAGGTACAGGGTTCACAGGGTTTACAGGGGTTACAGGGCTTACAGGGTTTACAGGGTTTACAGGGTGTACAGGGTTTACAAGGTTTACAGGAGGTACAGGGTTTACAGGGTTTACAGGGCTTACAGGGCTTACAGGGTTTACAGGGTTTACAGGAGGTACAGGGTTTACACTGTTACAGGAGTTACAGGGTTTACAGGGTTTACAGGGCTTACAGGGCTTACAGGGTTTACAGGGTTTACAGGAGGTACAGGGTGTACAGGGTTTACAGGTGTTACAGGAGGTACAGATTATACTGGGGTTACAGGTCGTACAGGGTTTACAGGGTTTCCAGGAGGTACAGGGTTTACAGGGTTTACAGGAGGTACAGGGTTTACAGGGGATACAGTGGTTACATGGTTACAGGAGGTACAGGGTTTACAGGTGTTACAGGGGGTACAGGGGATACAGGGTTTACAGGGGTTACAGGGTTCACAGGGTTTACAGGAGTTACAGGGGTTACAGGGTTCCCAGGGTTTACAGGAGTTACAGGGTTTACAGGGTTTACAGGTTTTACAAGATTTACAGGGCTTACGGGGTTTACAGGGGTTACAGGGGGTACCAGAGGTACAGGGTTTACAGGGGGTACAGGGTTTACAGGGTTTACAGGAGGTACAGGGTTTACAGGGGTTACAGGAGGTACAGGGTTTACAGGGGTTACAGGGTGTACAGGGTTTACAGGGTTTATGGGGGGTACAGAGGTTAAAGGAGATACAGGGTTTACAGGTTTTACAGGGTTTACAGGGGGTACAGGGTTTACAGGGTGTACAAGGGTTACCGGGTTAAAGGGTTTACTGGGGGTACAGGGTTTTCAGGAGGTACAGGGTTTACAGGGGTTACAGGGTTAACAGGGTTTACAGGGGGTGCAGGGCTTACAGGGTATACAGGGGTTACAGGGCTTACAGGGTTTACCGGGATTACAGGTGGTACAGGGATAACAGGGGTTACAGGAGGTACAGGGTTTACAGGAGGTACAGGGTTTACAGGGGTTACAGGGGTTACAGGAGGTACAGGGTTTACAGGGGTTACAGGGTGTAAAGGGTTTACAGGGTTTACGGGGGATACAGAGTTTAAAGGGGATACGGGGTTTACAGGATTTACAGGGTTTACAGGGGGTACAGTGTTTACAGGGTTTATAGGGGGTACAGGGTTTACAAGGTTTACAGGGTGTACAAGGGTTACAGAGTTTACAGGGTGTACAAGGGTTACAGGAGGTACAGGGTTTACAGGGTTTACAGGGGGTACAGGGTTTACAGGGTTTACAAGGGTTACAGGAGGTACAGGGTTTCAGTGGTTACAGGGTTTACAGGGTGTACAAGGGTTACAGGGTTTACAGGGGGTACAGGGTTTACAGGGTTTACATGGGGTACAGGGTTTACAGGGTTTACAAGGGTTACAGGAGGTACAGGGTTTCAGTGGTTACATGGTTTACAGGGTGTACAAGGGTTACAGGGTTTACAGGGGGTACAGGGTTTACAGGGGTTTCAGGGTTTACAGGAGGTACAGGGTTTACAGGGTTTCCAGGGTTTATGGGGTTACAGGGTTTACCGGGGTTACAGGGTGTACAGGGATAACAGGGGTTACAGGAGGTACAGGGTTTACAGGGGTTACAGGGGGTACAGGGTTTACAAGGGTTACAGGAGGTACAGGGTTTACAGGGTTTACAGGGTTTCCAGGGTTTACAGGGGGTACAGGGTTTACAGGGTTTACAGGGTGTACAGGGTTTACAGGGTTTACAGGGTGTACAGGGTTTACAGGGTTTATGGGGGGTACAGAGGTTAAAGGAGATACAGGGTTTACAGCTTTTACAGGGTTTTCAGGATGTACAGGGTTTACAGGGGTTACAGGGTTAACAGGGTTTACAGGGGGTGCAGGGCTTACAGGGTATACAGGGGTTACAGGGCTTACAGGGTTTACCGGGGTTACAGGTGGTACAGGGATAACAGGGGTTACAGGAGGTACAGGGTTTACAGGAGGTACAGGTTTTACAGGGGTTACAGGGGTTACAGGAGGTACAGGGTTTACAGGGGTTACAGGGTGTAAAGGGTTTACAGGGTTTACGGGGGATACAGAGTTTAAAGGGGATACAGGGTTTACAGGATTTACAGGGTTTACAGGGGGTACAGTGTTTACAGGGTTTATAGGGGGTACAGGGTTTACAAGGTTTACAGGGGGTACAGGGGTACAGCGTTTACAGGGTGTACAGGGGTTTTCAGTGTTTCCAGGGTTTACAGGGGGTACAGGGTTTTCAGGGTTTACAGGGGTTACAGGTTTTACAGAGTTTACAGTGGGTACAGGGTTTACAGGGGTTACAGGAGGTACAGGGTTTACAGGCTTTACAGGAGGTACAGGGTTTACAGGAGGTACAGGGTTTACAGGGGTTACAGGAGGTACAGGGTTTACAGGGTTTACTGGGGGTACAGGTTTTACAGTGTGTCCAGGGGTTACAGGGTTTACAGGGTTTACAGGGGGTCCAGGGTTTACAGGGTTTACAAGGGTTACAGGAGGTACGGGGTTTACAGGGTGTACAAGGGTTACAGGGTTTACAGGGTGTACAAGGGTTACAGGAGGTACAGGGTTTACAGGGTTTACAGGGGGTACAGGGTTTACAGGGTTTACAAGGGTTACAGGAGGTACAGGGTTTCAGTGGTTACAGGGTTTACAGGGTGTACAAGGGTTACAGGGTTTACAGGGGGTACAGGGTTTACAGGGTTTACAGGGGGTACAAGGTTTACAGGGTTTACAGGGGGTACAGGGTTTACAGGGTTTACAAGGGTTACAGGAGGTACAGGGTTTACAGGGTGTACAAGGGTTACAGGGTTTACAGGGTGTACAAGGGTTACAGGAGGTACAGGGTTTACAGGGTTTACAGGGGGTACAGGGTTTACAGGGTTTACAAGGGTTACAGGAGGTACAGGGTTTCAGTGGTTACAGGGTTTACAGGGTGTACAAGGGTTACAGGGTTTACAGGGGGTACAGGGTTTACAGGGTTTACATGGGGTACAGGGTTTACAGGGTTTACAAGGGTTACAGGAGGTACAGGGTTTCAGTGGTTACAGGGTTTACAGGGTGTACAAGGGTTACAGGGTTTACAGGGGGTACAGGGTTTACAGGGGTTACAGGGTTTACAGGGTGTACAAGGGTTACAGGGGTTACAGGAGGTACAGGGTTTACAGGGTATACAGGGGTTACAGGAGGTACAGGGTTTACAGGGTATACAGGGGTTACAGGAGATACAGTGTTTGCAGGGGTTACAGGGTTTACAGGGTTTACAGGGTGTACAGGAGGTACAGGGTTTACAGGGTATACAGGGGTTACAGGGGGTACAGGGTTTACAGGGTTTACAGGGGGTACAAGGTTTACAGGGTTTACAGGGGGTACAGGGTTTACAGGGTTTACAAGGGTTACAGGAGGTACAGGGTTTACAGGGTTTACAGGGGGTACAGGGTTTACAGGGTTTACATGGGGTACAGGGTTTACAGGGTTTACAAAGGTTACAGGAGGTACAGGGTTTCAGTGGTTACATGGTTTACTGGGTGTACAAGGGTTACAGGGTTTACAGGGGGTACAGGGTTTACAGGGGTTACAGGGTTTACAGGAGGTACAGGGTTTACAGGGTTTCCAGGGTTTATGGGGTTACTGGGTTTACCGGGGTTACAGGGTGTACAGGGATAACAGGGGTTACAGGAGGTACAGGGTTTACAGGGGTTACAGGGGGTACAGGGTTTACAAGTGTTACAGGAGGTACAGGGTTTACAGGGTTTACAGGGTTTCCAGGGTTTACAGGTGGTACAGGGTTTACAGGGTTTACAGGGTGTACAGGGTTTACAGGGTTTATGGGGGGTACAGAGGTTAAAGGAGATACAGGGTTTACAGCTTTTACAGGGTTTTCAGGATGTACAGGGTTTACAGGGGTTACAGGGTTAACAGGGTTTACAGGGGGTGCAGGGCTTACAGGGTATACAGGGGTTACAGGGCTTACAGGGTTTACCGGGGTTACAGGTGGTACAGGGATAACAGGGGTTACAGGAGGTACAGGGTTTACAGGAGGTACAGGTTTTACAGGGGTTACAGGGGTTACAGGAGGTACAGGGTTTACAGGGGTTACAGGGTGTAAAGGGTTTACAGGGTTTACGGGGGATACAGAGTTTAAAGGGGATACAGGGTTTACAGGATTTACAGGGTTTACAGGGGGTACAGTGTTTACAGGGTTTA